>NC_082715.1:160515036-160822399 GCF_030144855.1 Hypanus sabinus | reverse complement strand
TCTTTTTTTTTCTTTGTTACTGTTGGGAAAGCATCCACACCAGCTGATTACCCAGTTTGGCGGGGCCGAAGGCTGCTCCCCCTAGACAAGAACGAGCTGAGCGAGCCTGAGGCGACCCAGGGGGTTGCATTGTGGGGTGCTCGTCCGGGGTTGATTTCTGTGGAAGCTGTGTGATCACCCTCTTTAAATTGTGTCTGCGGCGAAGAGCTGGTGTGCCTTTGTGGGTGTGCGATTGCTGGTTATTGCTGTGTGTGTGTTGGATGGGGTGGTTGCTGTTGGCTGACGAAATGGTGGTGGGACCATGGGTTGTCCGTACTGTTTGGAGATTGAGGAGTGACAGGTTGGGATGTTTCAGCAGTGGTGAGCTCCGCCCGGTTATTGGAATAATGTCCAGCCCTAAAGGGACGGAGGCGTGGGCGGAGCGGACCTCTCAGTTATTGGGTGAGTGGCAGTGCTTGGCTGAGGAAAAGCGACAGGGACGGGTTGAAAGTTTGAGTAGGCGGGCTGGTGACTTTGTTAGAACTGTCAGGCGCAATTACCTCGAAGTGACCGCTGCCAGTTCTGGGAAAGTGTGGGAAAATGCGTGTGGTTTGACTGGAAGTCAAATGCCGCAGCTGGGGGGCTTATTATATCTGTGGCAGGAGATTGGTGGGAAGTTTTTAGGGTATCCCTTTTTGCCTAGGGGGGCAGATAAATTGCTTGTGGTGCAAAGGGGATCTGTCAAGGGGATCAGTTGTTCCGTTGATTCGAGAGGTGTCGGGAAACTTAGTGGAGGCCCATTGGGGGAACGGCTTGGGGTCTCTGGGGGAGCACGTTCCCAGCAATGTACCAAGGAACTCCCGAAAGGAACAGACCCTATTCCTGAAGGCTTAGAGGGGCCATGCGCACAGGTGTTGTTACGGATGGATGGAAGTCAAGTTAAAGCCATCCTCGGCACCAGGGCGCCAGTGAAGTTGCTGTACAGTTTGTTTCATAACCGTTATTGGAAGCATTTACCCTTGACGACATTGAGGACACTGGAGATTCGGGGTACCAGTGCCGGTGATTATCCAGACAACGGTTGTTGGTCAGTGAAAATGGAGTTCTTAGAGGCAAATGTGGAGGAGACTGAGGTTCATGAATCGTTAATGCTGATGTGTCCGGACCCTGTTGAGACGGGCAGCGTTTCTGTTCTAGAGAGAACCAATATCCTGCTGGTGCGCTTGGGGGCCTGCCCGGAGGAGGCGGGTGAGCGCTGTTTGGAGGCATTGTCGATGCACCCAGGGTTTCGAGCTGCTTGTGCGGACGTGTGTAGCAGCATTGGGCTGATACCGAATTCAAACAAGAGCCAGTGGTGGTACGGCCTGGGGGAAGTATCTGAGGGTGAGACCCTCTTCGTGGACGCTGCGAAATACCCCAAGGGAGGGGAGTTGACTGCTGAAGACACCTCGGAGAGAGAGAGGTTGCGGCGACTGGCCCCTACAGCCGTGGAAGATGTAGGCAGCGTGTGTGTGGATTATATTGCGTTGAAGAGGCGCACTGTCAGTGACCAGAATATGGCCCTGAGGGCCAGAGAGGCGATGGCCTGTCTGAGTGGTGCGACATGGTTTAAGGTGCTGGATCTGAGGAGTGGATGTTGCCAGATCCCGATGAGTGGGGCCAACAAGGAGAAGACGGCCGTTATAAATTCCCTAGGAGTCTTCGGGTCCGAAAAGATGCCACAGGGCATATCTGGAGCCCTTGCAACCTTCCTGCGGGGCAGGTGGAAGACCATAGGGGATGTGGAGGCGTTTGGAGTTTTGGTGTATGTGGATGATCTCTTGGTGTTTGGATTTGCCTCAGGAGAATATGAAGTGAGGTCGTTGCAGGAGCAGCTGAGAACTACCGAGTTAAAGTGTTTTCGGAACACGTGCCAAGGCTGGCGAAGGTCGCAGCTCGTGAGAGACTGTCTCTACGGAATCAAGTTTGAAATGAAGACGGAGAGACTGGAGAAAGTGATCTGGAACCATTCGGAAGACTTACAAGTTGGAGAGAATGAAGAAAGTTGTCTGACTGAGGGTAATAGCAAACTGAGAACCCGGAGAGGGGAGTTTGCGGAGGTGAAGAAATTACAGACGAATCTCAGAAGAGAGAAGCGGAAGCTTGAAGGGAACCTGAAGATGACCATCGACAGTTCAAATGAAGTGCAAAACCTGAAAGTTGATCTGGAAGAAGTCATGAGGAAGAAAAAGCTGGGGAGAAGTGCAGTGAATACTGAACAGGAGGCTGAAGAGACTACGGGAGCAATGCAGGCCACGTGTTTCCGTTTGGAGAAGATCAAACAGCAGCTACCGATCACAGGAATGAGGAAGAATACAGATTCGATGGATGATGTGCTGGATGTGTGGTACATGCTGCCTTTTGCTGACTTTCCCTCGATTGAGGAAGAGACCTTTGGCCCTTCTCCCATTGAGTCAGGTGTAGCGGGGAGGGTTAGCTGTGTGCAGTGTGGGGCATGAGTGAGAGGTTGAGAGAGGAGTTGGTAGTGGGCCCAAGGTATCCCTAGTTGTGTCCGAGCCTGAAGGGTTTAGGTGAGGGGGTACGGAGGCCTCAGAAGGGTTAGGGAACTCCCAGATAGTTGGCCTAAGTAGCGCCTGAGGAACAGGGCGTGAGGGTTACTGTGTGGGGAGGAGATGTCACTGTTTGTGCTTGGGTTACGGTGTGTTGGCAGGAAAGGTGGCGAGTTATTTAGTAGTCATGAGGACATGACTTTTATTTGGTGGAGGAAGTGTGTAAAGGGGGTTTCTTTTTTTTCTTTTTGTTACTGTTGGGAAAGGGTTTCCTTTTGTTAACTAGCAGGAATGCTAATTTACTGATAACGAGAATGGTATTCCTTTGTAAACCAAATGCGGATTAATGTTCTTTCTTCTGAGTCTGTAAGCTTTTGTTGACGGGCTTTTGGGCAGATCGGCGCGAGGGGGTCGAGAGAGAGGACGCAATGGTCTAAGCTGGGCGAGGATCGGACCCCAAAGGGGGGTCCGAGGCCGGGAGATTCTCCGAGGAGGGGGGGGGGGGGGATGAAGCTAGATGTGCTTGGTTGACCACTCGGAGGGTCCTGAGCTGTTTGGAGAGTCGAGGAGTTTGGAGGGTCCTGAGCTGCGAGTCGAGGAGTTCGGAGGGGATCGAATGGTGGCCAGAAGACTTCAGTAATTGAGCTCCAACGGTTGTGCACGAAGTGGTTTGGACTTTGATAAGTTTGGCGCCTTTTCTTTAATTTTCTCTTCATATATACTGTATCGTTATTAATCACTTAGTTATAGTAACCTTTATAAATTGTACTCATTTAATCGCATATGGTGTACTGTCTGGTTTTGGGTGAGGCGGGGACATCACACAGCATCCACACAAGCTGATTACCCAGTTTGGCGGGGCCGAAGGCTGCTCCCCCTTGACGAGAATGAGTTGAGCGAGCCTGAGGCGACCCAGGGAGTTACAGGTAGATAGAGTTGTAAAGGGATCTTCGTAAGTACAATAGTTGGGTTGTTATGTTGAGGTGTATAAGTCATTATTGGAGCCTAACCTGTGTAATGATCTACAGGAAAGATAGCAATAGGATTGAAAAAGTGCAGAGAAAATTCACAAGGATGTTTCTGGGACTTGAAGACCTGAGTTATAGGGGAAGTTTGAATCGGTCAGGACTTTATTCCCTGGAGCTTAGAAGAACGAGGGGAGATTTGGCAGAGAATTACAAAATTATTAGGGGCATAGAGGCTGCTGAAGATTGTCGTAGCCGTTGGAGTTTGTGGAGATTAAGTGCTCTCAATGACAACCAAGTCCAGCTCCTGGCCTTTATGTGTGGTTTAGCTACTAAGCCCTGTGAAACTGTTTCTGCTCAGAGGAGCAGATGGGGCTCATCAGCCGTGGTTGGCAGTTTATCCCGGAGAAGAAGTCTGGTCTCAAACCTCCACTGCCTTGGGAAAGACTTCAGGAGTAAATCCCAGGGAAAAATCTGGAGCTGGAATACAATCGAAGGGTCCGGTGCTTTGCTGTGTCTGGACAGGTGCCTCCTGGAGATCGGAGGTGGGAGCTGAAAAGGACTGGATCAGCGTGATTGGCCCTGGATCAGGAACATCAGGACCCAGGTCAGCAGTGGCTCTTTACTGAAGGACTGAGTTTGTGCGACTGCTTTCCTTGTCTGGATGAAAAGGTGTTTCTGATATTCTGAAATTTATGTGATTACGTTGGTTTTCTTCAGTTTTTCAGTGTTTCCTTTCCCGTGGCCGATTGGCGGGTGAGTTAATTTTTTTGTGCGCAGGAGTGGGGTTGGGGGTTTGGTGTTACTGTCGCTGTTCTTTTCTGCAAGTCAGGGGTTCGGTGATATTGTGGTTCATTTTTGCTGCAGGGAGGGGAGATTTTTGTGGTCTGTGAGTCTTGTTTTTTCATTCGGTGGGGGGGTGAGTTGATGACTTTTGTTTCATCAACACCCATGGTCTTCCTGTATTTGATGACTATCTGCAATAGACAAATATCAGAGTTGTATCGTACATGAAATGAACCTTTGAACTTAAGGTGGTCCTACGTTGAACTTAATTCTGAATGGCACCTTCTGCGACACTGCTTGTACCAAACTTTATCAGTCTCTGCCGTTCTTCTAGATTGATAATCTGCGTGGAACTGGGGATCTTGCTGTCCGCGTCATACTGGCCTGGCTTGTGGGCTGGTTTGCATTTCACGTAGGTAGCTGGGATGTAACGTCCATGGTTGACCCTGTCCAGCCAAGAGCATTATTAGTGATTTCGACAGAGTAAATGCCAGCAGTCTTTTTCCACTCAGATTGGAAATTAGGTGAGACAAGAACTAGAAGTCATGGGTTGAGGAAAAAAGGTGAAATATTTCAGGGGGAGGGGGAAAGAGCTTTGACCTGCAGCCAATCCAGATATTGAAGGGTTTGGAGAGGAGAGGCTTCAGTCCGGTCCACTGCTTGAGGGTAAAAGGCAGTGGTGGGTCGGGGGAGTGAAAAAGATCTTTGACCAGTGACCAATTGACATTTGGGTTGATTTAGTAAGAGCAAGTTAAAGGACAGGAGGGGTGTGCAGCGGCCATCGTCTGAGTAGACATCGAGTAGTGATCATGAGCCTTTAGCTCTTCAAGGCTTCACTCAGAGAAAGCAAAAGAACAGAAAGACTCAAGTTTTTTCCTTCTCCTCTAAGACGGTAGAGATGCCAGGAAGGACAGTGGAAAGCGGCCAGTGCAGGAGTGGAGATTTGAGGCTTTGACTTGAGAGGCTTCGATGAGAAGGGGCGGAGGACGAGTTTGTTCCCAGTTAGCCTTTACAATGCCTCCTGAGATGGTGATGTGCCTCTCCTGTGAGATGTGGCAGTCTTGGGGGATCTCCCCTCTCCCGCAGAGTCACATCTGCCAGAAGTGCTTGCGGCTGGGCGATCTGGAAGACCATGTAAGGAATGTGGAGCAGCAGCTGGATGACATTCGACTCATAAGGGTAAATGAGGCAGTCATAGATGAGAGCTACAGGGAGGTAGTCACACCTAGGCTGTCGGAAGCAGGTTGTTGGGTGACTGTCCGAGGGGGGAAAGCGAAGGAGAGTAGACAGGTAGTGCAGAGCACCCCTGTAGCCATTCCCCTGAATAATAAGTTTACCGTCCTGGATGCTGTTGGTGAGGACGGCCGACCATGTGTGAGCCACGGTGGCAGGGCCTCTGGCACTGAGTCTGACCCTGTGGTGCAGAAGGGTGGGACGGAGAAGAGGAGAGCTGTCGTCATTGGAGACTCTATCGTCAGGGAGGCAGACAGGAGATTTTGTGGCCGTGAGCAGAAAACCCGCATGGTTTGTTGCCTCCCGGGTGCCAGGGTCCGGGATATCTCTGACCGGGTGCATGATATCCTGGTACGAGAGGGAAAGCAACCAGAAGCCGTGATACATGTTGGGACCAATGACATAGGCAGGAAGAGGGATGAGGGCCTGAAGTGTGAGTTTCAGGAACTAGGCAGAAGGCTGAAGAACAGGACCTCAAGGGTGGTGTTCTCAGGATTGCTGCCAGTGCTACGTGATAGTGATGGTAGGAATTGGAGGAGATGGCAGTTGAATGCGTGGCTGAGGAGTTGGTGCGGGGGGCAGGGTTTTAGATTTTTGGACCATTGGGATCTCCTCTAGGGAAGCTGGGACCTGTACAGATTGGATGGGTTGCACCTGAACTCGAGGGGCAGCAATATCCTTCTTTCTTTCTTTTTCAGTCTTTTTATTAAATTTCATATATAAAAAAACATAACATAATATTAAATAGGTTATAAGTGCACTAGACTTGAAGTTAAATTAGTAGTAAGATAACAATATCTTATTAAAATATCAGCAAAAAAAAAGTACAATAATCAATCAAACCTATATTGATTATATATGAAAAAGAATAAGAATAGTCATCAAAAGAAAACAATATAAAAATGCAAGAAAAAATGTATATTAAAAAACCACTAAACTAAACTAACATGGGCAATAATAACAGTTTATATGTATATGATAGTGTCAAAAACTCCAGAACTCCATACCAGAACAAGAATAAAATGAGAAAAGGTCTGGAAGAGGCCAAATTAATTCGTATGAAAATGTAGAATGAACGGTCCCCAAGTTTCTTCAAATTTAATTGATGAATCGAAAATAGTGCTTCTAATTTTTTCTAAGCTCAGACAAGAAATAGTTTGAGAGAACCACTGAAACGTGGTAGGAGGGTTTACTTCTTTCCAATTTTGTAATATAGACCTTCTGGCCATTAATGTTGCAAAGGCGATCATTCGTCTGATTGAAGGGGAAAAGTGATTACCATCCTCATTTGGTATACTATAAATTGCAGTAATAAAATGAGGTTGTAAATCGATATTCCAAACTGAGGAAATGGTAGCAAATATGTCCTTCCAATAGTTATGTAAGGTGGGACATGACCAAAACATATGGGTCAATGAGGCCACTTCTGAATGACATCTGTCACATTGAGGGTTAATATGAGAATAGAATCGAGCAAGCTTATCTTTAGACATATGAGCTCTATGTACAATTTTAAATTGTATTAAAGCATGTTTAGCACATATAGAAGAAGAATTAACCATTTGTAAAATTTTTTCCCATTTTTCCCACTCTTGTTTAATTCTACCTGATATTTCTGGTTGTATTTTCATAATCATATTATAAATAAGAGCCACTAATCCCTTCTGACAAGGATTCAAGGTAAAAATCATATCTGAAAAATCTATCGGAGTTGAATTGGGAAAAGATGGTAGAACTTTATATAAAAAATTTCTGATTTGTAAATATCTAAAAAAAATTAGATTTAGGTAACTTAAATTTGTTGGAAAGTTGGTCAAAGTACCTTCAAAAAAAAGATCACGAAAACATATTATACCTTTCCTTTTCCATATGCTAAAGGCTTGATCTGTTAAAGAAGGTTTAAAAAAGAAGTTAAGTAAGATAGGGCTATCAAGAACAAAGTTTTTCAGAGTAAAGAACTTACGAAATTGAAACCAAATTCGTAATGTGTGTTTGACAATAGGGTTGGATATCTGTTTATTGAGTTTAACTAAATCAGCAGGAAGAGAAGAAACAAGAACGGAGAATAAAGAATATCCCTGTGCATCATTACATTCTAAATTTACCCACTATGGGCACAATGGTAAATCCAAATCTAGTTTCCAATATATTAAGTTTCGAATATTATTCGCCCAATAGTAAAATCTAAGGTTAGGTAAAGCTAAACCACCATCTTTTTTAGATTTCTGTAACTGTCTTTTACTTAACCTGGGGTTTTTATTTTGCCACACAAATGAGGAAATTTTTGAATCAATGTTATCAAAAAAAGATTTAGGAATAAAAATTGGTAAGGCTTGAAATAAATATAAGAATTTCGGTAAAATCGTCATTTTAATAGCATTAATCCGACCAACTACTGATAAGAATAAGGGAGACCATCTAGTAGTAAGTTGTTGAATTTGATGAAGCATAGGTAAAAAATTCAATCTGAATAAATCTTTATATTTCTTGGTAATTTTTATACCTAAATAGATAAAGTTATCAGTAACAACTTTAAATGGTGTCCTGTCATTCAATAAAGTTTGCGCATTTAAAGGGAATAATTCACTCTTATCCAAGTTTAGTTTATAACCAGAAAAACTACCAAATTGAACCAACAAGGATAGAATAGCGGGAATAGACCTATCAGGATCAGAAATATATAACAACAAGTCATCAGCATAGAGTGATAACTTGTATAACTTCTCATTACGGGTAATACCAAAAATATTAGGAGATTCACGAATAGCAATGGCTAAAGGTTCTAATGCGATATTAAATAATAAAGGACTTAAGGGACAACCTTGTCTCGTACCACGAGATAATTGAAAAAAAGAGGATCTGTAATTATTTGTAAGAACAGAAGCAACAGGTTTATAATATATTAGTTTGATCCATGATATAAAATTAGGACTAAAATTAAAATATCTCAAAGCCTTAAATAAGTATGTCCATTCAACTCTATCAAAAGCTTTTTCAGCATCTAATGAAATAACAGATTCTGGGATTGTGGGTGATGAAGTATAAATTATATTAATCAATTTTCTAACATTAAAAAAGGAATACCGATTCCTAATAAAACCAGTTTGGTCTTCTGAAATAATCTGTGATAGTACCTTTTCTAACCTAATAGCTACAATTTTTGTAAGAATCTTAGAGTCTACATTTAATAGTGATATAGGGCGATAAGATGCACATAAAGTATGATCCTTATCTTTTTTAAGAATTAGAGAGATAGTAGCTTCACAAAAAGATTGAGGTAATCTCTTCTTAGCAAATGCATCATTAAAGATTTCACATAACCAAGGGGAAAGCAAAGAAGAAAAAGTTTTAAAAAATTCTATAATATAACCATCAGGACCAGGAGCTTTCCCTGAATTCATTGATGAGATAGCCTCTCCTATTTCGGCCAAAGAGATAGGAGCATCGAACAAGCTCCGATCTTCATCTGCCAGTTTGGGAATATTCAGATTGTTAAAAAAATTATCCATCATGGACAGATCGCCATCAAATTCTGATTGATATAAAGATTTATAAAAATCTTGAAAAGTGTTATTGATTTCTTTATGATCAGTAGTTAGATTACCGTCTTGTTTATGAATTTTAATAATTTGTTGCTTAGTCGAAATAGCTTTTAATTGTTTAGCTAACAATTTACCAGTTCGATCACTATGGATATAAAATTGAGCCCTGGTCCTAATTAATTGATTCTCAATTGAAGAAGATAATAATAAGCTATGCTCCATTTGAAGCTCAACTCTCTTCTTATAAAGTTCTTTGGTAGGAGTCATGGAATAAATCTCAACAATTTCTATAATTTTATCCACTAATAAAGCAATATCTAAATATCTTTGTTTTCTTTTACCAACGGAATATGAGATAATTTGTCCACGGATAAAAGCCTTAAAAGTGTCCCAAAGTATTCCTCTGTCAATCTCTTCAGTATAGTTTTTTGAGAAAAACAAGTCAATTTGCTGTTTTATGTAGGTGATAAATTCTGGATCTTGAAGCAAAGTAGCGTTAAGTCTCCAAGATCTAGTATTATTGGAAAAGTCCGAAATCTTAATAGATAACTTCAAAGGTGCATGATCCGAAATAGTACTAGAATCATATTTACAATCAGTAACATCCGTTAATAAACGATGATCAATAAGGAAATAATCAATTCTAGAATAACTGTGATATACATGTGAAAAAAAACGAAAATTCTTTATCTTTAGGGTTCAAAAACCGCCATATTTCAGTAATTCCCGAATCAAGCATAAAAGAATTAATAAATAAGGCTGATCTATTCGGAAGAATTCGGATAGGTTTAGATCTATCCATCAAAGGATTCAGACAACAATTGAAATCTCCACCCATTATCAACATATATTTATTTAGATTAGGAAGGGAAGTAAATAAACGTTTAAAAAATTCAGGGCAGTCAAAGTTTGGAGCATAAATATTAACTAGAACCACTTTTCGATTAAAAAGTGAACCAGTTATCAACAAAAATCTGCCCTGTGGATCAGAAATAATTTCATGATGTGTAAACGAAATTGAGGGGTCTATAAAAATAGACACACCCCTAATTTTGGCGGTACAATTCGAGTGAAATTGTTGATCCGTCCAGAACCTAAAAAAACGTTGATTATCCTCCCTCCTAATATGGGTCTCCTGTGCAAAAATAATATTAGCATTTAGTCTATGGAATACTTTAAATATTTTTTTACATTTAATCGGATGATTTAAACCATTAGTATTCCAAGAGATAAAATTAATAGACTTATCCATCATGCCAATATTAATTGTGTATATCATAAAAGGTTAAAAAGACACATAACCCATAATTCAGGAAGAAGGAAAAATGATTCAGGAGCAAACGGAGAACATGACACCTCAACAATATTAATAATTTAAAGTCGGCCCATAAACTAAAAGCAAAAAAAATAAAAAGCAAAAGCGTGAAAAAAGATCCCTCCCCCCTCCCCAACCCCTCGAAAAAAAGCCAAGCGGCAGGCGCACAAACTAATACTAATATTACCCCCATTTCAAGATGGCAACTCCATGAAAAGAAAGAAAAAAGAAACTATATAACACCCAGATTTAAATACAGGGTTGCAAAAAAAAAGAATATATATCAATCAAAATGAAAAAAAAAGTAATATAATAAAGCAAAAGATCATTAATAAAAAAGGATAAACATTAAAGTTTGAAATAGTGTAATATGCCTTTAAAAAAAAGATTCCACATTCAAATACAACAAAAATGACGTTTCAAAAGCAAAGACTTATGGGAAGAAGAAACAACATTTTGAAAAAACCATATTACAAAATATAAATGTAAATTCACCAATCTATTAAAAAAAATTTTAAAAAAAGGTCATCAAAATAGGATTAAAAAAGTGATCAATAATCACTACAATATAAAAAAAAGGTCCAAAAATCCAAAACATTCGTCCCATTTCCAAGTACAAGCAAACAAATAAACGCTTACGGAAAGCAAAGTCTTATGGGAAGAAGAAACGACATCTTAAAAGATAAATCATTATTACAAAATATAAACGTGTATATCCAATTCAGAGAAAAAAAATTAAGAAAAAAGACATTATAGTAAAATTAAAAGAGCATCTATAAACCATGATAATAAAAAAAAACCAGGTCTACAGACCAAAGTAAAAAGCTATAACGCAGCTTCATAAGTTAAAGCCCAAAACGAAATGGCATCTTCTCTCCAAAAATTCTTCAACATAACACATAGTTCAACTTATGCTAGAAGATCAATATTCTTCGATGAATTTCTTCACATCTTCCGGAGTATTAAAGAAGCGCTGATTGTCGGCACTCAATGTAACTCTGAGATTTGCTGTGTATCTTAAAGCTTGTTTAAATCCAATCGAATGAATCTCTGCCATCACTGGTTTAAAAGCGATTCTCGCCTTCATCACTTCAAATGAATAATCTTCAACAATACGAAACTTATTGTTTCTGTGAGAAATCATGCCTTTCTGACGAGCTAATCGGATTAAAAGCTCTTTCTCCCGAAGATAATGGAGGCGAACAATCACAGCTCGTGGCTTATCTCTCGAGACCGAAAATCTCGAAACTCTGTGGGCACGATCAATAATAGGTTTAGCCTGCAAAGCTTCAGCGCCAAAAACTTCCCATAATAAGTTAGAGAAAAATTCAGTTAAGTCACCAGACTCAACATTTTCGCAAATTCTGTCTGCGAGATCGGTTTTCAAGATCGGTGATTTTAAACTTATAATGCTCTACTGTTTGAGCAGTCGACAGTACCTTCTTCTCCAATGTTTCAATTGTACGTATTTTTTCACAAATTAACTTGTCAAGAGCCGCAAAATTTCTTCATGCCGTTGAATATCTGCTGCCTGCGATTGAAGTTTGGTATCAAGCGATCTAACGACTTCTTCAAGCTCAGACATTTTCGCAGTAAGATTATTTTCCAGACTTGCAAGTTTAGTATCCAGTTTAGTATCCAGAAGATTAGAAATTGCCTCAAGAGATAGAGGCTCTTTAGACGATTTCTTAGATACAGACATTTTAAGTTTGAAAAGATTAAATCAAGTATTATTTTAGAAAAGAAGTAAATCGTAAATATCAACCCATGTAATTAAGTACGAAAAGATTTGATTAAAGGGTGATTATAGTTTAAAAAATGAGGAGCGCCTAAAAGGCAGATGTCTGCGTCGCCATCTTGAAACTCCTCCCCCGCAATATCCTCGCTGGTAGGGTTGCTAGCATGGTTCGGGAGGGTTTAAACTAATTTGCAAGGGGGATGGGACCCGGAGCGATAGAGCAGTGAAAGAAATGCATGGAGTAAAGCCAGATCTAACATATAGAGAGGCTTTCAGGAATGAGAAGCAGAATAAAGAGTATAAAGGTAGTAACGTAGAAGAGCTAAAGTGTGTGTACTTCAATGCAAGAAGCATCAGGAACAAAGGTGATGAACTGAGAGCTTAGATACATACATGGAATGATGATGTAGTGGCCATTACAGAGACTTGGCTGGCACCAGGGCAGGAATGGATTCTCAATATTCCTGGATTTCAGTGTTTTAAAAGGGATAGAGAGGAGGGAAAAAGGGGAGGAGGGGTGGCATTACTGGTCAGGGATACTATTACAGCTACAGAAAGGGTGGGTAATGTAGCAGGATCCTCTTTTGAGTCAGTATGGGTGGAAGTCAGGAACAGGAAGGGAGCAGTTACTCTACTGGGGGTATTCTATATGCCCCCTGGTAGCAGCAGAGATACCGAGGAGCAGATTGGGAGGCAGATTTTGGAAAGGTGCAAAAATAACAGTGTTGTTATCATCGGTGACTTGAACTTCCCTAATATTGATTAGCACTTGATTAGTTCCAAGGGTTTAGATGGGGCAGAGTTTGTTAAGTGTGTCCAGGATGGATTCCTGTCACAGTATCTTGACAGGCCGACTAGGGGGAATGCCATACTAGATCTAGTATTAGGTAACGAACCGCGTCAGGTCACAGATCTGTCAGTGGGTGAGCATCTAGGGGACAGTGACCACCGCTCCCTGACCTTTAGCATTATCATGGAAAAGGATAGAATCAGAGAGGACAGGAAAATTTTTAATTGGGGAAGGGCATATTATGAGGCTATAAGGCTAGAACTTGGGGGTGTGAATTGGGACGATGTTTTGCGGGGAAATGTACTATGGACATGTGGTCGATGTTTAAGGATCTCTTGCAGGATGTTAGAGATAAATTTGTCCCGGTGAGGAAGATAAAGAATGGTAGGGTGAAGGAACCATGGGTGACAGGTGAAGTGGAAAATCTAGTCAGGTGGAAGAAGGCAGCATACATGAGGTTTAGGAAGCAAGGATCAGATGGAACTATTGAGGACTATAGGGTAGCAAGATAGGAGCTTAAGAAGGGGCTGAGAAGAGCAAGAAGGGGGCATGAGAAGGCCTTGGCGAGTAGGGTAAAGGAAAACCCCAAGGCATTCTTCAATTATGTGAAGAACAAAAGGATGACAGGAGTGAAGGTAGGACCGATTAGAGATAAAAGTGGGAAGATGTGCCTGGAGGCATTGTAAGTGAGCGAGGTCCTCAATGAATACTTCTCTTCGGTATTCACCACTGAGAGGGAACTTGATGATGGTGAGGACAATATGAGTGAGGTTGATGTTCTGGAGCATGTTGATATTAAGGGAGAGGAGGTGTTGGAGTTGTTAAAATACATTAGGACAGATAAGTCCCCGGGGCCTGATGGAATATTCCCGAGGCTGCTCCACGGGGCAGGGGAAGAGATTGCTGAGCCTCTGGCTAGGATCTTCATGTCCTCGTTGTCCACAGGAATGGTACTGGTGGATTGGTGGGAAGCGAATGTTGTCCCCTTGTTCAAAAAAGGTAGTAGGGATAGTCCAGGTAATTATAGACCAGTGAGCCTTACGTCTGTGGTGGGAAAGCTGTTGGAAAAGATTCTTAGAGATAGGATCTATGGGCATTTAGGGAATCATGGTCTGATCAGGGACAGTCAGCATGGCTTTGTGAAGGGCAGATCGTGTCTGACAAGCCTGATAGAGTTCTTTGAGGAGGTGACCAGGCATATAGATGAGGGTAGTGCAGTGGATGTGATCTACATGGACTTTAGTGAGACATTTGATAAAGTACCACACGGTAGGCTTATTCAGAAAGTCAGAAGGCATGGGATCCAGGGCAGTTTGGCCAAGTGGATTCAGAATTGACTTGCCTATAGAAAGCAGAGGGTCATGGTGGAGGGAGTACATTCAGATTGGAGGGTTGTGACTAGTGGTGTCCCACAAGGATCTGTTCTGGGACCTCTACTTTTTGTGATTTTTATTAATGACCTGGATGTCAGGGTAGAAGGGTGGGTTGGCAAGTTTGCGGATGACACAAAGGTTGGTGGTGTTGTAGATAGTGTAGAGGATTGTCGAAGATTGCAGAGAGGCATTGATAGGATGCAGAAGTGGGTTAAGAAGTGGCAGGTGGAGTTCAACCCAGAGAAGTGTGAGGTGGTACACTTTGGAAGGACAAACTCCAAGGCAGAGTACAAAGTAAATGGCAGTGTGGAGGAGCAGAGGGATCTGGGGGTACATGTCCACAGATCCCTGAAAGTTGCCTCATAGGTAGATAGTCAAGTCAAGTGGTCAACTTTTATTGTCATTTTGACCATAACTGCTGGTACAGTGCATAGTAAAAGTGAGACAACGTTTTTCAGGACCATGGTTTACATGACACAGTACAAAATCTAGACTGAACTACGTGATCAAAAAAACACAGAGAAAGCTACACTAGACTACAGACCTACACTGGACTGCATGAAGTGCACAAAAACAGTGCAGGTATTACAATAAATAATAAACAGGACAGTAGGGCAAGGTGACAGGCCAGGCTTCGGGTATTGAGGAGTCTGATAGCTTGGGGGAAGAAACTGTTATATAGTTAAGAAAGCTTATGGGGTGTTAGCTTTCATAAGTCAAGGGATAGAGTTTAAGAGTCGCGGGGTAATGATGCAGCTCGATAAAACTCTGGTTAGCCCACACTTGGAGTACTGTGTCCAGTTCTGGTTGTCTCACTATAGGAAGGATGTGGAAGCATTGGAAAGGGTACAGAGGAGATTTACCAGGATGCTGCCTGGTTTAGAGAGTTTGCATTATGATCAGAGGTTAAGGGAGCTAGGGCTTTACTCTTTGGAGAGAAGGAGGATGAGAGGAGACATGATAGAGGTGTACAAGATATTAAGAGGAATAGACAGAGTGGACAGCCAGCGCCTCTTCCCCAGGGCACCACTGCTCAGTACAAGAGGACATGGCTTTAAGGTAAGGGGAGGGAAGTTCAAGGGGAATATTAGAGGAAGGTTTTTCACTCAGAGAGTGGTTGGTGCGTGGAATGCACTGCCTGAGTCAGTGGTGGAGGCAGACACACTGGTGAAGTTTAAGAGACTAGTAGACAGGTGTATGGAGGAATTTAAGGTGGGGGGGTTATATGGGAGGCAGGGTTTGAGGGTTGGCACCACATTGTGGGCTGAAGGGCCTGTAAAGTGCTGTAGTCTATGTTCTGTCGTGAAATGCTGCTCTTGCAGGCAGACCTCCGGTGCCCTGACCACAACTGCAAGAAGTGCAACCTGCTGCAGCTATTTAATAAACCGCAGTAAGAAGTTGGAGCTGGAACTGGATGAAATCCAGATCATCTGGGAGGCTGAAGGGGTGATAGACAGGACATAGAGAGAGAGATAGTTAACACTCAAGTTGCAGAACACAGGAAACTAGGTGACAGTCAGGAAGGGGAAAGGGGCTGAGTGGTCAGTGCAAAGTACCCCTGTGGCAATCCTCCTCAACAACTTTGGATACTGTCAGTGGGGGGAGGAGGTACCTAACAGGAAATCACAGTGGTCAAGTCCCTGATGCTGAGTCTGTAACTCAGGGGGGAGAAGAGGCATACTGTGGTGCGATACAGGATTCGTTAGCGGAAAGGACAAGAGGATCGGTAAACGAGAATGAGATTCCCAGAAGGTATGTTGCCTCCCGGGTGCCAGGGTCCGGGATATCTCAGATCGAGTTCTCAGTATTCTTATATTTGATGGTGAACAGCCAGAAGTTGTGGTCCGTGTAGGTACCAATGACATGGGTAGGGAGAGTGATGTTCATGGAGTTGGGCTCTGAGTTAAAGAGCAGGACCTGCAGAGGTTGCTGCCCATGGCACGTCTAGTGAGGTCAGAACTAGGAAGGTTATTACAGTTTAGTACGTGGCTGAGGAGTTGGTGTAGGAGGGAGGGCATAAAATATTTGGATCAACAATTGCAGATTGGTAGGTATAATGTAGGCATCGCTGAGTCATGGCTGAAAGATTATAGCTGGGAGTTTCATCTCCAGGGATACACATTGTACTGAAAGGACAGGTAGGAAGGCAGAGGGGACAGCGTTGCCCTGTTGGTAAATAATAAAATCAAATTAGAAAGAGGTTTGGAATCATTGTGCATTGAGCAAAGGAACGGCAAGGATAAAAAGACCCTGATGGGAGTTTTATGCAAACAGTAGTAAAGATGTGGCCTACAAATTACAACGGGAAATAGAAAATGTTTGTCAAAAGGGCAATGTTATAATAGTCATGGAGGACATCAATATGCAGGAAGATTGGGAAAACCAGACTGGAGCTGGATTACAGGAGGGGAGTTTCCGGAGAGCCCACAAGATGGCTTTTCGGAGCAGCTGGTGGGTGAGCCGACCAGGGGATCATCTGTTCTGGACTGGGCATTGTGCAAGGAACCAGAATTGATTAGAGAGCTTAAGGTAAGGCAACCCTTAGGGGCCAGTGATCATAACGTGATTGAATTCACCCTGAAATTTGAGGAGGAGAAGCTGAAGTCAGATGTATCGGTATTACAGTGGAGTAAAGGGAGTTACAGAGGCAGGAGAAAGGAATTGGCCAGAATTTTTTGGAAACAGAACTGAGTTGGCAGCTGCCCTTATGCCTCTGGGGTGGCAACAGAATCATGCTCACGTGATCAACACTAATTTGCGGTGGGGATTAACGGATTGAATGCAGGAGGCCTCCCGCTGGATGGAGTGGAATAGCATCTCAGGAACCAGAGGGACACGAGACCCTACTGGAAATTTTGAGTAACACAGACAAAATGCTGCTAAACTCCCAAGTCAGGCAGCGTCTATGGAGTGGAATGAACAGTTTCAAGCCAAGAATGTGATAAAGGTGATGATGGGCCCTGATCAAGGGTCTCAGCCTAAAATGTCAACTGTCTGCAGACGCTGCCTGAGTTCCGTCAGCATTTGTGTCTGTTGCCCTTGAACCAAGGAGGGCATTTGAGAGTGAGGTATACGAACGAGGTCAGCCCGTGGAATTCTTTGCCATAGAAGGGAGTGGAGGACAAGTTTCTGTTTGGATTTGGGAGGAGATAGATTTCTGGACACAGAAGGTGTCAGAACTCCTGATAACGGGCCTCAGGCGGTGAAGGGCTGTAAATGTTACTGTACATATGATCATGGATGCCAGTCCTGACCCTCTTGCCTCGGTTCTATGAACAGGTATTGATCTCCTACACGTGGCAGCTCATGAGTTTGGCCACGTCCTCGGCCTGCAACACTCACGAGTCCCAAAGTCTCTGATGGCACCTTTCTACACTTTCCGTTACCCACTCCGCCTGGCAGAGGACGACAGGCAAGGGATACAGTACCTGTACGGCCAGTCTCGCCACCAAGGAGTCAGCTTCTCCAACCAGGACACAGAAGTGAATGAGCTGCCCAGCCATGGCTCTCCAAGAAAAGAGGTATGATGGGATGAACCTTGCGTCTGAGAAGCTGGGGTTGTGAGAGGCCCATGAGGATCCAGCCGTTCTCTTTCAGTTGACCCCATTTCACAGCCTTGCGTCAGATACGTTTTTCAGGAAAGATCCGTAGATCTCGACAGTCTATTAACTCCACATTTCCACCATACTTTCTGTATAAACAGTGCTTCTCAATTTCACTTATTCTGCCATGACAATGAGGCACAAGTTACCAGAGCAACAAACAGAAGGCGGAAGATGAATCTCTCCCTCAACAGTGAGGGAATTTAAATTAAGGAAGTTAGTGTTTTAAAAAGAAGCCGGAATCAGTTACTGTGATTAGGGAACTGTTGCGTTACAGTAAAACTCTTCCTCACCGTGGAGCATTTGGCCTACCTGATTCTGGACCCACCCTCACAATCCCCACGAGTCCCTGGATAGCATTCAGACCAACAATATCAAATCAGGCGTGAGATTGTCGTTATATAGCTTGGGAAGGGCCTTTCAGTCCAACGGTCATGCTAACCAAGTTGGCTACTGGAACTAGTACTAGTTGTGTGACTTTGGCCCGTGACCCTCTGAAACTTTCCCAGCCACGTACCTGTCCAAGTGTCTTTTAAGCAATGTAATTGTGCCTGTCTTTACCATTTCCCCCAGAAGCTCGTCCAGATACTCTCATCGTCTTACCCCTTTAAATCTTTCCCCTCTCACCTTCAACCACTGCTCTCTAGTTTTAGACTCCCCTGTGCTGGGGAAAAGACTGTGACTATCCACTTCATTGACGTGTCTCAGGACAGATGTACTGATTAGTAGGTATTGTCCATGTTTAGACTAAAGTTAAATCAGTGGGCTGCTGGAAAGTGTGGTTTGGTGGGCCATGCTGTATCTCTGAATAAAACAAAAAAGTTAAAAAGCATCTTACCCTCCAAGGAGAAAAGCCCCAGCCAGTCCGTCCGCTCCTTGTAATCAAGTCCTCCAGTCCTGGTGAATCTTTCCTGCACCCTTTCCAGCTTAATGACTCCCTTCCTGTGACTGAACACAATACTGGCGGTGCAGTCTCGCCACCATCTTGTCCCCCCCCACTCCTGTACTCGGTTCCTTGACCAATGGCGGAAAGCACGTCAAAGGCTTTCTTCACCACCACCCCTACCTTTTGGGGAACTATGTACGTGTCTTTTTGTTCTACACACTCGCCAGTGCTCTACCATTTGTTGTGTATGTCCTACAACTTCCAAAATTGCAACACTTTACACTCATCCAAGTTAAATTCTGTCTTCAATTCCTCGGCTGATTTCCCTTCTGCACCGCCCGCCACACCACAAATTTTGGTGTCATAAATGAAAGAGTCATAGAGTATGAAAACAAGGCCTTTGGCCCAGCTGGTCCATGTTGACTAAGATTCCCATCTAAGCTAGTCCCATTTGCCATACCCCTCTGATCCTTTTCATATACCTGACCAATTACCTTTTAAATGTTGTTAATGTATCTGCCTCATTCTGAATACTGTTCACCCTCTGGGTGAAAAAGTTGCTCCTCGGGTTCCTATTAAATCTCCCCAGTTTCACCTTAAAACCTCTGCCCTCTAGTCCTTGATTGCCCCAGTCCTGAGGAAATTGTGTGCATTCACTCTATATATGGCCTTCATGATTTTGTCTACCTCTGCATGATCACTCCACATTCACCTACACTGTACTGAAGAAGTCCCAACTTGCTCAACCTCTATTCATAACTCAGCCCCTCAAGTCCTGGCGACAACCTTGTGAATCTCGTCTGTACGCTTTCCGGTTCAATGGCATTTCTCCTGCCAAGTGTTCCAAATGCAACCTCGTGTATGGTTGTACCATTACATCTCAATTTCTCTACTCAGTTCCTTGCCGGATGAATCCCCCATGTCCTGAAAGCTGCCTTCACCACCGTCTACCTGCAGTATCACTTTTGGAGAATCATGTTCCCATCGGCCTCTGTTCTACAAGTACATTCTCACCCAAATCAACAATATATATTACAAACAACAGAGGGCCCTAGCAACACATAGAAAACGCTGGGGGACTCAGCAGGCCAGGCAGCATCTATGGAGAAGAGTACAGCCGATGTTCTAGGCCGAGACCCTTCTGGGCAGGACTGGAGAAGAAAGCTGAGGTGTAGATTTAAAAGGTGGGGAGGGGAGAGAAACACAAGCTAATAGGTGAAACCGGGGGTGGGGGGGGGTAGGGATGAAGTGAAGAGCTGGGAAGTTGACTGGTGAAAGAGATACAGGGCTGGAGGTTTGACAGAAGAGGACAGAAGGCCATGGAAGAAAGTGATGGAGGAAAGGTGAGCAGGAGACAGGGAATGGTGAAGGACAGTGGGGGGGGGGGGGGGCCATTACTGGAAGTTAAAGAAATCGATGTTCATGCCGTCAGGTTGGAGGCCACCCAGACAGAATATACAGAGTTGTTTCTCCAACCTGAGTGTGGCTTCATGACAGTGGAGAAGGCATGGATAGACACATCGGAATGGGAATGGGAAGTGGAATCAAAGTAGTTGTCACTGGGAGATCCCACTTCTTCATCACCATCCTGCTTGGTCACCACCAAGCGCATCTTTCTGCAAGGATTGTTCCCTAAACGACTCCCTTGTCCATTTGTCCCTTCCCACTGATCTCCCTCCTTGCAAGCAGAACAAGTCCTGCAGCTGTCCCAACACCTCCTCCTACCATTCAGGCCCCAGACAGTCCTTTCAGGTGAGGCAACACTTCACCTGTCAGTCTGTTGGGGTCATCTACTGTGTCCGGCGCTCCCAGGGTAGATCAGGGAGACCCAACACAGCTTTCAATACCTCTTCACTGCGCACCTACACGCTGTCTGCTCGAAAAAGTGGGATCTCCCAGTGGCCACCAAGCTTAATTTGGGTCTTAGCCCAAAACGTCAACTGTACTCTTTTGCAGAGACTGTTGAGTTCCTCCAGCATTTTATGTGTGTTGCTTGGTGTTAATGGAAAAGGTATTACTCGGACACGAAGGGAGATGGCTTTTGAAAGTGTTTATTATAACATGATACGTAGGAGAGCTCAACCTCTTAAAGCAGAGTTCTTGAGACTCTCCCGGAGTACACAGACTTTTCCCATTACATAGTGTATGTTATCAAAAGCTGCCAAGCACGTTTGTGAAATACAGCATGCAAGCAGATAATTCCTTTGCTCAATAATCATGTCTTAGCACAGTAAATAAAAAATATAATCGGGTTACTGTTTTCTTTATCCATTCAAAGCTACTCCTGCCTACAACCATGAGGCCCGGACAATTACACAGTTCAGCTATTTAAAAAAAACAGAACATCACATGATTTTGCTTTGATTACTCCCTCTCAAGCTAGTTAGCCCTGCAGAGCAGTCCTGCAGGAGCAGTTTAAGGGTGAAAAAAAAACTCTTTAACCCCTTAGTATCTAGCTAGTGACAAAATTTCTCCCATAGCTCACTCCTTGTTGATCTTTTTCAGATCAACACTCCTCACATGGTAGTTCCTCCTCTTCCTCATAAGGGGGTTCATATCCATAGTGGAAGGGTCTTTCCTTTCCAGGGTACACCTTTTCACCCCAACAGTGTTCTGTGCCTGGTCGGTAGTTCATCATCTGGGCCACCACCGGCTGAGCAAAGTCCCTTTTTTCAACTGACTACAGCACATCCTCAAGAACCCACATACACAACACCCCAAAATGCATACCGCAGTCACTATTATAATTCCATGCATGACCCATTTTCCCCATGCGGGGGAACCATTCCCATAGCCCTTCCCAGCAGTATCCTGCGCTATTAAATGTTTTCAAATTGTTCTCCCATTTTACTCATCTCCACAACCTTTTCCATTACGTGCTGGTTCAGGTCAGTTATAGTTTCCGAAACATCAGGGATGTAGGTACAACATTCTTTCCCCATCATAGCACAGGTCCCCCCTTTTTCAGCCGATATAAAGTCGAGGGCCATTCGATTCTGCAAAACTGTCTGCCTAATGGCGATCATCTCGGTGGTTATGCCATACACTTGGGACTGAGTTTCTTCCAGAACATCAGCAGTGTTATTGGCTGGTTCTTCTAAGGCAGCAGCTAATTTAATTATTTCTGTGGCGGTCTGACCCACTCCGTAGGTAGGAAACATTACCATCCCGAATCGTTCTGCCTCTGACGTGCCCCTTCTTGTCCTAGTCCAATGGGGGTGTTCTCTGGGATGATCTATAACCCTTAAGTGAGGCACTGGGTATGCTAAATAGCGGCACCCACTCCATTCCTTATTAAAGCTTAATTTTAGAATATCACCTGGCTCTCTCGGGAGCCAGGGGTCTGCCCTGCTCCCACACACCCAGTTAGTGCCATTTACTGGTCGGGGAGGGTCGGCAGTGGTAAAGCGGGTACAGTTGCCATTGCCCAGTTGATAAGGGGCACTAGGGTTATGATTACAATAGCGAGTGGCATCCGCTGGCTCAGAGGAGGGATCTATTTTAATTCCAAATTTGAGAGATCCCTCGGGGTTGGCCGGTGTATCATCCCTCAAAGCAACAGGGGTAGCATTGATCCCTTTTCGGATCTCTTGTTTCGGAGCAATTTGCTCCCCATTTTGTCCCGTTACTGTACGCCTGAAATCGTGGAATAGTGTCCATCTCATTTTGGGTGAGGGGAATCATGGACATGGTTTTCCCATGCTGCGGTACTTCAGCACATACCCAGCAGGCTCCCCGCTGTACCTGCTTAGCATAGGTATGACATAAGGATAAAAAGATATTAGACTGACCACTACTTGCAATCTGCATTAGCCCTCTCATGTACATCAACCCCGTCATCCAATGCATCTTCGGTCCTTTCTGACTCCGCTGATTGTTAGTTGACTCAACTGCCCCGTCGCTTTCCGCTGTGGACGGGTGATGTTTTCTGCATCTCGCTGCATGAACCCGATCTTCTTTTCCGTCTACTTTCAGGACCGTCCGGGTCAGTGTAAGGTCCTTTCCACCTAGGAGAACGAGAATCTCTGTTGAAATGTTTTACATATACTTGGTCTCCTTGCCGGAAACGTGTATGGGGGCATCTCCAACAGGGGCCTGTGCCCGTCTCACCCTCTCACACAGTTCAGCCGCTGTTTTACCTATGGCTTGTGCCTAGACCAGAGTTTGCTCATCATTCCATAGCAGAGCCAATTTTTCGGCACATACTGGGGGTCATTGGGCGTCCCATGAGAGCTTCACTCCTATAGCTCTATTCTTTCTATTTCATACTGCATACAACACTCTGGGGAGAGCTTCTGGCCATGCCAAGCTATTATCCTGATCCACTTTGGACAGGGCATTCACCAGTTCCCCATTCACCCTTACCACTATTCCCCGATGACTGAGGCTGATGGCCTGTACTAAATCCTTTACTATGCTGCTGGTAAAATGGGTTCCTCGGACACTATTTATCCCCATGGATATTCCGTATCGAGATATTATTTCCTTCCACAACATTTTCACCACCGTCCTAGCATCATCTTTTCGAGTAGTGTAGGCTTCCCCCCATCGGGTGAACATGTCCATTATTACCAGTATATTCTGATATCCCAAAGCCGGAGGCATGTGCATGAAACCAATTTGCAGATTTTAAAAGGGTACTTTAGGCATCGGAAGGTGATCATACGTCGTCTCCGCCTTTCCCGGCTTGTACTGTTGACAGACGGTACAAGATCGCACAATTTTTTGTATGACTGGGGTTATACCAGGGGCATTCCATTGCTGATCAATTGCATGCTGCATCCCTCTTTTGCCCATGACTGCCTATGCACGTAATAGGTGACACGAGGGCCAAAACAGGGTTCTTGGACATACTACCCGTCCACCGGGTGAAATCAAATCCATCCCTACTGTAGCATTGGACTTTTTCCCATGTTCTTGTGAGCTGGAGTTTTGCTGCGCAGCCTGCAACTCAGAGATGGGGGTTCACCGGAAGTACGGAAAGCTTGTATGACTGGCTTCTGGCTGGCTGCTACCCTCTTGGTAATTTCAGCAGCACGAGCACTTCCCTAGGAAATTTCATCTGTGGCTCTGGTGAGAGCTTCACGTTTGATGTTGATGTTTTCATGTTTGATGAGTTCCCCGCCGATGGAATGAATCCCCTGTTTTTTACCATATTTGTCAGAAATCATCTACCACGCCAAAGGCGTAGCGAGAGTCCATTTCTGTATTGGCCGTCTGACCCTTAGCCAGTATGCAGGCTCGGGTTAGTGCGGAACGTTCTGCCGCCTGTGCCGAAGTTCCCTGGGGCAACGCGTTGGCCCCCACTGTCTGGTGTGGATCCACTGTGGCATATCTGGCCAGGAGGACATCGTCTCTGGGCTTTTGTGGAGATCCAGCAGTAAAGAGGATCAGGGCCGGATTCAGCAAAGAGTCTGCTCGCAGATGCACTCTGGGGGAGGTAGAGCGTGGAACCGCAGCCAGGCAGTCATGTTCATTTTCCTCAGAGGTTTCCGGCACAAAAGAAGCAGGATTGACTGCCGGCGATCGTAGACAGGTGTCGTTGGGGTGCGATAGCAGAATTACTTCACATCTTGTACGTCTGGAGGCGGTGTCGTGTTGTGTTGCCGCTGAATTCAGAAGCAGCAGAGCAGCGTGCAGTACTCTTACCTCGCAGGGGTGACCGAGGTCCAGTGGTGAGGACCTCTCGACCATTATTGCTGTAGCAGCCGTGGCGCGAAGACAGACAGGCATTCCCAGGACCACAGAGGGTGAGACTGTAGAATAGTAGGCTATTGGTCTCTTCCTGCTCCCATAATTCTGTGTAAGGTCTCCAGTGGCGGACCCTCGTTTCTCACAAACATGTAATTGAAAGGGGTGCGCACAATTAGGGAGTTCCAAAGCCGGGGCGGTAGTTACAGCCGCCTTCAAGGCTTGGAATGCGTTTTCTCTCTCTGAGGTCCATTCTACCTGCATAGGCGCCTCTTTTGCAGTGGCAACAGTGCATCAGACTGGCGATATTCATATATCTATTGTTGACACTAGCCGACCATCCCAGAAAAGAAAGGACCTCTTTCTTTGTCTTGTTGGTATCCGAAGGATGGCCTGGATCCGGTCTGGTCCTGTCCCTCTAGTTCCAGGGTAAACCGAAGATATTGAACTTGGGGCTGACAAAACTGTAGCTTAGTTCTGGACGCTTTGTGACCCCGGGCGGCTAAGAACTGAAGCAGAGCCAGCGAGTCTCTTACACAGTCTGTCAGGGTAGATAACGCCACTAAAAGGTCGTCGGCATATTGTATCAATATTCCCTCCATGTGGCACTCATCCAAGTCATGATTAACAGCAGCGGTGTACACGGCTGGACTTTCAGTATATCCCTAGGGCAGCCGAGTCCAGGTACTCGAGGAAGGCAAACAGATACTGGCTGTCCGGGTGGAGGGGAATAAGGAAGAAGTCAGAACACAAGTCGACAACAATAGCATTAGATGGAATAGAGGAAAGAACCATGATAACGTCAGGTACCACCGGGGCTAAGGGAATTACAATATTGTTTACAGCCCTTAGATCTTGCACAAAGCGCCACTAGTTAGGCCGTCCAACACTGGGTATAGGCAGTGTCGGTGTATTGCAGGGGCTGACAGTAGGTCTGAGAACCCCTTTTTGTAGCAGAGTCTATGACAAGGGCTATACCTTCTGCCTGGGGGGCCAGTCGGGATTGTCTGACGCATGGTGATACAGCATTCTTTTTTTTAGCTTGACGCTGTGGTCTTTTGCAGTGAGCTCTCGGCCTACGTGTGTCTTGTGGAGGGCTTACAGGTCTGCATCTACTGTTTCCAATGCAAAAGGACCTGTAGAACCTGGCGTCTCAGGCGGTTGCTGTCGTTGGAACTCCGTTAGGGGGTCTTCCAACTGACAGGAAATTCCCGGCAGTTATATTCTTCCTTCTTCAGGCCTGTTCCACTCCAAATCCCCAATGCCGTCGATAATGGGGGCAGATTGCAACCGCTTGAGCATAGGGGCCATCTGTTCTGCCTGATGGGGGGGCCGCACGGCAAGGGTCAAGTGAGGCACTGAGACAAGGGAGAACAGGGATTGTTGCTCCGCAGAGAGGCGTACCGGGATACCCAATCCTTCCTTCCCAAAGCAGAGGTAAGGTACTGAGTGTATTTTAGGTTCCTGCCCCTCATGAGTGCGCGTCGTTTTCCGATATTCAGGGTTATCTTCCGTAGTATACCACGCCACACAGTGCAAGCGGCGTGATACTGTACCACTTGCAATAGGCCCCGCAAATCTTCAGTATCAGCCGCTGCTGTCAGTTTGTCCAGTTGCTGCCTCAGGCGGCACATCCTAACAGTATAGGGGATACAGTATAGTATTGGCTCGGATTTAGTGTCAGAGGTAAGGAGCAGGGACGTTAACTGGTGTGCCTGGGGTGAGGGTACGTCCATGTACATGCCCTGAGGGTGCAGTAAATAGTGGCAGCTAGTTTGCGAAGAGCCTGGGGCAATGGAGTAGTTTTGGATACTATCAGAGTTTCTTCTATACGATTGTCTCCCAGAGACAAAGTGACCTTCTTTGTTAGGGGTTCTGACAGGGGAATGAATGCCAGCTACACCCACAGTTACTGCCCTGTTTGTCCAAGGGCGGGGTAGCACCAGTCTCCACCAAGGTCTTGGGAAAGTGATATAACCGCTCCCTGCATTACTACCTCCCCTGGGCCCCCTCATTCTGACGGAAAAGGGTGATTAAAAGTGAAGCGGGGGACCTTCCCTTTCATTTGACTCGGCAGGCGGCGTAGGTTCTCTATAAGGGATGCTTCAACGCTCCCTGGCCCAATGCCCCTTCTTCCCACACTTACGACATATATCCCGGGACTTCTCCCTTCTCTGTCCCCTTCTACTTTCTCTTTCATTTCCTTCTCCCCGGTCCTGCCTACAGAACTGTGTTCTATAGGCCTCTGGGCCATCTCGTGGCCCAACAAAAAGTCCCTCCCGGTCCACGTTTACCAGTGTGGTAACTATCTCAGGCCAGGACATAGTCTGCCAGCTCTGAGCCTGCTGTGGCAGCGTGCAATTGAGGAGGGTCTGAATGGCCGGCGGTCCGTTTCCTTCCAACAGGACCCCGGCATACTCCTCCAAGTATTCCTGAATCAGACTATAAAATCAGGGGCTCCCTCCTCCTTTCCCTGCAGACGTCTGGTAACCTTTCCGAGATCCCCGTGCCGCTGCACTGCCCTCGTAATGGCTTCTTTTCCTCGGAGTTGTAACCAGTGTGCGAGAGGTTCATTTCCCTCCTGATCATCATTAGGTCGCCAATCCCCATTTCCCCCGAGCGGGACCTGTACTGTATCCTTCAACGTGGCCCAGGAACTACCACAGGCACACTTCAGGAGGGTTTGCAAATCGCCCGGGAGAGGTTTATAAATCTCACACATCTGTTCCAGGCAATTCAGAAAAGCAGCAGGTCTTACCATGGCCCCCACCTCTGCAGGGGTCCACAGCTTTAATATTGCTGTCTCCCCGGTCGTTATTTCTGGAGCTTGCTGAACTGGGTGAGAGGACGAATTGGGAAGGGCAGGAAGGGGGTGAGTGATGTCGGGTTTGGCTCCTAGTTCGCATGGCAGTCCCTAATCGTTCTTCTACCTGCTCCCCCACTGCCCCTTCCTGCGCTTCGGGAGGTGGGCGGCGCTGCTTGTCCTTGTACACGATTAGCGTGCTGACGCCGGGCAGCGACCATTTCTGTTACCTCGTCCATCATTCCATCTGGTCCTACGTTGGGACCGTGATCCCTCCTGGCCTGGGACACCATTTGGGGTATCTGGTGAAATAGCGGCACAGGAGCGGGCGTGGTGGGACAGGGTGGTGGAGCGGTAGGTGTCGCGGGGCCCTGATTTTTAGGAGAGCCCAGTGTTTCGGGAGACTTCTCCGTCCTTTCTTGTTTCGGAGGTTGGTGTCTTTTAGCTACCTCCATCCATTGTTCAAAGCGCCCCATCATGTACTCAAAACCCCAATAGGGGTTTCCATTTCCATTCGCCACCTCGTCCCACCAGGTTTGTATTAATAGAATTTTAAAAGTCCCCCCGTACGGCCAGTCTCCCTGTGACCAGCCGTAGAGATCACTGCTGAAAGTTACTGCATATCGGTTGTCCCCGGTTTCCCGGTTCACCGTATCAGCAGGTGATCCCGGGCGCACCAGAGGGTCTCCTACCTTCTGTCGAGTCTTCTTCACAGCTCTCATTCGCTTCTCCATTTTCTTACTTACCTTCAAGGCCCCTTTTGACCTTGCTCGTCGGGACGGGGTCGCAGGAGCAGCAGAAGCCGCTCGACTGCTAGAATTTCCCATTGTCTGAAAAAAAGCACAGTTACGCCACACGGTTTCTGGTAATCTATTTACAGTGCTCACCGGTGTTAGAGTTTTGTCAGCGGTCCCTTCACTCCTTTATCTTCAGTTTGGTAGCTACTCTTTCTTACTTTTCAGTCCCCCTCTCAGCTAGGACCTCCACTGTCCGCCCCGTTTTCAGCTCGGGCGCCAGAAAAATTACGGCCATTCCCGCTTTCAGCTGGGACGCCGGTGCCTTTCCTAACTTGGAAAGTCAACTCTTTCCGCTCGGGTTCTTTTTTAATCCTGCTGAGTTGCTCGTTCCACTAATTCCCTTCTAACTTGAAGGGTGGTGGAGCACCATGAGGATCCCATCCTCGTCGCCAGATTGTTACAGAAAAGGTATTACTCAGACACAAAGGGAGATGGCTTTTGAAAGTCTTTATTATAACATGATACGTAGGAGAGATCAACCTCTTAAAGCAGAGTTCTTGAGACTCTCCCCAAGTACACAGACTTTTCCCATTATATAGTGTATGTTATCAAAAGCTGCCAAGCACGTTTGTGAAATACAGCATGCAAGCAGATAATTCCTTTTCTCAATAATCATGTCTTAGCACAGTGAAAAAAATATAATCAGGTTACTGTTTTCTTTATCCATTCAAAGCTCCTTCTGCCTACAACCATGGGGCCGGGACAATTACACAGTTCAGCTATTTAAAAAAAACAGAACATCACATGATTTTGCTTTGATTACTCCCTCTCAAGCTAGTTAGCCCTGCAGAGCAGTCCTGCAGGAGCAGTTTAAGGGTGAAAAAAAAAACTCTTTAACCCCTTAGTATCTAGCTAGTGACAAAATTCCTTCCACACTTGGATTTCCAACACCTGCAGATTTTCTCTTGTTTGTGAGAACCCAAGTCTATGATACTCCAGGCCTCTGATCTGAAAAGCAACCCTCTACTACCAACCTCTAACTCGGCCCACCACGCCGGCTTGCTCACCCTGGATCCCAGCTGATCTCACATCGGGTCGAGCTTGCTATAGAGTATTTTGTCAAAGGCCTTGCTAAAGTCCACGTGGACAATATCTACTAATGCAACCTCATCATTCCTTTTGTTCACCTCTTCAGGAAACTCAGTCAAGTTCTTAATGTTTAGACAGCAAATGAATGGGCTGGGAATGGAGGGATATGGGCCACATGCAGGCAGGTGGGATTAATTTTGATTTGTATCATTGTCATCATAGCCCAGAGGGCCTGCTCCTGTGTTGGACTTTAGTACATTTTTCCTCGTAGGTGGTGAACATCCATCGAAGCCACCTTGGTGAAATCTCCCACCTGTGGCCAGGTCAGAATTCCAGAGGCTGCAAGTTTAGGAAGTGTTGTCGGAGCAGTCTTTGTAGGGTGTCTTGGTCAAGATGATGGGGGAGTGATCTGTTCAACCCAGCTGTTGATGCGCCTAACAAGCAAATTTATGTCCAAGGTGAAGAACTGATGGTTTTTGTGAGGTTCCTACTCCAAGCTGACCCTAGAGGGATGAAGGTAGATTGGACTGGTCGTGTTGACGTTGAGGGTTGGGTTGGCTAGTTTACACCTGGTCTTTACCGAGAGCTACTTTGAATCTGTTCGTTTTGCAAAGTGGCTGTGGCTGGAGACAAAAAGGGCAGAGCGCGTGTGAAATTTCTGGGTCCTTGTCCTGTGCATTGAATGTGTACTTGTCACCACTGTGATTGCAGCCAGATGCCTGTGAGACAGACTTCGACGCAGTCTCAATGATCCGCGGGGAGCTCTTCTTTTTTAAATCCAAGTATGTGTGGAGGTTGAGGAACAGACAGCTTCAGCCTGGTTACCCAGCCCTGGCCTCACAGCACTGGTGGGACTTCCCGGACCACATTGATGCCGGCTTTGAGGACACCGGTGGCAACTTCTGGATTTTTCAAGGTTCGATTTCCTCACATTACTCTGTATGTCTGCAGCTGACCCTCCTGTCCTTTCCTAACCTTCATACTAATGCATGAGACAACTAGGGTTAGAGGCATCTGTAATGTTTAAATGTTGATGCTCGTACATATTCCACCACTCTCATACTCAGTAGCGAGATGGTCTCGGCTGTTGCTGATGGATAAGCGCACGGGAAAGGACATGGAAGATGCATGTGGAAAAATGCAAGTAATTCACTTCAGTAGAAAGAATAAAAGTTTGTTTTAATAAGATTTATTGGAAAGGAGTTATTGTTCAGCGTGAGCAGTGTCCTTGCACACACACCACAGAGGGTTAACGTGTAGGGATTGCAGCCAGGAAGGCAGATGGAGAGAATTTGAATGCAGGAGTAGCAGCTTTTCCTCTACTTACAGAGGATCTTGATGGAATAACATCTACAATCAGGCCTCAGGGTATCAAAGTAAGGGATTTGCCACTTGATGCCAAGCCGTGAAATGTTTCATGATCCAAACGGTGGTGGATCTTCACTAAAGAGGCTGCAAACACTTGGAGCTGAATATGTTTCGGGCAGATGGATCGATGGTCGGGGATTAGTGCAGGGAAGTGGAGTTCAGGGTTAAAGATCAGCCGTAAACTGAACATCAGATCAGATTACTGGATTTCCGAGCTCTTGTCTCAGGTAGTTCATCAATGGATATTGTCATCCATTTGCAATTGTGTCATGAACAGGTTCTAAGTAGGTGCTTTAACGTATTAAAATGCATAAAGGTAAATCAATCTCTGGATCTTGAGCAAGTGTATCTTAGGACATTACGGAAACATAGAGACATAGAAAACCTACAGCACAATACAGGCCCTTCAGCCCACAATGCTGTGCTGTACTTACTTTAGAAATTACCTAGGGTTACCCATAGCCCTCTATTTTTCTAAGCCAGGGAAGAAGTTGTGGGGTCCCTTATGGAGATATTTCTGCCATCAATAGTAAGGTGGCAGAAGACTTGAGGGTGGCCCATGTTGTACCTTTATTTTAGAAAGGGTGCAAGGAAAATCCTGGAAACTGTGGATCATTGAACTTAATGTCAGTGGTGTGTCAGTTATTGGAGGTAATTCTGACAGATAGGACGGACATGCAACTGATCAGTGTGGCCTTGTGCGTAGGAAGTCGTAGCTCAAGAAATTGGTTGAGTATTTTGAAGAGATGAACAAGAAGATAGATGAGGGAAGTGTGGAAAACATTATTGTTGTGTATTTAATATTTCAATAATATTGTAAGTATATTGTTTGATTAAGCCTTTTTGTTTACACATTACAGGTTATATATAAAAGTACATGGATGACATATGTGCCTCACGAAAGGAAAACAAAACTAAGGCACATCATTCTTGGCTCCATGTTTTTCTTTCAATTAGTTTTATGAAGCATAGCAATTATCCACATGGTTTGAGCTCTGACAAGGTATCATGTGGCAGGCCGCACTGGAAAGTTCAAACACACGGTGAGCTTGCCATTAGGATACAAATTATGCATCTGGTGCTGGAGAGACTCAACAGGCCAGGCAGCATCTATGGGACAGAATCTGCAGAATCTCTCGTTTGTGCAGCAGGGTACAAATTTAGCTTGAAGGAGGCAGAGTGTAGTGGTGGAACATTATTTATCAGACTGGAAGCTTTTGACCAGTGGTGTGTAGCAGGATTTGGTGCTGGATTCACTGTTATTTAGGGTTTGAACAATAATACTGGTGGCATAGTTAATAGGTGTACAGGTTACACTAAAATAAGTGGTATAGTGGACAATGAAGAAGGTTATCTAAGATTACAATGGGATCTTGATCAACTGGGCAAGTGGACTGAGGAATGGCATATTGTTTATTTCAGATAACTGCAAGAGTTTCCATTCTGCATAACTCTATAAAACTGACTCCTTCCTCTCAATCTGCAGATGATAGGAGATCTATCATCTGATAGGAGGCGAACTAGGGGAAAAAACTCGAGCTCACGAAGGATTAAGAAAATTAGGGAAAATATTGTCAAATTTGTTAATGTAAAATGTATTAATTTACATCAATACACCATGTTGCTTATTCTTGTTGGGGGAGCCTGCATTTTCAGTTGGTCAAGGAGCTAAGAACAAGACAGCAAATTCCTGTCTATACTAATCCTGTTTTCTAACTCAGCTTTATCTGTTGTCGAAGTCGCTGCTCCTGCCACCTCTGCATGTGTTACAGATCACTAATCCTTTCCTCATCTTCTGTAACCCTCCTTCCCCTCACCTTAAACCCTCTGCCAGTAGTCACCTCTCGCCACCCCCCATGACATCTCTGTCAGGTTCCTCCTCAGCCCCCATTCCAAAGAAAGTGACCCACCTGCCCAATCACAGACTGCAGAACCTCCTCTGCACAAGGAGAATTAATGACCCCACTCTTGCCCTCCACCAAGTGACAACCAACTTGAGTCAAACCAGAGGCTCAGAGATGCAAGGGACTGCAGAACCTGGTACCGAGAGCAGAATCAGTGGGAGAATCCACTCGATCTCCGTGCAGGCAGACAGACGGTCAGCATTAATTTTGAGACCCTGATGAAGCTGAAGGGTTTTGACCCAATGTCAGTCATCCCTCCACCTCCACAGATGCTGCCTGACCCTCTGAATTGTTTAGCAGTTCATGGTTTGCTCACGCAGAAGGCTCGTTCAGTGGAGTAATGAAGGTGTCTCTCAGTCTGGTGGGAGGTGGGGTGGCAGTAAGCCTCGTGCTTATTCCACCATCCCTTGGATCTAGCCAAACCCGTTCCTCGTCCACACTCCTTCCTGAGACCCGATCGATGTGAGGCCTGTATTGATGCAGCCTGCAAGAACATCCACAGCAGAGCATTTCAAATGATGAAATGGCGCAGCAAGTTTGATGGACCAAATAGCATAATTCTGCTTTGCTGTCTTGTAGTCATATGGTCTTATAAATATTCACGGCCTTCTGTGTGAAGACTTTCTTAATCTCTGGCCAAAATGTCCCTCCTTTATCCTAAAATTATAGAAACATAGTTACTTCTTCAGCAGTTTGGATGGGGCACGACTACGCAGGTGCGTGGAGGTCGGCCCGTGAGAACAGTGGGAGAGTTTAAAAAGAAGACAGCTTTACAGAGCGGCTGTCAGAGGAGAGGGAGACAGAGTAGGAAGGCTTTGGCTCAACGGGTCGAGGTGAGCTAGGTTATCTGTTTTGAATACGGACAGAAGGAAAGTGTGTGAGGCCGGTTTTCTGTGCTCGGAGTCGGGTGTGGGAAGTTCTGGAGTCTCCCAGTCGGCCACATCTGCACCCGGTGCGTCGAGCTGCAGCTCCTGAGGGACCGTGTTAGGGAACTGGAGATGCTGCTCGATGACCTTCCTCTGGTCAGGGAGAGTGAGGAGGTGATAGAGAGGAGCTAGAGGCAGGTAGTCACACTGGGGCCACAGGAGACAGAGAAGTGGGTAAGGCAAGAGGCAAATGCTAGAGAGTACCCCAGTGGCTGTCCCCCTTAACAATAAGTACTCCTGTGGGGGGGAACTGCCTACCTGGGGGAAGCAACAGTGGCCGCGCCTCTGGCACAGAGTCCGGCCCTGTGGCTCAGAAGGGTAGGGTAAGGAAAAGGAAGGCAGGAGTGATAGGGGACTCTATAGTTAGGGGGTCAGACAGGCGATTCTGTGAATACAGGGAAGAAACTCGAATGTTAGTTTGCCTCCCGGGTGCCGGAATCTTTCTGATCGTGTCCACGATATCTTGAAGTGGGAATGTGAACAGCCAGAGGCCATAGTACATACAGTACTGTTACCAACGACATAGGTAGGTAAAGGGAGGAGGTCCTGAAAACAGACTACAGGGAGTTAGGAAGGAAGTTGAGAAGCAGGACCCCAAAGGTAGTCATCTGGGGATTACTGCCTGTGCCACACGACAGTGAGTACAGGAATAGAATGAGGTGGAGGATAAATGCGTGGCTGAATGATTGGAGCGGGTCAGGGATTCAGATTTCTGGATCATTGGGACCTCTTCTGGGGCAGGTGTGACCTGTACAAGAGAGACAGGTTGCACTTGAATCTGAGGGGGATCAATATCCTGGCGGGGAGGTGTGGTAAGGCTGTTGGGGAGAGTTTAAACTAGAATTCCTGGGAGGTGGGAACCAAACTGAAGTGACAGAGGAAAGGGAGATTGGCTCACAAATAGAGAAAGCTTGGAGACAGTGCGAAAGGGAGGATAGGCAGGTGATAGAGAAGGGACGCACTCTGACTGATGGTTTGAGATGTGCCTGTTTTAATGCGAGGAGTATTATGAATAAAGCGGATGAGCTTAAAGTGTGGGTCAGTACTTGGAGCTATGATGTGGTGGCTATTAGAGACTTGGATGGTGCAGGGGCAGGAATGGTTACTTCGAGTGCCAGACTTTAGATGTTTCAGAAAGGACAGGGAGGGAGGAAAAAGAGGTGGGGCATGGCACTGCTGATCAGAGATAGTGTCACGGCTGCAGAAAAGGAGAAAGTCATGGAGGGATTGTCTACGGAGTCTCTGTGGGTGGAAGTTAAGAATAAGAAGAGGTCAATAACTCTACTGGGTATTTTTATAGACCCAGCAGTTATTATTACTGCTGGAAAGCAGTAATAATAACAGAGTTGTTGTTGTGGTGGGTGATTTTAATTCCCCAAATATTGATTGGCATTTCCCTAGAGCAAGGGGTTTAGATGGGGTGGAGTTTGTTAGGTGTGTTCAGGAAGGTTTCTTGACACAATATGTAGATAAGCCTACAAGAGGAGAGGCTGTACTTGATCTGGTATTGGGAAATGAACCTGGTCAGGTGTCAGATCTCTCAGTGGGAGAGCATTTTGGAGATAGTGATCACAAGTCTATCTCCTTTACCATAGCATTGGAGAGGGATAGGAACAGACAAGTTAGGAAAGTGTTTAATTGGGTAAGGGGAACTATGAGGCGGTCAGGCAGGAACTTGGGAGCATAAATTGGGAACAGATGTTCTCAGGGAAACGTATGGAAGAAATGTGGCAAACGTTCAGGGGATATTTGTGTGGGGTTCTGTGTAGATAATGTTCCAATGAGACAGGGAAGGATGGTAGGGTACAGGAACTGTGGTGTACAAAGGCTGTTGTAAATCTAGTCAAGAAGAAAAGAGCTTATGAAAAGTTCAATAAACTAGGTAATGATAGAGATCTAGAAGATTATAAGGCTAGCAGGAAGGAGCTTAAGAATGAAATTAAGAGAGCCTGAAGGGGCCATGAGAAGGCCTTGGCGGACAGGATTAAGGAAAACCCCAAGGCATTCTACATGAAGAGCAAGAGGATAAGACGTGAGAGAATAGGACCAATCAAGTGTGACAGTGGAAAAGTGGGTATGGAACCGGAGGAGGTAACAGAGGTACTTAATGAATACTTTACTTCAGTATTCACTACGGGAAAAGACTTTGGCAATTGTAGGGATGACTTACAGCAGACTGAAAGCTTGAGCATATAAATATTAAGAAGGAGGATGTGCTGGAGCTTTTGGAAAGCATCAAGTTGGATAAGTCACCGGGATCGGACGGGATGTACCCCAGGCTACTGTGGGAGGAGATTGCTGTACCTCTGGCAATGATCTGTGCATCATCAATAGGGATAGGAGAGGTTCCGGAGGATTGGACGGTTGCAGATGTCATTCTCTTATTCAATAAAGGCAGTAGAGATAGGGATGGCAGATATAGTTGTTCCCTGTGGAGATCGGCTGCGGAGGTTTCTCAGCAAAATCAGCATGGCGGTTGTTGTCAGCTCTGGGCCTGGATGAAAGGAGCAAAAAACAAGCAGCTGGTAGGATGGGGGAAGAGGCAGAATGAGCCTCTTGTTGGGTTTGGAGTAGGTGAGAAGAGGGAAGCTGGGGGCCAGGAGTGAATGGGCAGTGATTGGCCACCAACTGGAGAGTGTCGTGCTTCAGGGTTGGAACACTCTGTGAAGGTTGGGAGTCACCTGATGACATCTGCTCCTGGCTGAAAGCTACGGTCACCTCATAGGGTATCTGGAGAATGCCCCCTAACAGGTGTATGTAACAAGTAATGAATACTCTGCTTCAGTATTCACTGTGGAAAAGGATTTTGGCGATTGTAGTGATGACTTGCAGTGGACTGAAAAGCTTGAGCATGCAGATATTGAGGAAGTAGATGTGCTGGAGCTTTTGGAAAGCATCAAGTTGGATAAGTCACCAGGACCGGATGAGATGTACCCGAGGCTACTGTGGGAAGCAAGGGAGGAGATTGCTGGGCCTCTGGCGATGATCTTTGCGTCATCAATGGGGACGGGAGAGGTTCCAGAGGATTGGAGGGTTGCGGATGTTGTTCCTTTATTCAAGAAAGTGAGTAGAGATAGCCCGGTAAATTATAGAGCACTGAGTCTTTCCTCAGTGGTTGGTAAGTTGATAGAGAGGATCCTGAGAGGCAGGATTTATGAACATTTGGAGAGGAATAATATTATTAGGAATAGTCAGCATGGCTTTGTCAAAGGCAAGTTATGCCTTACGAGCCTGATTGAATTTTTTTGAGAATGTGACTAAACACATTGATGAAGGAAGAGCAGTAGATGTAGTGTATATGGATTTCAGCAAGGCATTTGACAAGGTACCCCATGCAAGGCTTATTGAGAAAGTAAGGAGGTATGGGATCCAATGGGACATTGATTTGTGGATCCAGAGCTGGCTAGCCCACAGAACACAAAGAATGGTTGTAGACAGGTCATATTCTGCATGGCGGTCGGTAACCAGTGGTGTGCCTCAGGGATCTGTTCTGGGACCCCCACTCGTTGTGATTTTTATAAATGACCTGGATGAGCAAGTGGAGGGATGGGTTAGTAAATTTGCTGATGACACAAAGGTTGGAGGTGTTGTGGATAGTGTGGAGGGCTGTCAGAGGTTACAGCAGGTCATTGATAGGATGCCAAACTGGGCTGAGAAGTGGCAGATAGAGTTCAACCCAGAATAGTGTGAGGTGGTTCATTTTGGTAGGTCAAATATGATGGCAGAATATAGTATTAATGGTAAGACTCTCGGCAGTGTGGAGGATCAGAGGGATCTTGGGGTCCGAGTCCATAGGACGCTCAAAGCTGCTGCGCATGTTGACTCTGTGGTTAAGAAGGCATACGGTGTATTGGCCTTCATCAATCGTGGAATTGAGTTTAGGAGCCGAGAGGTAATGTTACAGCTCTATAGGACCCTGGTGAGACCCCACTTGGAGTACTGTGCTCAGTTCTGTTCACCTCACTACAGGAAGGATGTGGAAGCCATAGAAAGGGTGCAGAGGAGATTTACAAGGATATTGCCTGGATTGGGGAGCATGCCTTATGAGAATAGGTTGAGTGAACTCGGCCTTTTCTCCTTGGAGTGACAGAGGATGAGAGGTGACCTGATAGAGGTGTATAAGATGATGAGAGGAATTGATCATGTGTATAGTCAGAGGCTTTTTCCCTGGGCTGAAATGGCTAGCACGAGGGCATATTTTTAAGGTGCTTGGACGTAGGTACAGAGGAGATGTCGGGTAAGTTTTTTAAGCAGAGAGTGGTGAGAGCATGGAATGGGCTGCCGGTGGTGGTGGTGAAGGCGGAAACATAGAAACATAGAAACATAGAAAACCTACAGCACAATAAGGCCCTTCGGCCCACAAGGTTGTGCCGAGCATGTCCCTACCTTAGAAATTACTCGACTTACCCATAGTCTATTTTTCTAAGCATGTACCTATCCAAAAGTCTCTTAAAAGACCCTATCATATCCGCCTCCACCATCGTTGTCAGCAGCCCATTCCACACACTCACCACTCTCTGAGTAAAAAAAAATCTTACTCCTGACATTTCAACTCTGGGAAAAAGCCTCTGACTATCCACATGCCTCTCATCATCTTACACACCTCTATCAGGTCACCTCTCATCCTCCGTCGCTCCAAGGAGAAAAGGCCGAGTTCACTCAACCTGTTCTCATAAGGAATAGCCCCCAATCCAGGCAACATCCTCGTAAATCTGCTCTGCACCCTTTCTATGGTTTCCACATCCTTCCTGTAGTGAGGTGACCAGAACTGAGCACAGTACTCCAAGTGGGGTCTGACCAGGGTCCTATATAGCTGCAACATTACCTCTCGGCTCCTAAATTCAATTACACGATTGATGAAGGCGAATACACTGTATACTTTCTTACCTGCGCAGCTGCTTTGGGCGTCCTATGGACTCGGACCCCAAGATCCCTCTGAACCTCCACACTGCCAAGAGTCTTTTAAGAGACTCCTGGATGGATACATTGAGCTTAGAAAAATAGAGGGCTGTGGGTAAGCCTAGGTAGTTGTAAGGTAAGGACATGTTTGGCACAGCTTTGTGGGCCTGTGTTCTGCTGTCGGTTTTCTATGTTTCTAAAATATGAGCAGGAATTGGCCACTCATACTCTTGGGGTAATGGACAGCTTGAGCACAGAAATGGTGCCCTACAGTTCATTGAGTCCATGATGACCGACTTGCTCTAAACTTATCCCAGTTCATTTTATTCTCCCCACATTCCCATCAACTCCACACCAGTGTCGACCCTTCATCCACACACAAGAGCCAGTTTATAGTGACCAATTAATCCAACACGTTTGGGATATGAGAGGGAGTATTAACAGGCCATTTGACCCATTGTCTGCAATGCCATTCAGTCATGGCTGTTTTGTTTCTCACCCTCAACCCTGTTCTGTCTTCTCCCCGTAACCATAAGACCGTAAGGTATAGGAGCAGAATTAGGCCATTCAGCCCATTCGGATCCCACTAAAACCCCATACACCTGCCTTCTCGCCATGTCCTCCAACGTCCTGACCGATCAGGAAACTATCTTAAACATACCCCCGGACTTGGCCTCCTCTAAAAGATCGCCCCTCAATTTTGAGGCTGTGCCCTCTGGTTCTGGATACCCCCCCAGAGGAAACATCCTCTCCCCATCCACCCTATCTAGTGTTTTCAACATGCGGCAAGTTTCAATAAGATCAGTGCCCCCCCCACCCCCCGCCCGCTGGAATTCTTCTAAATTCCAGTCAGTTTCAGCCCAAAGCTGCCAAATGCTCCTTATATTTTAACCCCTTCATTCCTACGATCACCCTCATGAACCTCCTCTGGACTCTTTCCAATGACAACACATACATTCTGAGATATGGCGTCCAGATCTGTTGACAATACTGTTAAGTGCGGTTAGACTAGTGTCTTGTAAAGCCTCAGCATTATCTCCTTGCTTTTATATTCTTTTCCCCTTGAAATAAATGCCAATATTGCAGTTTCCTTCTTTACCACAGATTCAACCTGTAAATTAACCTTCTAGGAGTCTTGTACAAGGACTCACAGGTCCCTCTACACTGCTGATATTCGAACTTTCTTCCCATTTAGATAATAGTCTACACTATTGTTCCTTTTACAAAAATGCATTATCATACATTTCCCAACACTGTTTTCCGTCTGCCACTTTTTTGCCCATTCCTCCAATTTGTACAAATCCTGCTGCAATCGAATTGCTTCCTCAGCACTACCTACCCCTCCTCCTATCTTTGTATCTTCTGCAAACTTTGCCGAACAGCCATCAATTCCATTATCTGAATCATTGACACACAATGTGAAAAGTAGCGGTCCCAATACTGACCTCTGAGGAACACCACTAATCACTGGCAGCCAACCAGAAAAGGCCCCTTTTATTCCCACTCGCTGCCTCCTGCCTGTCAGCCATTCCGCTATCCATGCCAGTATCTTTTCTGTAACACCGCAGTATTGTATCTTGTTAAGCAGCCCCATGTGGCACCTTATCAAATGCCTTCTGGAAACCCAAGCGAATGACATCCACTGCCTCTCCTTTGTCTACCCTGCTTGTTACTTCCTCAAAGAATCCTAACAGATTTGTCAGGCAAGATTTCCCTTCACAGAAACCATGCTGACTTTGACTTATTTCAGCATTAGTCTCCAAGTACCCCGAAACCTCATCCTTAACACTTTCCCAACACTGAGGTTAGGCTAACTGGCCTATAATTATCTTTCTTTTGCCTCCCCTTCTCCCCCTTAAAGAGTTGAGGAATGGCATTTGCAATTTTCCAGTCCTCCAGGACCACGCCAGAATCAAGTGATTCTTGAAAGATCATGACCAATGCATCCGTTATCTCCTCAGCAACCTCTCTCAGGACTCTGGGATGTTGTCCATCTGGTCCAGGTGACTTGTCCACCGTAAGACCTTTCAGTTTGTCTGGCACTTTTTCCTTTGTAATGGCAATGGCACTCACTCCTGCTCCCTGACACTCTCGGGCCTCTGGCACACTGCTAGTGTCCTCCATAGTTAATACAGATGCAAAGTACCCATTAAGTTCAGCTGCAATTTCATTGTCCCCCATTACTACCTCACCAGCATCATTTTCCAGTGGTCGAATTTCAACTCTCGCCTCCGTTTTACTCTTTTTCTAACTGAAAAAAACTTCTTGTGTCCTGCTTTATATTATTGGCTAGTTTGCCCTCATATTTAATTTTTTCTCTCTCATAGCTTTTTTTAATTGCCTTTTGTTGGATTTTAAAAGCTTCCAAATCATCCAACTTCCCACTTTTGCTGCCTTGTGTGCCCTTTTCTTGGCTTTTATGCAGTCCTTAATCTCCGTTGTCAGTCACCGTTGCCTACCCTTGCTATTTGAAAACTTCTGTGGGACGTATCTACCCTGCACCTTGTGAACTTTCTCCAGAAACTTCAGCCATCCCCACCAGTATCCCCTCCAATCCACTTGGGCAAGCTCCTCTCTCATGCCTCTATAACTCCCTTTATTCCATTGCGATACTGATACATGTGAGTTATGCTTTTCCCTCTCAAATTGCAGTATGAATTCAATCATATTATAGAAACATAGAAAATCTACAGCACATTACTGGCCCTTTGGCCCATGATGTTGTGCGGACCATGTAACCCACTCTAACTGCCTAGAATCTCCCGACCGCATAGTCCTCTATTTTTCTAAGCTCCATGTACCTATCTAAGAGTCTCTTAAAAGACCCGATTGTATCCTGTAGGCTTGCAACATAGACTGTTACATGTTACCAACAAACAGGCAGGCTTAGCTGGGACCCATGCAAGTGCCCATGGCTACGTAGCCTACACTGGTGACCGTCCCACACCTCTCCTACGTTACATCGACTGCACTGGTGTTGCTTCCTGCACCCGTGCTGAACTTGTCGACCTCATCCACTGCCTCCAACCTCCACCCGGCCCTCAAATTCACCTCCGACACTTCCCTTCTCTTTCTCAATCTCACTGTCTCTATCCCTGGAGACAGCTCATCCAACGATGTCTTTTATGAACCAAGGGACTCTCACGGCTATCTGGACTAGTCCCACGTTGCTCCTTGTAAAAACACCATCCCGTTCCCCCAATTTCTCTGTCTCCACTGCATCTGCTCTTGGGATGAGACTTTCTATTCCAGAATGAAGGAAATGCCCTCCTATTTCAAAGAAAGGGGCTTCCCTTCCTGCACTCAACCACATCTCTTCCATTTCACACACATCTGCTCTTACTCCATCCTCCCGCCGTGCTACTTGGGATAGGGTTCCTCTTGTCCTCACCTACCACCTCACCAGCCTCCACATCCAGCACATAATTCTCCGAAACCTCTGCCACCTCCAACTGGATCCCGGCACCAAATACATCTTTCCCTCTCTACGCCTCCTCCCTCCCCTCCATTCAGGGCCCCAGGCAGTCCTTTCATCTACTGTGTCCGGTGCTCCCGGTGTAGACTGTTGTGTACTGGTGAGACCCAACGAAGATCGGGAGACCACTCCCCGAGCACCCCCCAGAACAAGCGGGATCTCCATTCTAATTTCGGCTAGTTGCCTGATGCGTGGGTCTCCAGTAGCCTCAGGGTGACCACCTCCCTGTAGCTCCTGAGTATCACTGCTTCAATTTCCCTAACAAGTCACAGGTCGCACCTCTGCAACTCCACTTCTCTAAAATGGTCTCTAAGGAGCAGCATCTGGTGCAGACGCGACCATCGGGGAGGCTGGAAATCCCCCGGAATAGAACGCTGGTTCTGTAGACATGCCCCCCATTCTCTCTAGAGCTGAATAAGGAATGAACTCACATGCTTACTTGCCTCCGTTTGTTCTTGTTGAGCCAAGGCCTCATTACCCCTCCTGTGTCCCTTGTATTCTGGAGTCTCATTCTGCCACTGCTGGAAACGTCCCTTTCCATGTGCACTCTGGGGCTTTCGATATTTGGCAGGTATCATGAAATTCCCCTCCTCCTCCTAAACTGCAGTGAGTACAGACCCAGAGTCATTAAATACACGTCGTGCATGAACCTTTTCATCTGGGATCATTCTCATAAATGACCTCTCTAATGCCAGAACATTCTTCCTTGGATATGGGCCCAAAACTGCTTTCAATACCCCAAGTGCAGTTTGATCAATATCTTATAAAGGCCTCAGTGTTACATCCATGCTCTTATATTCTAGTCCTCTCAAAGAAAATGTCAGGGCAAGACCAGTCCTTAAGGAGATCGTGCTAACTTCAGCCCATCTTATCATGTGCCTGTAAACTTCATCTTTCATAATGGACTCTCAAATCTCACCAACCGGAGTAACAGAGTTATACAATATGGAAGCACCCTTCAACCCATCATGTCCTCTGGCATTTTTGCCCACCAACCCTAATCTATTTACCTGCATCTGCACAGCATCTTCCTCGGCCCTGCCTGCCTCAGAGTTTACCTTCTGTAAATGCCCTTTAACTGCACTGATTGTACCTGATTCCACCACTGTCTCCAGCAGTGCATTCCAGATAGCAACCATTCTCTGTGTTCTTAAAAAAACTTAACCCCTTTAAAACTACTTTTCACCTTAAAGATTATGCCTTCTTGTTTTTGATAGCCCTGACCATGAGAAAAAGATTGTGTTTAGCTACCCTATCTCTCAGGTCATCCTCAGCCTTTTTTATTCCAGGAAAGATGAGCCCAACGTATTCCATCTCTTCCTGTAACTAAAATCCTGTTAATTTTTGCCCATATACAACTTGGTGAATCGCCTCTGCACACCCTCTCTAATGCAACCACTTCCTTTCTATGGTGTCCTGACCAAAACTGCACACAGAGCTCCAAGTTTTCATAACCAGTTTTTTGCAAAGCTGCAAAATAACATTCCAACTCATATTCTATGCCTTGCCTAATTTTAATGGGACTGCCATAGTGCTAATGGAGCAGATGGGGCAGAAAGTCTAGGAAAGGTTTCACAAGCAATATGTAGGTGGTCCAGTTAAAGAGGGGTAATGCCCAACACTATGTTCAGAAATGAGGCAGGGCTGATCGATCGGTGGGGGAGCATTCTGAGGCCATTGACCAGAATTCTACAAAACTACCTTAACTTGTGGACTAGACCTATATTTTCCCATAACTATTTTAAAGTTCAAGTTGGCAGGGCTAATTTTGATGGCATGAGATTGGAACTTGCAGAAGTTGATTGGGAGAGGATTTAAGTAAATAAAAGGACGTCCAGCAAGTGGAGACCTTCTAAAAGTTCAGGGCCGGAATATTCCTGCTAATTAAACAGAAGGGCGGGGCTAACAGGAGGGAGGGTACCTTGGCTGGCAACTGATGTTGAGGTTCTGGTCAGGAAAATTAAAGAGGCATATGTCAGGTATAACTCTGCCATGGACTGTCCCACGACCGGTTGCGAAAGGAAGAGGGTTGGACACAGGGCTAGCAACTCCGTGCGGTAAAAACCCAGTGCTCTCGAAATTCTTACAGAGGCTCCAAAGATGTCATCCCTGAAAGAGGGGGGTTCTTCAAGGATGGGTTGCAGCTCGGATAATTTGAAAGACTGGTCCCGAAGAGAGGACTCTGTGAACTGCTGTCATCTGCCTGTGCCCCAGCAGAGGTGATGGGCTTAAAATGAAGTCTGTGTCAGGTACAGGCAGCCGGGCCCTAAGAGATCTAGTGGGTGCAGGAGTACACAAGCAGAAGATCAGGAGGGCCAAAATGTGGACGTAAGATATCCTTAGAAGAAAAAAGGAGAATCTGAAAAGAACCCATGGCTGTATTAATATAGAAAAGGTAACTGAGGGGAGAGTAGTGTGTCATCCATGTGTGGAGTCAAGGGAGATGAGTAGGGTACTAAATGAAAACATTTTGTCTGTATTTACAGTGGAGAAGATTGTGGCCAGATAGGAAGTTCAGGGAAAAGAACAATGATGTCCTCAAATATATTAATACAAAAGTGAAGGTATTCCCAGAACTTGACTAACCACAGCTGAGGACTAAAGTTGCACCTGTATTTAAGAGGGCTGTGTGGACAAGCCAGGGAACTGCAGGCCAGTGAGCCTAACATCAGTGGAGAGGATTTTGGGGAATCGAATCTATCAGCACGTGGAAAGGTCTGGAAGATGACAGCAGGTGGGATCCAGGATGAGTGAGCCAATTGGATATAAAGTTGGCTTGGTGGATGGAGTCAGGGGGTGGTTGTGGAGGATTGTTTTACAGATTGCAGGCCAGTGACCAGTGATATGCCAGAGGGATCGACGCTGGGAATTGGGGTTGTATGATTAGTATTTTTCGAATGACATTGGTTTGGGAGTGTTGTGATGGAGAAGGTTGTCTTAGATGAGAACAGGATTGAAATCGACTGTGAAAGTAGGCCAAGGAATGGTAGAATTTAACTCATTCTTTGGGTAGTTAAACCAGAGGAACAGCTGTTTGGGCATGAAGTCTGTGATTTGCACAGAAAATGACAGGGCTCTAGATTGCTGCAGAGCAGAATGACCTAAGGATTGAAGTGCATAGTTTCATGAAATTGGGGACACTGTTAGTCAAGATAGTGAAGACGATGTGCAGCCTGCATGCATTCATCGGACGGGGCATTGAGCACAGGGGTGGAGCTATACAAGATGTTGAAGAATCTTTTTTTTTTAAGTTCTGTTCGTCTAACTACAGGAACATTATGAATAAGGCAGAGAGGATGAAGGAACGATTCACAAGAATATTGCCAGAACAGGAAGGTTTTAATTACAAAGGAAGAATAGACAGGCTGGGACTATTTTCTCTGGAGTGAATGAGGCTGAGAGATAATCACACAGGGGTTTCTAAAATCATGAGGGGTAGAGATAAGGCAATCGTACATCAGTCACCCCGTTACAGCAAAGAAGTGAAGGCTTTGGACCCAGATGCTGCCTGGATTCGTGCTTTGCGCTACAAAGCGAAGCTGGGCAAACACGGGTTGGAGTGTCAAAGACTAAGGGGAGAATTGGTAGAAGTTTGTAAGATTATGACAGGCATAGATAGATAGCGAGAATATTTTAATGTTTTACTTAGGATGGAACGGTTTAATAATAGAGGGCGCAACCTTAAGGCAATGTGCGGGGTAAGTTTTTTTACACAAATAATGCTGGGCATCCAGCTGGCACTGGTAGCAGTTCCAATAGAGGTGTTCGAGGTTTTTACACAGACACATATACGTGTAGGAAATAGAGGGATAAGGACATTGAGCCGCAGAAGGAATTAGTTTAATCTGGGATGGGCAAAGGGCCTCTTTCTGTGCTGTCCTGTTTGGTGTCAGAGAGGAGAGAGAGGTGTGCACAGTATCCTGGTGACCCTCACCTTGGCCCTGTCTGATTACCCTGCTCCTGTATAGACATTATGTTGCTGCCCCTGGTGCTTACCTTCAGTGTCCACGGACACCGAGATCCTCCTCACACCAGCAGATCCTCACACGCCTTCCTGTTTATCTGATTGGAGTGGATGCCTTCACATTTATCTGCATTCCGTGTGTTTGCCCACTTGCTCAACAGGTAGAGGTGACCCTGTTTTCAAACTGCTTCACCTCCTTTGCAAACTTTCTAGACAAGGGAGGCCACAGACTGTTGAGAAGTTAACTGAAAGGCCTGTTTCTGTACGGTCTGATGCTGACTCATTAGATTTGAATTCTTCATCGAAGTCATTGAGGTATATCGTGCACACAATGCCCACCTCATTGCCTCTGACCCTGATAAAGTCGAACTCATTGAGGTATATCGTGCTCATAATGCCCACGTCATTGCCTCTGACCCTGATAAAGTCTAAGTCATTGAGGTATATCGTGCACACAATGCCCACCTCATTGCCTCTGACCCTGATAAAGTCGAACTCATTGAGGTATATCGTGCACACAATGCCCACGTCATTGCCTCTGACCCTGATAAAGTGGAACTCTTTGAGGTATATCGTGCACACAATGCCCACCTCATTGCCTCTGACCCTGATAAAGTCGAAGTCATTGAGGTATATCGTGCACACAATGCCCACCTCATTGCCTCTGACCCTGATAAAGTGGAACTCTTTGAGGTATATCGTGCACACAATGCCCACGTCATTGCCTCTGACCCTGATAAAGTCGAAGTCATTGAGGTATATCGTGCACACAATGCCCACCTCATTGCCTCTGACCCTGATAAAGTCGAAGTCATTGAGGTATATCGTGCACACAATGCCCACGTCATTGCCTCTGACCCTGATAAAGTCTAAGTCATTGAGGTATATCGTGCACACAATGCCCACGTCATTGCCTCTGGCCCTGATAAAGTCGAAGTCATTGAGGTATATCGTGCACACAATGCCCACGTCATTGCCTCTGGCCCTGATAAAGTCGAAGTCATTGAGGTATATCGTGCACACAATGCCCACCTCATTGCCTCTGACCCTGATAAAGTCGAACTCATTGAGGTATATCGTGCACACAATGCCCACGTCATTGCCTCTGACCCTGATAAAGTCGCTGCATTCTATGTGGGACACTATCACAGGTCCCGTAAAAACTCCACTCCTCAGGTTCCTGATTAATCCTATCAGTTACATCTTTAAAGTCTCCAGCAGGTTTGAGAAACATGATTTGTCTTTCATCAGTTCATTGTGACTTGGCCTAAGCCCATCAATAATTTCTAAGTGACTTTTATAATCAACTCTAGCATCAGCCCTATGATAGCATGAGGCTCCCTACCTGCACTCCCTCGGTGAGAGGATTTTACTGCCCTATCTTGAAGAGAAAAAAAATGCATCCTCTATTTCCATGACTGTCTCCTTTAGTACTCTGGAATGCAGGCTACCTAACCTCCGGGATTTAATGATTTTTAGTGACATTAAAGTTCCAAGCATTATTATTTTTACTAATACTGATTTCCTCTAATCCTTTTCATCAGATTCTTGGTTCCCTGGCATTTCTGGGAAGCTTTCTGTGACCTCTTCCATAAAGGCAAAGTATTTGTTTAATTGCCCTTTTATCTCTTTTCTACTCATGACTAATTTTGCAGTTTTCAGCTATAAAGTTAACATCAGTTTCTATCTCCACATTTGTAGAAGTTTTGCTGTGTGCTTTGAAGTTTGCTCTCACACTTCAGGATGGTCTCCAACCTGATGGCATGAACATTGATTTCTCCACCTTCTGGTAATTTCTCCTCCTTCCCCCCCCCCCTCCCTTTTTCCATTCCTCATCTTCGTTACTCTCATTCCTTCTCCTCGCCTGTCCAGCACCTCCCTCTCGTGCCTTTCCTCACCTTTCACCCACGGTCCGCTCTCCTCTCCTGTTACGTTCTGTCACCCTTTTACCTTTTCCACCCATCCTTCCCTGCCCCACCTACCTTCCTCCGCCCTCACCTATCAACTGCCAGCCTGACATTTGAGCCAAGACGCAAAACGCAAGAGCCGGGATGTCCTGACAGAGCTGCTTTGATCAGATTGGACTCGGGTGGATGAGACAGTATCAATGGCACTCTTGTCTTCCTAGGTCTGGCCCCCAGCAGGACTTCAGTTACGGCGAAATATTGGATCGGCCGAGTTTTCCACTGACACAGGGACTCACTGCCAGAGGTGATAGAGGAATAAAGACAACCACATAAATAGCCTAGGCATAGGAGGACGCAGGCCTGGTGCTGCCAGGTGGAACTGGTGCAGATCATCCTGGACGAGGGCCTGTTTCTGTGCTGTACAACTCTGGCCACGCACTGTTCCAGTCACCAGGCTACTGCAGAATCACGGGGGGGTGATATTAGGAGGATATTGAGATTTAGGAGGATATTGCCAGAGTTGGGAATAGCAATGAGAGGATACTGAGCAGGGTTTTCCTCGGAAGTTAGTGATGTCATTGAGGTATCATTGATTAGACAAGAGGGACTCTCTCTGATCTCTGCCAACCAGCCACTGAAGTGATCAGTGCTTCTCATCCCATCAGGGATGACTGTGAAGACAGGCTGTGCAGCTGTGGGAGTCTTGGTTGGTTGTGGTGTTGCCTGTAACAGAGCGGGGACTGGATGGGCTCAGTGTTACCCCGACCAGAGGTACTTAAAACTGGCGTCCAAAGCCCAGCGAGAGCCAAGAATATCAGTTTACGTAAATAAAAGGCGTTTAGGAGGAGGCATCAAAGGGTTAATGTCATTTTCTTCTCTTTACGTTACTCCCCTTTGAATTAGAGTTGTAAAATTATGGTTAGAGTTTTCTTTATGATTGCCCCCGCCTGTACATGAATTCACTGCTCTCAGTATTTTCGCATCATGTCTGCTTGTGTTCACTGCCAGGTTCCAGCTACTGGATCTATGACGGAGAACAGAGAGTATTGGGACCCAAGCTGATCTCTGACCTGGGCCTTCCTGTGGCAGAGGTGCATGCTGCTTTGATGTGGGGTCTGGAGCAGAATAAGATATACCTCTTTAAAGGAAACGATTACTGGCAGTTCATTGTCAACAAAAACACGGTGGAAAGTGTTTACCCGCGCAGCAGCAGTGAGTGGCAAGGACTCCCTCCCAGCGTCGATGGAGCTTTCCAGGATGAGTACGGTGAGTGGTGTCTGGGCCTTGAGCTGTGGACTCCTAAAACACAGAATGGGCCGGCACAGGAGTGGATCCTTCATCTGTGCTTCATCTGTACTACTCTCATCCACCTTCATGTGGTCCCTGCCTGTTCGTGTGCTTGACTAAATATCTCTTCAACGTTGCTGTCGTATCTGCATCAACCCCCGAGAACGGAGAGATTAGAATAGTACAGCTGCCTGCAGTGTTGTGCCCACCTTTGAACCTAATCCAAGATCAACCGAAACAGCCCTTCATTTATGTTTCATCCATGTGCCTATCTAAGAGTCCCATAAATGTCCGTAATGTATCTCCCTCCTTCACCACCCCTGGCAACGTATTGCATGTACTCTGTGAAAATAAAATTTCCTCTGACATCCTCCTTAAACTTTCCTACAATCACCTTAAAATTATCCCTTCTTGTAGTAGTCATCTCCAGCCAGGGCATTCGCTTGATCGATACCTTGTATAAGTCACTTCTCCTTCACGTCACCTCCCATCCTCGTTCATTCTACAGAGAAAAGCACCAGCTCTCTCAACCTATCTGCTCCTTAATCCAGGCGTTATCCAGCGCCAACTCTGCTGCACCCTTTCTAAAAGCTTCCACATCTTTCCTATAATGAGGCGACCAAAATTGAACACAATCCTTCAAGTGTAGTTTAACCAGAGTTACTTCACAATTTAAACTCCCTCCCCTGACTAATAAAGGCCAACACACCTCTTAACCAAGCCCAATGTGTGCAACTTGGAGACATCTAAGGACATTGAACCCAAGATCACTCTGTTGCTCCACATTGCTAAGAATCCTGCCACTAACCCTGAAGTCTGCCTTTGAGTGCAACCTTCCAGGCTTTATTACTTCACACTATTCCTGATGGGACGCCATCTGCCACTTTTCAATCTTCATCTGTATCATTGTAATGTAAGACAGACACCATCCACAATACCAGCAACCTCTGTGTCATTTGCAAACTCACTCACACTTCCATTTCCTCATCCAGATCTTTAATAAAAATAACAAAGAGCAGGAATTCCAGAACAGATGCCTGCAGAACCCCACTGGTCACCGACTTCCAAGCATAATACTCTCGGTGTCCTATCACCTTCTACCTTCTCCAGACAAGCCACGTTGCTGTTGTGTATTTTGCTGGGTGCATCCATTCCTCATTTACACTCCCAAGTTCCTGCCTAATAAGCATCATCATTTGGCCTTCCCAATGAGATACTTTCCCTGACTATCTGCTTCGATCCCTGTCCAAAGCTATGACAAAGTCTCGGATTTTTGTTGACTGTCTCCAAAATGCTCACCTGCTAGGTTTAGTATGGCCTCTCCTAAAGTCAGCCTGTCCACATATTATGTCAGGAATTCTTCCTGAATACACCCAAGAAATTCCACCCCAACTAAACCTTTTGCGCTAGAAAGGTGCCAATCAATATTAGGGAAGTTGAATTCCCCCATGACATGGACCAGTTTTTCTGCACCTTTATAAAATCTGTTTCCTGATTTGTTCCTCACTGTCTGTGTTACTATGATCTATAGAATACTCTCAACAGAGTGATGACAGCCTTCCTTCCACAGTGACTCAGTAGACGATCCCTCCAGGGTTATCTCCCTCTCTGCAGCAGTGATACCATCCCTGATTAGCAATGCCACTCCCCTACCTCTTTTACCTCCCTCCCCGTCCCTCCTGAAACATCTGAGCCCTGGAACATTCTGCTTTTGTGATAGCCAAGACTCCGTAATGGCCGTAACATCGTAGTTACATGTACTGACTGACCCATGTTCTAAGTTCATCATTTTTGTACTTGATATTTATTGCATTAAATAGTTACATTTCAATGCATCCAATGGGATCCATTTATGCCTTAACAACTGTCTATCCTTCCTCATGGTCTCTCTACACGATGTATCTATCCTTATACCAACTGCTGCATCCCAATTGTCCCAGCAACCCTGCCTGCCAGGATATCTGTTCCCTTTCAGTTCAAGGGTAACCCTTCCTTTATGTAAGACCTCGCCCCCTTTTCTATCTGTGACTTTGGTACCAACCATGTACTGCAACTTCTGCCTGCTCACCCTCCCCCTTCAGACTTGACGTCCCTGACCCTCACACGTGTGAAGCAACATTCCAGCCCGCGTCTCTTTCACATCCACTGACTGTCACCATCACTCTCCTCTTCCCCCTCCTTCCCTTCTGAGGCACAGGGCCAGAGAACTTCCCCGTGTGGGTTCTTCCCCACCAATGGTATCCAAAGCTACTCTGTACAATCTTCCTATTCCTTTTTTTTTCTGCTGACAGTCACTCAGTTACCTGCCACCTGCAACTTAGGGTGACTACCTCCCTACATCTCCTCATCCTTTCCAAGTAACCAAACAGCCCCTCACCCGGCTCCACCTATCACCTCTCTACATCCCCTTCTCCCACCCACCGAACATCCCCCTCACCCGGCTCCACCTATCACCTCTCTACGTCCCCTTCTCCCACCCACCGAACATCCCCCTCACCCGGCTCCACCTATCACCTCTCTACGTCCCCTTCTCCCACCCACCGAACATCCCCCTCACCCGGCTCCACCTATCACCTCTCTACGTCCCCTTCTCCCACCCACCGAACATCCCCCTCACCCGGCTCCACCTATCACCTCTCTACATCCCCTTCTCCCACCCACCTAACATCCCCCTCACCCGGCTCCACCTATCACCTCTCTACATCCCCTTCAACACCCACCGAACATCCCCCTCACCCGGCTCCACCTATCACCTCTCTACGTCCCCTTCTCCCACCCACCGAACATCCCCCTCACCCGGTTCCACCTATCACCTCTCTACATCCCCTTCTCCCACCTACCGAACATCCCCCTCACCCGGCTCCACCTATCACCTCTCTACATCCCCTTCTCCCACCCACCGAACATCCCCCTCACCCGTCTCCACCTATCACCTCTCTACGTCCCCTTCTCCCACCCACCTAACATCCCCCTCACCCGGCTCCACCTATCACCTCTCTACATCCCCTTCTCCCACCTACCGAACATCCCCCTCACCCGGCTCCACCTATCACCTCTCTACATCCCCTTCTCCCACCCACCTAACATCCCCCTCACCCGGCTCCACCTATCACCTCTCTACATCCCCTTCTCCCCCCCACCGAACATCCCCCTCACCCGGCTCCACCTATCACCTCTCTACATCCCCTTCTCCCACCCACCGAACATCCCCCTCACCCGGCTCCACCTATCACCTCTCTACGTCCCCTTCTCCCACCCACCGAACATCCCCCTCACCCGGCTCCACCTATCACCTCTCTACATCCCCTTCTCCCACCCACCGAACATCCCCCTCACCCGGTTCCACCTATCACCTCTCTACATCCCCTTCTCCCACCCACCGAACATCCCCCTCACCCGGCTCCACCTATGACCTCTCTACGTCCCCTTCTCCCACCTACCGAACATCCCCCTCACCCGGTTCCACCTATCACCTCTCTACATCCCCTTCTCCCCCCCACCGAACATCCCCCTCACCCGGTTCCACCTATCACCTCTCTACGTCCCCTTCTCCCACCCACCGAACATCCCCCTCACCCGGCTCCACCTATCACCTCTCTACGTCCCCTTCTCCCACCCACCGAACATCCCCCTCACCCGGCTCCACCTATCACCTCTCTACGTCCCCTTCTCCCACCCACCGAACATCCCCCTCACCCAGTTCCACCTATCACCTCTCTACATCCCCTTCTCCCACCCACGTAACATCCCCCTCACCCGTCTCCACCTATCACCTCTCTACGTCCCCTTCTCCCACCCACCGAACATCCCCCTCACCCGGCTCCACCTATCACCTCTCTACGTCCCCTTCTCCCACCCACCGAACATCCCCCTCACCCGGCTCCACCTATCACCTCTCTACGTCCCCTTCTCCCACCCACCGAACATCCCCCTCACCCGGCTCCACCTATCACCTCTCTACGTCCCCTTCTCCCACCCACCGAACATCCCCCTCACCCGTCTCCACCTATCACCTCTCTACGTCCCCTTCTCCCCCCCACCGAACATCCCCCTCACCCGGCTCCACCTATCACCTCTCTACGTCCCCTTCTCCCACCCACCGAACATCCCCCTCACCCAGCTCCACCTATCACCTCTCTACATCCCCTTCTCCCACCCACCGAACATCCCCCTCACCCAGCTCCACCTATCACCTCTCTACATCCCCTTCTCCCCCCCACCTAACATCCCCCTCACCCGGTTCCACCTATCACCTCTCTACGTCCCCTTCTCCCACCCTCCGAACATCCCCCTCACCCGGCTCCACCTATCACCTCTCTACGTCCCCTTCTCCCACCCACCGAACATCCCCCTCACCCGGCTCCACCTATCACCTCTCTACATCCCCTTCTCCCACCCACCGAACATCCCCCTCACCCGGCTCCACCTATCACCTCTCTACGTCCCCTTCTCCCACCCACCGAACATCCCCCTCACCCGGCTCCACCTATCACCTCTCTACATCCCCTTCTCCCACCTACCGAACATCCCCCTCACCCGGCTCCACCTATCACCTCTCTACGTCCCCTTCTCCCACCCACCGAACATCCCCCTCACCCGGCTCCACCTATCACCTCTCTACGTCCCCTTCTCCCACCCACCGAACATCCCCCTCACCCGGTTCCACCTATCACCTCTCTACATCCCCTTCTCCCACCCACCGAACATCCCCCTCACCCGGCTCCACCTATCACCTCTCTACATCCCCTTCTCCCACCCACCGAACATCCCCCTCACCCAGCTCCACCTATCACCTCTCTACATCCCCTTCTCCCACCCACCGAACATCCCCCTCACCCGTCTCCACCTATCACCTCTCTACATCCCCTTCTCCCACCCACCTAACATCCCCCTTACCGGGCTTCACCTATCACCTCTCTACATCCCCTTCTCCCACCCACCTATCATCCCCCTTACCGGGCTTCACCTATCACCTTCTTCCCCTGCCCCATCACTTTATTTTTGGGCTTCTTCCCCCTTCCTGTCCAAGGTTCTCAGCCTGATCAGTTGACTGTTTATTCCTCTCCACGAATGCTGCCTGACCTGCTGAGTTCCTCCAACATTTTGTGTTACTTTGTGATTCTATAACTTGTTGGAAGTACTGTGATGTGGATCAGAATCTCTGTGTGCAATTCCAAAACCATTTTAGTTTTCACTCAGAGCAATCAAAGTGTTGCTGCAGTTTTTGGAAGCGTCATTAGGTTGTGTTAGCGTACACTTGGGGAGGAAATCTGTCATCATCGATTAGTCTGCATGTCCAATTCTATACAAGTGTGTGTCAGCGTATGAAAGTGAACGAGCTGCGAAGACAGCAACCGGTCAGAGTGTTACCCAAGTTTCATTCGTGACAGCATTACCTCTTGCATCGTATTGGCCACATCAGGAACCCAAGGGGTGTACCCTCAAAACAATGGCAGGGCAAACAGAGAGGATAGTCAGTGCCTGTTGCATCATGTCTCAGGGGGTAACTCAATGCACCAGGAAAGTGGAAAAAATGGGAGAAAACTAAGCAAAATGTATTTTCTGTTTCCAACTATTAGAGCACCATTTTCCGAAAGCCCAGATTTAGCAACCTCTCGAACCTCAGACGACGAAGGTACTGGGAAATGTTATTGATGCCGCGAGTTACGTATCTTGGATGTGAGACTGTTACTGCAAGTCCTTAAAAAATCCTTGAGTCCATCTCTGTGCTCTAAACCTGAGCTTGCTATTTGCAGGTTACGCTTACTTTCTCCGTGGAAGGGATTACTGGAAATTCGACCCAGTTCAGGTGAAGATACAAGAACGTCATCCAAGGCGGATTGGCCAAGACTTTTTCGGATGCTCTTCCTCACCAACGTAGTCATACCGGTGAAGCTCTGCTTTAAAACTTCCAGATCTGCTCTTGGTGATTGTTCTGATTCCGACTATGAATTTCCTGTTTAACCCTTCACTTTGGATATTTCCATTCCCACTTACTTTTTTGGTTTCTTTTTTTGTGGACTGTAATCCAGAGTTCGATGGAACATCGTGATAGGAACTGGAAGGAGGATACTGCACAACTGTGTGTGGGAATGACAGCACCACCTCTCCTCCATTCACCCAGTATTCTGGGAGATTTCATCTGGCCACCAGCAGGGAGCAGCTATACTGCTAACCACAACCCCCAGTGGCAGCACATTGCATGTCACGTGTGCACCGGGAAGGGTCTTCAGTCCATGTAGCCTGGGCTCTCCACCAGGCTCCCATTTTATTCTCCCCGAGTCCAATTAACCACCGCTTAATTCTACCACTTACATGCGCAGTGATGGCAGTTTATAAAAGTGAATAAACCGCACAACCTACATAATTTTGGAGAAAGAAGAGACACTTGCAAATGCTGGGAAACTGGATCAACACACACACACACAATGCTGGAGGAACTCAGTCCTAATGAAACCTGAAACAGACAGTTCATCTCCCTCCACAGATGCTGCCTGACCTGCTGAGTTTCTCCTGCACTTTGTGTTCTGGGATGTGGGATGAAACTAGAATTCCTGGAGGAAGCCCACAGAGCTGCAGGCAGAACTTGCAAGGTCTGTACTGACCTTTGATCCTGATCATGCTTTGAGGTAGAAACCACTAACAGGGCATCGTTTGGTTCTAGATTAATACAGGTGGAGGAGATCTACTGCTTGAGAGGAATCCATCGTGGTCGTACTGACACGGACAGGAATGATGAGAGGAATGGGCATATTGGTGACTTCATTGTGCTGGCCAGGTGTTCTGATTCAAAAGGCGTTAATTCAAAGTGTGGTTGGTCCTGGCAGGTCCTGCCCACAGCACTTGCTTACAAATCCTCCAGAAACTTGATTACTCTTCAGAACCTTAATGACCAATGGTCTTGTATGAGAGCCTCTCACTCTCTGTGGTTTCTCCCCATGTGTCTAGCGAGCTACAGAATTAGTTAAGGACCTGATTCAATAAAAAATAGCCGAGTTTGAACAGGGAAGCAGGAGCCAGCATTGAGAAACCTCTGTCTTCCTTCACAGAACAGTGACGCAAGGTTAAAGGCGTCACGATCGAAAAATATAAGGTCATTGATCCCACATTACTCTGAGATCAGGCTACCGATGCAACATAGATATCCGCGTATCAGAGGAGCACGAGGTTAATGGGACCACACATTGGAAGATTAGATTCAAAGTTTAAAGACAAAACAGAAATGGAAGCAGTAAATGGGGAAACATTGAACAGTTTAGTACAGGAACATTATGCCGAATGCAACTACTCTCATCTGCCTGAACATCGTGGTGATTATAAATGACCTGGACGAAAATATGGATGCTTGGGTTAGTAAATCCACAGCAGATACAATGATTGGTGGTGGTGTGGATAGTACATTCTGTTGCCAAAAGATTTAGATCAGCTGCAGATATGGGCGGAGAACTGGTAAACGGAGTTTAACCTAGCCAAGTATGATCTGTTGCACTTTAGAGTATCACAGGCAATGGCACAATACACTCTTACCAGCAGAACCCTTAACAGTGTTGATGTACAGATTTTCAAGTCCAAGGGCATGCTTGCCTTTATTAGTTGAGGCACTGAGTTCAAGAGTCAGGAGGTTAGGATGAAGCTTCATGAGACTGTAGCTGGGCCACATCTGTAGTATTGCTTACAATTCTGGCCGCCCATTCTAGGAAGGGTGTTGAGTCTTTGGGGAGGGTGCAGAAGTGGTTCGCCTGGATTAGAGGGCATCTGCTATGAGCTGAGGGTGGATCAGTAGAGGAGCAGCAGAGGCCTGATCGAGGTTTATAAGATTATGAGAGGCATCGAGAAAGAGCTGGCATTTTTTTACCAAGAGTCAAATTGTCGAATACTTGAGGGCGTGTTTTAAGGTGAGAGGTGCTAAGTTTAAGGGATACGGACATGTGCAGGAAGTGGTGGATCGAACTCCGGAATGCCCTGAGCTGTAATAGCTTCACATTAACGCTATGACACCCATACTCTCTCTCTCTTCAATCAGAGAGCATTGCAGCACAGAAACAGGACCCATCCAGTCCGTTCCAAACGGTTATTTTGTCTAATTCCGATGACCTACACTGGAAGATAGTTCTCCGTGCTGCTCCCGTGCATATACTTTGTCCAGTTTCTCTTTAAATGTTGCAGATTCTGCACCCACACTCACACCAATGAAGAGGCTCCCTCTCGGCTTTTTCTTCACCTTTTCTGCTTCCAGTCTCCCCCAACTTGTGGAAAAAGCCGACTTGCATTTACCCTATCTATACCCCTCATAACTTTGTATACCCCTATTAAATATTCCCTCATTCTCCTACATTCCAGGGATAAAATCCTAACTTAATCAACCTTTCCCTATAACTCAGGTAGTTAATTTTCATTGAAGTTTTTACTGTAGGTAGGTGACCAGAACTGCACACAATAATACACATTTGGTCTCATACAGTCTCAACTTCCCAACTCCTGTACTCAGTATTCTGATTTATGAAAGCCGATCCTTCAATTAAATAATTTGAATCTGCATCCGATGGTCTTGTGGACCCGTTTCTCGGTTCTGGGCATGTTTGCCAGGGCGAAGTTTATTACCCCTCGCCATCCTCCATATTCGCATGGTGTTGTTGGACAGAGATCCGGGATTCGGAGCCAGCAGCAGTGAAGAGCCACAGATGTTTAAGTCACGGGGGTCTGTGGCTTGCACAGATGCCTCCGGTAATGGTTTTGGTGAAGGTGCTGTGGAAGTAGCCTGTCAAAGAGCACCATCTGCACGGCAGTCCCTGCACTGGGCCTGGACAATGAATATTGAGGGTGGTGGCTGGGCGCAGATTGATGAGCTTTCCCTTTCATATGTTCATCCAAATGTAGAGTGAAATGTGTTGTTTTGGTCAAACCAAACCAGCAAGGATTGTACCGGGCAGGTATTGCCATGGTTCTGGAGCCAACATAACACACCCACAACTTCCTAACCCTAACGATGTCTCTCTGGTACATAGGAGTATATTGGAGCACCTGGAAGAAACCCCTACAGTCACAGGGAGAGCATACGAACCGTGGGATCAAAGCCAGTCAGGTCCACTGGGGCTGTAAAGTGGTCGCAGTTTTGACTTAGAGCGATACAGTAAGGAAACAGGTGATTTGACCCCATCCTCTGTGCAAGCCTTCAAGCATTCATCGACACAAATCCCCGTTTCCCTCTTCCATTCCCCAGAAGAAGCCCCTCAGTCAGAGAGAGAACTTGCAAACTCCACACTGACAGCACCTGTGGTCGGTGGAGTTGTGAAGCAGTATCGCTGACCATCCTACCAGCTTGGCATCAGAGTTCTTTGGCATTTGCCGATGCTAGTCCCGACACATGCCCTCTCGATGGTAAGAAGGCTCACCTCACGAAGCACAGCCTCTGAAACTCTTGTAACCAGGGTATTTGCATGGCTCAAAATCTGAAAGCGTTCAACAGATCAGACAGTGTTGTGTAGAGGGAAACAGACCTGAAGAAAAGCCTTTGACCGAAGTCATCAACTTTTTATTTATGCAGCTGGTCCACTTGAGTTTCAGTTTAACTAACCACGTTGCTGCCGCTAAGATAGTGCTGGTAGGATCTTGGCAATGGTCAGGATGAATATTTAGAATTTCTCATAGCCATAAAGTAGAGAAAAGGCTCAACTTGTCACAGTGGAAAACAGAGACACTGTTGGAACTCCTGAAAAACATTAAGATGGATAAGTCCCTAGGTTATTGAAAGGGGCAAGAGACAAGACACCTTAACCAAGATCTTTATATCTTTGCTAACTGGAGAACAGGTAAGTAGTTAATGTTGAGGAGATTAGAAGAATGGGCAAAGAAATGGTCAATGGAATATAGTGTAGGGAAGTTATGCACTTTGATAGCAGGGATAAAGATATTTTCTGAACAGAGAGAAAACTCAAACATCGGAGATGCAAAGAGAACTCAGAGTCCTCCTGCAGGATTCCCTACAAGTAAACTTGCAGGTTGAGTCAATGGTAAGGAGACAACGTGCAACATTAGCATTCATTTCAAGGGAACTAGAATAGAAAAGTCAGGATGTAATAATGTAACTTCATAAGGCAGTGGTCAGACTGCACTTGGAGTATTGTGAGCAATGCTGGCATTGGAGAAGGTCCGTGAGAATAATTTCAGGAATGAAAGTGTTAACGTACAAGGAGCGTTTGATGGCTCTTGATCCGTACTTGCTGGAGATTTGAAGAACTGGGAGGGGAGATCTCAGTGAAACTATCAAATTTTGAAAGGCCTAGATAGAGCGGATGTGGAGAAGATGTTTCCTATAGTGAGGTTCAGAGGGCACAGCCTCAAAGAAAAAGTATTTTGGGATGTATATAGTATACATTTCTCTGACATTAAATTGGACCTTTGAAAATAGAGGGATGTCGATTTAGAACAGAGATGAGGAATTTCTTCAGCCAGAGATGTGGACTTTGATGTGTCAGACAGCTGTGGAGGCCAGGTTCTTGGGTATAGTTAAAGCAGAGGTTGATAGGTTCTCGATTAGTCATGGTGTCAGAATATATGGGGTGAAGGCAGGAGAATGGTATTAAGAAGGGTAATAGATTGGCCATGAGAGTGACGGAAGCAGACAGTGTGCTGAATGGCCTAATCTTACTCTTATGGTCATAATTTTTCATTATTCAAAAAGTAAAATAGGGTTAATCTTGACAACTGTGGACTGGTGAAATTCACTTCAACAGTAGGAAAGTTACTTGAGAAGATTCTTGGGGATAAAGTTTGTGAGGCATTTGAGAAATGTGGCCCAACTAGGGACAGTCAGCATGGCTTTGTGTGGGGCAGGTCATATCTAATCTGACTGAGCTTTTCAGGGAGGTCAGCCTGCTCACTGAAGGCAGAAAGTAGTGGCGGATTGATTGAGATCTGACTCATGGTACTCAGCAGCAATATCTCTGTGGTGTAAGTTTACAGATGGGTGGTGTTGTGGATTGTGTACAGGATAGTCACGAGATACAACACTATCAGTTGCAGAGAAGGAAGAGCACACAATGGCCGGATCCTCAACAGCTTTGATAAACAGAGGGACCCTGTGTCCAGATACACGACTTCCTAGAAATGCTGCGCAGTTTGATAGGATGGTAGGGGTGACATGCGGCATGCTTGCTTTCGTTAGTCAAGGTGTTGAGTTAAGAGCCAGAAAGTTTATGTTACAGGTTTATAAACCCCTGGTTAGGCCACGGTTAGAGGATTGCTTTCAATTCTGGTCACATTTCAGAAAGGCTTTGGAGAAGGTACAGTGGAGGTTTATCAGGATATTGCTGGGATGAGAAAGCATCCAAGTCCCTCTCGGCCTCTGCTATACACGTAACTATAAATGTATTAATCATTGTCACTGAACAGTTTACTGTGGCCCCTTGTGTAATATACCCACTACTCTCTGTGTGGAAAAAGTACCCTCAGGTCACTAAATCTTTTCCCTCTCACCATAAATCTATGCCCTCAAGTTTTAGACTCCCCTGTTCTGAGTAGAAGACTATGGCATTCTACTTTATTTACCTCTGTGAGATCACCCTTCAGTCTCACAACTCCAGGGATAAAAGTCCCATTCCATGAGTTATGATCTTATACAGGTGTATAAATTTGAGAGGCGTAGATAGGGTGATATTTTTCCCAGGATTGGGGAATCAAGAACTAGAATGCACAGGTTTAAGGTGAGATGGAAGAGAGCCCCTGTGTGTAACTTCCATTATGCATTGATCATCATCTTTTCAAGAGTCACCTGATTCTGGCATGGTCCCGGAGGGCTGGAAGGTTGCAAATGTCACTCCACCCTTTAAGAAGGCAGAAGGCAAAAGAAAGGAAATTACAGGCCAGTTCGCCTAACCTCAGTGGTTGGGAAAGTGTTGGAGTCCATTATTAAGGATGAGGTTGAGGTTTTGAGGTACTTGGAGATTCACCATAAAATAAATCAATGTCAGCATGGGTTTTTTTTTAAAAGGGATCTGTTAGAATTCTTTGAGGAAGTAACAAGCAGGGTGGACAAAGGGGGTGCAGTGGATTTTCAGAAGGCATTTGAGGCTGTTTAACAAGATAATATCCTGTGGTGTTACAGGAGAGATACTGGCATGGATAGAGGAATGGCTGACAGGCAGGAGGCAGTGAGTGGGAATAAAGGGGCCTTTTGTGGTTGGCTGCCAGTCACTAGTGGTGTTCCACAGGGGTCAGTATTAGAATCGCTGCTTTTCACATTGGTTGTCAATGATTTGGATAATGGAACTGATGGCTTTGTGGCAAAGTTTGTGGATGATATGAAGATAGGTGGAGGGGTAGGTAGTGATGAAAAAGCAATGCTATTGTAGCAGGACTTGGACAAATTGGAAGAATGGGCAAAAAAGTGGCAGATGGAATACAGTGTTGGGAAATGGATGATAATGCATTTTGGTAAAAGGAACAATAGTGCGGACTATTACCTAAATGGGAAGAAGGTGCAGAGGGACTCGGGGTCCTCATGCAAGACTCCCAGAAGGTTAATTTACAGGGTGAGTCTGTGCTAAAGAAGGCAAATGCAATGTTGGCATTGATTTCAAGGGGAATAGAATATAAAAGCAAGGAGATAATACTGAGGCTTTGTAAGACACTAGTCAGGCCAGAGTTGGAGTAAACAGTTTTGAGCCCCATATCTCGGAAAGGATGTGTTGTCATTGGAGAGAATCCAGAGGAGCTTTACGAGAATAGTTCTGGGAATGAAGAGGTTAACATACGAGGAGCGTTTGGCAGCTTTGGGCCTGTACTCACTGGAATTTAGAAATATGCGGGGGATCTTATTGAAACCTACCGAATGTTGAAAGGACTAGAGCAGGACCTCCAGGGTAACAATCTCAGGATTGCTACCTGTGCAACGTGCGAGTGAGGCAAGGAACAGAAGGATTATACAGATTAATATGTGGCTGAGAGGATGGTGCAGGAGGGAGGGCTTCAGGTTTGTAGATAATTGGGCTCTGTTCCAGGGAAGGTGGGATCTGTTCCGAAGGGACGGTTTACACCTGAACTGGAGCGGTACTAACATTCTTGCAGGGAAGTTCACTAGAGCTTCTTGGGGGGGTTTAAACTAAATTTGCAGGGGGCGGGGATCCAGAATGTGAGGGAGGATAGTGAGAGGAAGAATAAAGGACAGGTGGGGACTACACGGTTCTGGAATATTAAGTGTGTAGTTGAGGAAGGTGAGGCGGAACAAGTGATAAGGAGGACTCATGTACAGAGGGATGGTCTGACGGAACATGGAGTTAAATGTGTTGAAAGAATAAGTAAATCTAGGAAGGACAACAAAATTCTAGGGGCGTATAGCCCGATGGGAGTTTGGGGTTAAGCACAGTAGGCCGCGATTCAAACAGAGAGAGGAGAAATGGGTTAAAAATTCTATATCTGAATGCACGAAGTGTCAGAAATAAGGCGGATGAGCTTGAAGCCCAGGTGCAAATGGGTAACTATGATGTTGTTGAGATAACGGAGACATGGCTGCAGGGAGATCAGACCTGGGAAATGAATGTACAAGGGTATACGTGCTATCGTATGGACAGAAATGTGGGCAGAGGGGTGGGGTGGCCCTGTTGGTGAGGAATGAGTTTCAGTCCTTTGCAAGAGGGGACATAGGGTCAGGAGAAGTAGAGTCTGTGTGGATAGAACTGAGGAACAGTAAGGGCAAAAGGACCAAAATGGGTGTTGTCTACAGGCCACCAAACAGTAGCATGGATATTGGGTGCAAGTTGAATAGGGAGTTAACTGGCATGTGGCAAAGGTAATGTCGCAGTAGTTATGGGGGATTTCAATACGCAGGTGAACTGGGAGAATCAGGTTGGTGCTGGACCACAGGATAGGGAATTTGTAGAGTGCCTACGGGATGCATTCTTGGAACAGCTTGTACGAGAGCCGACCAGAGACAAGACTATTCTGGATTTAGTGTTATGTAATGAACAGGATTTGATAAGCGATCTTGAAGTAAAGGAGCCATTAGGAGGTAGTGATCATAATATGCTAAGTTTTTATCTGCAATTTGAGAAGGATAAGGGCAGCTCGGAGGTGTCAGTGTTGCAGTTGAACAGGGGAAACTGGAGCCATGAGGGAGGAGCTGGCCAAAGTTGACTGGATGGATAGCCTAGCAGAAAAGACAGTGGAACAGCAATGGCAGGTATTCTTGGGAATAATGCACAAGGTGCAAAATCAGTTCATCCCCCAGAGAAGGAAGGATTCAAAGGGGGGAAAGGGGCCGCAGTGGTTGCCAAAGGAAGTCAGAGATTGCATAGCACTAAAAAAAAGTATGACAGAGCTAAGGTGAGTTGGAGGACAGATGATTGGGAAATTTTTAAGGAACAACAGAAATTAACTAAAAAGGCAATACGGGGAGAAAAAATGAGGTACAAACGCAAGCTAGCCAGAAATATAAAGGAGGATAGCAAAAGCTTTTTTAGGTATGTGAAGAGAAAGAAGATAGTTACGAACAATGTTGGGCCCTTGAAGAATGAATTGGGTGAAATTATTATGGGAAACGGAGAAATGGCAGAAGAATTTAATGAGTACTTTAGATGTTTTCCCTAAGGAAGACACAAGCAATCTCCCTGATGTATGGATGGGCCAAGGATATAGGGTAACAGAGGAAATGAAACAGATTGACATTCGGAAGGAAACAGTGATGAGTAGACTGATGGGATTGAAGGCTGACAAATCCCCAGGTCCAGATGGTCTGCATCCTAGGGTACTAAAGGAGGTGGCCCTGGAAATTGCGGATGCATTGGTAATCATTTTCCAATGTTCCTTAGATTCAGGATCAGTTCCTGAGAATTGGAGAATGGCTAATGTTATCCCACTTTTTAAAAAAGGAGGGAGGGAGAAAACAGAGAACTGTCGACCTGTCAGCCTGACATCGGTGGTGGGAAAAATGCTGGAGTCCATTATTAAAGATGAAATAGTGGCATATCTGGATAGCAGTGATAGGATTGGGCCGAGCCAGCATGGATTTACCAAGGGTAAATCATGCTTGACTAATCTGTTGGGAGTTTTTCGAGGATGTAACCTGGAAGTTAGATGGGGGAGATCCAGTGGATGTAGTGTACCTCGATTTTCAGAAGGCATTTGATAAGGTCCCACATAGGAGATTGGTGGGTAAAATCAAAGCTCATGGCATTGGGGGGGAAGGCATTGACATGGATAGAAAACTGGTTGGCAGATAGAAAGCAAAGGGTAGCGGTGAATGGGTGTTTCTCAGAATGGCAGGTGGTGACTAGTGGGGTGCCACAGGGCTCGGTATTGGGACCACAGCTGTTTACAATTTACGTCAATGATTTAGATGAAGGCATTGAGAATAACATCAGCAAATTTGCTGATGATACTAAGCTGGGTGGCAGTGTGACATGTGATGAGGATGTTAGGAGAATTCAGGGGGACTTGGATAGGCTGGGTGAGTGGGCAGATACTTGGCAGATGGTGTTTAATGTGAATAAATGTGAGATTATCCAATTTGGGAGCAAGAACAGGAAGGCAGACTATTATCTGAATGGTGTAGAGTTAGGTAAAGGAGAAATACAAAGATCTAGGAGTCCTTGTTCATCAGTCACTGAAGGTGAATGAGCAAGTGCAGCAGGCAGTGAAGAAGGCTAATGGAATGTTGGCCTTTATTACAAAGGGAATTGAGTACAAGAGCAAGGAAATCCTCTTGCATTTGTACAGAGCCCTGGTGAGACCACACCTTGAGTATTGTGTACAGTTTTGGTCTCCAGGGTTAAGGAAGGACATCCTGGCTGTAGCGGAAGTGCAGTGTAGATTCACGAGGTTAATTCCTGGGATGTCTGGACTGTCTTACACAGAAAGGTTAGAGAGACTGGGCTTGTACAAGCTGGAATTAAGGAGATTGAGAGGGGATCTGATTGAAACATGTAAGATTATTAAGGGATTGGACAAGATAGAGGTAGGAAATATGTTCCAAATGCTGGGAGAGTCCAGTACCAGAGGGCATGGTTTGAGAATAAGGGGTAGGTCATTTAGGACAGAGTGAAGGAAAAACTTCTTCTCCCAGAGAGTTGTGGGGGTCTGGAATGCACTGCCTTGGAAGGTAGTGGAGGCCAATTCTCTGGATGCTTTCAAGAAGGAGCTAGATAGGTATCTTATGAATAGGGGAATCAAGGGATATGGGGACAAGGCAGGAACCGGGTATTGATAGTAATTGAGCAGCCATGATCTCAAAATGGCTGTGTAGGCTCGAAGGGCTGAATGGTCTACTTCTGCACCTATTGCCTATTGACTAGATAAGGTGGATGTGGTGAAGGATGGTTCCTATGGTGGGGGTATCCAGAACTAGAGGGCACAGCCTCAAAACTTTTAGAACAGAGGTAAGGGGGAATTATTTTATCCACAGAGTGGCGAATCTGCAGAATGCTCTGTCGCAGACTGTAGCGGAGGCCAAGTCTGTGGGCATCAAAGGATATGGCAAGAAGGCTGGTGCATCAGGTTGAGTGGGATCCAGGATTAGCCACGATGGAATAGCGGAGCAGGCTCAATGGGCTGAATGGCCTCATTCTGCTCTTGTGTCTGATAACTCATGCCCTCCAATCATACTATCAACAATGTTTACAGTGGGAATATGATAGTCCTGTTATAGACAGCCACTGTCCAGCAAATGTAATCAGTCCACTGTTGGAATGCTTCTTCTACTGGGACGTTGGAAATAGATTTTAATATTGTGTATTGATCAAAGAACATCACTGCTGACTGCCTGCTGGGCAAGTACCTGGTAAAGACAATGAAGGTGGCTGAGCCCAGGAAAATGTCTTGAGGAACTCCCAATGTGATGTCCGGGGGGGGGGGTGGGCTGGTTAATTGACCTATAACAAGCACAACCTTTGTTTTCCTGTTGAAACCAATGTGAAAGGAAATAACTCCTTTAACAGTCTATGTGGGGACCGACCTCTTCGTATCATACAACTCAGTTAAACTTCCCCTTATTTCCACTATTCGAAAGAAAACTCCAGTTTATCCAAAGACCATCTGGAGCTGCAGCTGGAGGACCTTCAGCTCATATGGGAGAATGAGGAGGTGACAGGGAGGTAGTCACCCTTGGGTTGCAGGAGGCAGGTGGCCGGGCGACTGTCAGGAGGATGGAAGGGAATTGACAGCCAGTGTGGAGCACCCCGATAGCTGTCTCCCTCGATAATAATGATGAATACTTGGGGAGGAATGACCTCTGGCACTGAGGCTGCCTCTGTGGCTCAGAAGGGAAGGTGGAAGAAGAGGAGGGCAGTGCTGACAGGAGATTCCACAGTTAGAGGAGCAGACAAAAGATCCTGTGGATGTGAGAGAGTCACCTGATTGATGTGTTGCCTCCCAGGCGCCAGGGTCCAGATGGACTCAGATTTACAGCATTTTAAGATAGGGAGGGTGAACGGCCAGAAATTGTGGTACATATTGGTACCAACAAAAGGTAGGAAAAGGCTGAGGTTCTGCAGAAAGAATATAGGGAGCGAGTCTAAAAGCTGAAAGGTGCATCCTCTGGATTGTTGCCGGGACCGCGTGCTAGAGAGGGTAAAACAGGGTGATTTGATGGATGAATGAACGGGGGGGGGGGGGCAGGTTTTAGACTTCTGGAATATTGGGATCTCTTCAGGAAAGTATGACCTGTACTGAAAGGATGGGTTACACCTGAAATTGACGTGCACCAATATCCTCGTTGGGGAGAGTTTAAACTAATTCGGCAGGGCAGTGGGAACCAGAGTGATAGGGCTGAGGGTGGGGATAGTTTATATACAAGTAGATGCAGCATGCAGTGAGATTGTGAGGAAGGACAGGTTGCAAAATTGCAATCTGTCAGACGTTGAAGTGAAACAAGAAGGGAAAATCAAACGGTGATGACTGAAGATGTTATATCTGAATGCACACAGCATATGGAATAAAGTAGACGATCTTGTAGTGTAGCCAAGTCACTTAGATGGACCACACCCAAGGGTTCTGAAAGGGGTATCTGAAGAGACGTGGAGGCATTAGTAGTGGTCTGTAAAGAATCACTGGATTCCTGAACCATTCTGGAAAATTTTAAATTAAAGGAAGTTACAATCATAGAAAAGTACAGCACGGAAACAGGCCCTTAAACCATTTAAACTACCTACTTCTATTGACCATTGTCCTCCATACCCTACCAACAGTATAGCCACCTAAACTTTTCTTAAATGTTGAAATTGAGCTTGCACGCACCACTTGTGCTGCCAACACATTCCACACTCTCACGACCATCTGAGTGAAAAAAACCTCCCCTCACATTCCCCTTCAACATTTCACCTTTCACCCTTAACCCATGACCTCTGATTGTAATCCCACCCAACCTCAGTGAAAGAGCCTGATTGCATTTACCCTATCTATACCTTCATGATCTTGTATATCTCTGTCAAATCTCCTCTCAATCCTCTACGTTCCAGGGAATAAAGTCCTAAACTATTCCTGAAAGGCACAAGTGTTTTTGTTTATTGATCCATTGTAATTGATGTCATTCAGCCACCATTTACCATCAATGAGACTCAATGAACTTCATAGATTTTAGGCGTCATCATTAGGAGCCAGTCTCAGCTTGTTTGGAATCGGAAATCCCATTATAAGATGATGAGAAGCATTGATCATGTGGATGGCCAGAAGCATCTTCTTAGGGCAGGAGTGACTAACATGAGGGGGCATAGTTTTAAGGTGCTTGAAAGTAGGCAGAAGAGGAATGTCACAGACAAGGTTTTTACACAGAGAGTGGTGGAATGCACTGCCAGTGACAGTGGTAGAGCTGGATACAATAGGGTTTTTTTTAAGAGTCTCTTCGATGGGTACATGGAGCTTAGGAAAATAGAGGGCTGTGCAGCAATTCTGAGCAGTTTCTAGAAAAGGTTACACCAGCTTGGAAAATGGACTGAAAAAGGGCAGATGGAATTTAATGCAGACAAGTGTGAGGAGTTGCACTTCAGGGTAGGTCTAAATACAGTGAATGACAGGACACTGAGGAGAGCAATAGATTAACAGGTCGAGGTGAGGTAAGTTATCTGTGAGGAATACTAACAGGAAGTATGTCTGTGAGGCTGGTGCTCTGTGCTGGGTGTCAGATGTGGGAGGTTCAGGAGACTTCCAGCCTCCTGGACGGCCACATCTGCACCCGGTGCATCAAGCTGCAGCTCCTTAGGGACCGTGTTAGGGAACTGGAGATGCAGCTCGATGACCTTCATCTGGTCAGGGAGAGTGAGGAGGTGATAGAGAGGAGCTAGAGGCAGGTAGTCACACCAGAGCCTGTGGAGATAAGTGGGTCACAGTCAGGAGAGAGAAGGGCAAGAGTCAGATACTGGGGAGTACCCCTGTGACTGTCCCCCTTAACAATAAGTACTCCTGTTTAAGTACCGTTGTGGTGGGAGGGGGCGGGGAACTGCCTACCTGGGGGAAGCAACAGTGGCCGTGCCTCTGCCACAGAGTCTGGCCCTGTGGTTCAGAAGGGTAGGGAAAGGAAGGCAGCAGCAGTAACAGGGGACTCAATAAGTTAAAGGGTCAGACAGGTGACTCTGTGGATGCGGAAAAGAAATATGGATGGTAGTTTGCCTTCCAGGTGCCAGGGTCTGGAATGTTTCTGATCGCGTCCACGATATCCTGAAGTGGGAACGTGAACAGCCAAAGGTCGTGGTACATATTGGTACCAACAACATAGGTAGGAAAAGGGAAGAGGTCCTGAAAACTACGGGGTTTGGAAGGAAGTTGAGAAGCAGGACCTCAAAGGTAGTAATCTTGGGACTACTGCCTGTGCCACACGACAGTAATTATAGGAATAGAATGAGGTTGAGGGTAAATGTGTGACTGAGGGATTGGAGTAGGGGGCAGGGATTCAGATTTCTGGGTCATTGGGACCTCTTCTGGGGCAGGTGTGACCCTACAAAAAGGACGGGTTGCACTTGAATCCGAGGGGGACCCGTATCCTGGTGGGGAGGTTTGCTAAGACTATTGGGGAGAGTTTAAACTAGAATTGCTGTGGAGGGGGGTGGGAACCGAACTGAAGAAACAGAGGAAGGGGCTGTTGGCTCACAAATAGAGAAAGCTTGGAGACAGTGTGAGAGGGAGGATAGGCAGGTGATAGAGAAGGGATATGCCCAGACCTATGCTTGGTGATGTGCCTCTTTTAATGCAAGGTGCATTATGAACAAAGTGGATCAAGCTTAGAGTGTGGATCAGTACTTGGAGCTATGACTTTGTGGCCATTACAGAGACTTGGATGGCTCAGGAGCAGAAATTGCTACTTAGAGTGCCAGGCTTTAGATGTTTCAGAAAGGACAGGGAGGGAGGCAGAAGAGCTGGGGGAGTGGCACTGTTGATCAGAGATAGTGTCACAGCTGCAGAAAAGGAGGAAGTCATGGAGGGATTGTCTACGGAGTCTCTGTGGGTGGAAGTTAGAAACAGGAAGGGGTCAATAACTCTACTGACTTTTTTATAGACCACCCAATGGTAACAGACGTTGAGGAGCAGATAGGGAGACAGACACTGGAAAGGTGTAATAATAACAGGGTTGTCATGGTGGGAGATTTTAATTCCCCAAATATTGATTGGCATCTCCCTAGAGCAAGGGGTTTAGATGGGGTGAGTTTGATAGGTGTGTTCAGGAAGGTTTCCTGACACAATATGTAGATAAGCGTACAAGAGGAGAGGCTGTACTTGATCTGGTATTGGGAAATGAACCTGGTCAGATCTCTCAGTGGGAGAGCATAGAAACATAGAAAACCTACAGCACAATACAGGCCCTTCAGCCCATGATGTGCCGAACATGTACTTATTTTGGAAATTACCTAGGGTTACCCATAGCCCTCTATTTTTCTAAGCTCCATGTACCTATCTAGGAGTCTCATATTTGACCTACCAAAATGAACCACTTCACACTTATCCAGGTTAAACTCCATCTGCCACTTCTCAGCCCAGTTTTGCATCCTATTGATGTCCCGCCGTTACCTCTGACAACCCTCCACACTATCCACAACACCCTCAATATTTGTGTCATTAGCAAACTTACTAACACATCCCTCCACTTCCTCATCCAGGTCATTTATAAACATCACGAAGAGTAAAGGTCCCAGAACAGATCCCTGAGGCACACCACTGGTCACTGACCTCCACACAGAATATGACCTGTCTACAACCACTCTTTGCCTTCTGTGGCAAGCCAGTTCTGGATCCACAAAGCAATGTCCCCTTGGATCCCATGCCTCCTTACTTTCTCAATAAGCCTTGCATGGGGTACCTTACCAAATGCTTTGCTGAAATCCATATACACTACATCTACTGCTCTAACTACAACAATGTGTTTAGTTACATTCTCAAAAAATTCAATCAGGCTCATAAGGCATAACTTGCCTTTGACAAAGCCATGCTGACTATTCCTAATCATATTATGCCTCTCCAAATGGTCATAAATCCTGCCTCTCAGGATCTTCTCCATCAACTTACTAAAAACTGAAGTAAGACTCACTTGTCTATAATTTACTGGGCTATCTCTACTCCCTTTCTTGAATAAGGGAACAACATCTACAACCCTCTAATCCTGTGGAACTTCTCCCATCCCCATTGATCCCCTTTCCAGCTCTTTCAATCACCTTTCCAGCTCTTAGCTTCATCCCACCCCCTCCAGTCTTCTCCCATCATTTCGCATTTCCCCCTTCCCCCCACTACTTTCAAATCTCTTACTATCTTTCCTTTCTGTTATTCCTGATGAAGGGTCTCAGCCTGAAATGTCGACAGTGCTTCTCCTTATAGATACTGCCTGGCCTGCTGTGTTCTACCAGCATTTTGTGTGTGTTGCTGTTTGAATTTCTAGCATCTGCAGATCTCCTTGTGTTAGCACATCCACTTTTTGAGTGTCTATACTCTCAAGCTTTTCAATCTGCTGTACGTCATCCCTACAATCACCAAGATCCTTTTCGTAGTGAATACTGAAGCAAAGTACTCATTCAGTACCTCTGCTATCTCCTGGGGTTCCATACACACCTTTCCACTGTCACACTTGATTGGTCCTATTCTCTCACGTCTTATCCTCTTGCTCTTCACATACTGGGACTTTATTCCCTGGAATCTAGAAGATTGAGAGGTGATTGATAGAGGTATAAAAATTTATAAGGGGTATATAGTAAATGCAAACAGGGGTTTTCCACTGAAGTCAGGTGTGACCACAACTAGAAGTTGTGTGTTAAGGATGAAAGGTGAAAAGTTTGAGGAGAACATGGGGAAAAAACCTTTTCACTGAGAGTGTGGAATGAGTTGCCAGCACAAGTGGAGCATGCAAGCTCAGTTTCAATGCTGAAGAGAAATTTGGATATGTACATGGATGGTCGGAGTATGGAGGGCTACAGTCCTGCTGCAGGTCGATGGGAATCAGCAGTTTAAATGGTTCAGCGTGGTCTGCAGGGCCAAGGGGCCTGTTTCCGTACTGTACTTTTCTATGTTAGCCTGACTCCAGGGGTTGGGAGGGTGTTGTCCATTATTTCAGGGAAATTACAGGCACAAGAGTATTTGAAAATGACATCACAGAATGTTATGTACTTGTATTTTCAAAAGGTCTTTAACAAGGCTTTGTAGCCAAGTTAGGCAGGGGGGCAGCATATAGATAGGGAACAGTGTGTCTACAGAAGGACTTGAGACAGCTTAGCAGAATGGGCAAAGAACTGGCAGATAGAAGATAGTGTACAGAACTGTATGGTCATGCACTTTGGTAGAAGGTGTAAACTATTTTCTAAATGGGAGGGGATTCAAAACTCAGAGGTGCAAAGGGACTGGAGTCCTTGTGCAGGATTCCCTAATGGTTAACTTGCAGGCTGAATTGATAATAAGGCCGATAAATGCAATGTTAGCATTCAATGGTAGCAACACAAAGGTTGAGGTGTTGTGAATAGTGTGGAGGGCTGTCAGAGGTTACAACGGGACATTGATAGGATGCAAAACTGGGCTGAGAAGTGGCAGATGGAGTCCAACCCAGATAAGTGTGAGGTGGTTCATTTTGGTAAGTCAAATATGACAGCTGAGTATAGTATTAATAGCCTTCATCGGTCATGGGATTGAGTTTAAGAGCCGAGAGGTAAAGTTGCAGCTATTTAGGACCCTGGTCAGACCCCACTTGGAGTACTGTGCTCAGTTCTGGTCGCCTCACTACAGGAAGGATGTGGAAGCCATAGAAAGGGTGCAGAGATTTACAAGGGTTTCCTGGATTAGGGAGCATGCCTTATGAGGATAGGTTGAGTGAACTCGGCCTTTTCTCCTTGGAGCAACAGAGGATGAGAGGTGACCTGATAGAGGTGTATAAGATGATAAGAGGCATTGATTGTGTGGATAGTCAGAGGCTTTTTCCCAGGGCTGAAATGTCTAACACGAGAAAGCACATTTTTAAGGTGCTTGGAAGTAGGTACAGAGGAGTTGTTAGGGGTGAGTTTTTTTTACGCAGCGAGTCGTGAGTGTGTGGAATGGGCTGCTGACGACAATGGTGGAGGCAGATATGATAGGGTCTTTTAAGAGGCTCCTGGATAAGTACTTGGAGCTTAGAAAAATAGAGGGCTATGGGTAACCCTAGGTAATTTCTAAAGTAAGTACATGTTGGGCACAGCATTGTGGGCCGAAGGGCCTGTATTGTCCTGTAGGTATTCTATGTTTCTAATTCAAGAGAAGCAGAATATAAGGGCAAAGATGTAATGCTGATGCTTTTGAGGTATTGGTCAGACCACACTTGTACTGTGAGCAGTTTTGGGCCCCTTATCCTAAGAAAAGACGTACTGGCATTGGGGAGGGTCCAGAGGAGGTTTATGAGAATGATTCTGGAAATGAAATGTTAATGTGTAAGGAGCTTCTGAAAGCTGTGGCCTGGAATTTAGAATAATGAGGGAAATCTGATTGAAACTCGTCGAATATTGAAAGGCCTGGATTGAATGTTGTGGGAAAGATGTTTCCTATATTGGGGGAGTCTAGATCCAGAGGGTACCAATGTCCACTTATAACGGAGGTGAGAAATTTCTTTACTCAGAGGGAGTTTAATGTGTGGAATTCATTGTCATGGCTGTGGAGCCCAAGTCACTGTCTATATTTAAAGCAGAGGTGAATGGTCCTTGATTAGTGAAGGTATCAAAAATTAAGGGAAGAAGGCAGGTGAATAGTGTAGAGAGGGATAGTAAGTTATCCATTTTGGAATGTAGGAGCAGATTTGATGGAGTAAATGGCCTATTTCTGCTCCTCTGACTTTAAAATATTCTAGTTAGCAATATATTTACAAATTTCCTCCACCATCTTCCCACTGTAATCACATCTCCCCTGTTTTGCAGTGACAAGAACTGTAAATAGTGCTCAGGCTCCTGACTGACCTGTGTGGTACGCAGTTCCAATAGAACCTCCCTGACATAGTCTTTGCCTCAGCTAATAAAATAACACATGAATACAAGGGCAGGATAGGTAACCAGCTATGATAATAGCTGATCAACACTGGTCTCAGCTCCTCTACACTGCTGACTCCACATTAAATATATCCAATAGACCAGGCTATGACACACAGAAAATGGCAGGGCACTGAGGAGCGCAGTCGAACAAAGGGATGTACAGAATAGATCATAACTCTTGGTATGTGATGTCACAGGTAGATAGGATCGTGAAAAGAGCTTTCGGAACATTGGCCACTGCCTTACAGATAGGGTGAAAAACAGTTTCCCAGGACGCTGCAAGGATTGCAGGACATGCGGCATAAGAAGTGGTTGCAGGCTGAGGGGAGAGTTGATAGAAGTTTATAAAATTATGAGATGTATAGTTAAAGTAGATAGAAACTGGTTTTAGAGTGGAAATCTTAAATACCAGAGGGCGCAGATTTGACGAGGGCTGTTTGCGGGAGTCTAAAGGACATGTGCAAGGCGAGCTTTTCCGAGTCGGAGGTGCCTGGGATGCACTGCCTGAGAAGTGGTAAAAGGAATTCTGGTAGACACATAAGCAGGCAGGGAATGGAGGGATGCGGACCATGTGCAGGCAGATTGGATTCGCTGGACTGACATCGTCAGTATAGACACATTTGGCTATGGGGCCTGTTTCCGCATCACAGTCAAGACCCATGAACTGATCCCTGGGATATTCCGCTTGTTACAACCCTCCAACTGAAGAGGATCCACTTATTCCAACTCTGTTAACCATGGGACAGCCAGTTTTCAAAACCAGCTCACAACTTCCTCCATTGCCATAGGCTTTAGATTGATACACAAGTGCCGATGTGGCAAGTACCCAAATGTCCTTTTGAAATCTCAGCTGATTCTCCTCCAACAACTCTCCTGTCACATCCACAAAAAATCTGAGAACTTTTCCAAATGTTATTTGCCTTTCATAAAACCACATCGCCCGTGTTTGATTGTATTCACTTTAACGATTTCCTCTTTGATTATTCACCTAACAATAGATGTTAAACTAAGTGGCCAATGGTTCCCTACCGTTTGCCTTCCTTTTTTGAACAAGGGCTGGTTCTCAATCTTCTGGTAATCTCCCGGAAGCTGGGTCTTTGCAGTGGTGGGCCCCTCTCCTGAGCGCTCGCAACTGGCTGCTTATGTATTTACTTGCCATGTGGCCTAGAAGACAAGCGTGCCTTCGGGGTTCCAAGATCTTGTGGCATTCCATATGCCAGTGCTGCCAACGGAAGCAGCACAAGAGAAAATGAACATTAGGAGCAACAGATCAGCTGCTGGAGTCTCAGTGTTTCTCCATCTCCCTCTCTCCCCCCGATTTGCAGGGGAAAAAACGGAGTGACAGACTTTATCATCGTAAATCTGTCAGTTCTTTTGTTAAGTCTCCCCTCTCATGGTGAAAGGGGACACAACTTTTCCCTTTTATTAAGGAGAGAGGGAGCCTGGAGTATGTTGAATTGTCGGGTGAAGTTTTATTGTACTGTAGATCACGGTCTTCCTTGGGGGCTTTGCGATTGCTGGCTTGGTGGGTGGAGGGCGCGGATGCTTTTTTGGCTAAAGTAAGTGGGGTGGGAGAGGGGGGTTGCTTTGTTGCTGCTTGGGGGTGTAAGGGGGCTTTGAGGTTCTAACATTTTTGCTGTCACTTATTCAGGGTTTGCTTCAGTTTTTGTGGATGTAAGCAAAGAACAAGAATTTCAGGATGTATAATTGCATACATTTCTTTGATGTTAAATGAAACTATAGAATTCAGCAGAGTTTCCAAAATCGCAATGAATCTCAGATTCCGATTTATTTATCATGTGTCTAGTACATTGACACATACCGTGAAACGTGTTGTTTGTGTTAACAACCAACACGTCCAAGGATGTGCTGGAGACAGCCCAGAACTATCGCCACACAATTCTGCACCAACATTGCATGGCCTCAATGCTCAGCAGAACAACACAGAGCACAACAAAACAGACTATACCAAGAGACAAAGCAACAACAGCAAAACAAACCCTGCTTCTCCCTCCCTCCCACTCACCCTCCTGTGCACCTTGAGCCTCCGGGGGACACTATTACAGTGCCAGTGACTCAGCCTCAGTTCCACCACTGTCTACAAGGAGCTTTCACGTTCTCCCCGTGATCGTGCGGGTTTCCTTCCACATTCCAAAGCCATACGGGACAATAGGTTATTTAGTCACGTGTGCAGTTTGAATTTTCTACCAGTTTAGGAAATAGTCTGCACTTTAGTTCCTTTCACCAGAGTGCATGAGCAAACATTTCCCAACTTCTCCTAATCTCCTTCTGCAGCCTCGCTGCTTCCTCAACCCCATCCATCTCTGTATCATCCACAGACTTGGCCACAAAGTGATCAATTCCATCATCCAAATCATTGCCACATAATGTAAAAATAAGTTGGTCCCTGAGAAACACCGGTAGTCACCAGCAGCCAGCCAGAAAAGGCTCTCTTTATTTTTGCTCTTTGCCACTAACAATCAGACAATCCTTTATCCATGCCAATATCTTTCTTGTAAAACCATGGACTCTTTCTTATCTTGTTAAGCAGTACATGATCAAAGGCCTTCTGAAAGTCCAAGTTCACAACATTCACCAATTCTCCTTTGTCTGTCCTACTTGTTAGTTCCTCAAAGAATTCCAACAGATTTGTCAGGCAAGATTTTCCCTTGAGGAAACCACGCTGACTTTGGCCTATTTTATCATGTGCCTCCACCATCCTTAACATTCCACTCCAACATTTCCTTTGTTCTGTTTCCATCCCCCCCCCCCCCCCCGGAGTGACATTTGCAATTTTCCAGTCCTCTGGAACTATGCTGGAATCTAGTGATTTTTGAAAGATCATCACTAATGCATCCACAATCTCTTCAGCTACTCTTTCAGAAACCTGGTCCAGCAAACATCTACCTTCCAACCTTTCAGTTCCCCAAGCATCGTCTACCGAGTAATAGCAGTTACATTCACTTCTGCCCCCATCACTCTCGAACTTCTGGCATACTGATGGTGTCTTTCACAGTACAGTATAGACAGATGCAAAATACTTATTTAGTTTGTCTGCCATCTCCTTTCCCTCGCCCACTACTGCAGTCATGTTCCAGTGGTCCAATATCCACTTCTGCCTCTCCCTTACTCTTTGTATATCTGGAAAAAACTTGGTATCTTCTTTGATATTATTGGGTAGCTCACCTTCATATTCCATTTTTTCCCTCCTTATGGCTTCTTAGTTGTCTTTTGTTGATTTTTAAAAGCTTCCCAATCCTCCAACTTCCCACTAATTTTTGCTCTGTTATATGCCTTTTTTGCCTTTATGTTGTCCTTGACTTCCCTTGTCAGTCTCAGTTGTGTTATCCTGCCTTTAGAATACTCCCTCCTCTTTGGGATATATCTATCCTGCATCTTCCAAATTTCTCCCAGAAACTTCAGCTGTTGTTGTCCTACCATAATTCCTGCTAGTCTGAACCCAAATCCCAGTTTAATTATCATTTAGCCATACATGAAAACGGCTGAACGAATGCATTACTCTGGGGCCAAGGTGCAAAACGTACAAAGCACATTCAAGATAGCAAGCACCCAGTCACGCAAAAAATATAGCCCCCGAGTGACACGTCCCGCAAATTAATGGTGCAGTTTCCAGCAGTCCGCGGACAAACACACGCATGCAATCCGGCTTGTCATTCCACCAATCAAACACTGGGGGCAGCACCAACAGGAGAAGCCAGCCCCTGACTGAACATGGATGCCACGCTACACCACCTCTGACATCTCTCCTGGACTGCAGTAAAAGGCAAGCCCACGGTTTGAGTCCGAGTCGTTGCTACATCCAAGGCTATACAGCTCCCCTGCCGTCTGTTATGCCACCAAACAAGAGAAACAGGCCTGTTGCATCTTTCATTATCAATATCCAACAGGGTCGTGCGATCACAAGACAAATGTCCGAGACAGTCATCAGCAGTTACATCGTGCACCAGTTCTGATGCCTTCGATGCCTTCCTGGAGCAGGCAGCAACAGGGTCTGCACAAAGTCCAGCTCACTGATGGGGTAGACCAAAAGATCTTGCAATCCAGCATTATCTTGTTTTAGTAAAAAAAAAGACGTTTAAAAAAGAAAAGATTTTGTTTGGCCTCCGTGTGTCCCATTCTAATCAACTTCGGCCAACTCCTCTCTCAGGCCTCTAAAATTCCCTTTCCTCCGTTGTAATCAGGCATCGCTGAATCATGGCTGAAAGATTATAGCTGGGAGCTTCATGTCCAAGGATACACATTGTATTGAAGGACAGGCAGGATGGCGGAGGGAGCATTGTTGGTAGAAAATTAAATCAAATCATTAGAAAGAGGTGACATAGGGTCAAAAGGTGTTGAATCATTGTGGATAGAACAAAGGAACTGCAAGGGTAAGAAGACCCTGATGGGACGTGTATACAGACCCCCAAACAGCAGTAAAGATGTGGCCTACAAATTACACCAGGAGATAGAAAATGTTTACCTAACTGTTACAATAGTCACAGGGGATCTCAATATACAAGTAGACTGGGAAAATCAGGTTGATGCTGGATTCTGGGAGGGGGGGGGAATGGAATTTCTAGGGTGTCTACGGGATGGTTTTTAAAGAGCAGCTCATGGTTGAGTACACCAAAGGGTCAGCTACTCTGCATTGGGTGCTGTGCAAAGAACCAGAATTGATTAGAGACCACGAGCTAAAAAGAATCCTTGGGGCAAGTGATTGAATTCACCCTGCGATTTGAGAAGGGGAATCTGAAGTCAGCTGAGAGGAGTAGGTCTGGATTGATTGGGATGATGGCAGTGCAGCAATGGTTGGAATTTCTGAGGGCACAGAAGGGTTTAAACTAATTTGGCAGGGGGATGGGAACCGGAATGATAGAGCGGAGGAGGGGGGAGAAACAGAAATAAATCTAAGATGGTGAGCAGCAAAGACATCAGGAAGCACAGGCAGGTGATGGGGCAAATTTGCAGCCATTGGGATGAGTTGCAGTGCAATAAAAGCAAAAAGTACCAAATACTGGACTTAAGGTGTTATACGTAAATGCACACAGCTTAAGGAATAAGGTGGATGATCTTGTCATACAGCTACAGATTGGCAGGTATGATATTGTGGCCATCACTGAGACGTGGCTAAAGGATGCATGTCTCTGGGAGCTGAACGTCCAAGGATACACGGTGAATCGGAAGGATAGGCAGGTAGGTAGAGGGGGTGGCATGGCTTTATTGGTAAGAAATGATATTAAATCATTAGGAAGAGGTGACATAGGATCAGAAGGTGCAGAATCTTTATGGGTTGAGCTAAGAAATCGCAGGGATGAAAGGACCCTGATGGCAGTTATCTACAGGTCTCCAAACAGCTGCAATGATGTGGACTACAAATTACAACAGGAAATAGCAAAGGCTTGCCAGAAGGGCAGTGTTATGATAATTGTGGGGAATTTTAACATGCGAGTGGATTGGGAAAATCAGGTCAGCACTGAATCTCAAGAGAGAGAATTTGTAGAATGTCTCCGAGATGGCTTTTTAGAACAGCTTGTTGATGAACCCACAGGGGGATCGGCTGTACTAGATTGGGTATTGTGTAATGAACCAGAGGTGATTAGAGAGATTGAGGTGAAGGAACCCTTAGGAGGCAGTGATCATAACATGATTGAGTTCACTGTGAAGTTTGAGAAAGCAGAAATCCGATTTGCCGGTATTTCAGTGGAGTAAAAGAAATTACCGTGGCACGAGAGAGGAACTGGCCAAAGTTGACTGGAAAGGGACACTAGCGGGAAGGACGGCAGAGCAGCAGTGGCTGGAGTTTATGCGAGAAGTGAGGAAGGTGCAAGACAGATATATTCCCAAAAAGAAGAAATTTTTGAATGGAAAAAGGATGCAATCGTGGCTGACAAGAGAAGTCAAAGCCAAAGTAAAAGCAAAGGAGGGGACATACAAGGAAGCAAAAATTAGTGGGAAAGCAGAGGATTGGGAAGTTTTTAAAAGCTTACAAAAGGAAACTAAGGTCATTAAGAGGGAAAAGATGAACTATGAAAGGAAGCTAGCAAATAATATCAAAGAGGATACTAAAAGCTTTTTCAAGTATATAAAGAGTAAAAGACAGGTGAGAGTAGATATAGGACCGATAGAAAATGATGCTGGAGAAATTGTAATGGGAGATGAGGAGATGGCAGAGGAACTAAATGAGTATTTTGCATCAGTCTTCACTGAGGAAGACATCAGCAATATACCAGACATTCAAGGGTGTCAGGGAAGAGAAGTGTGCGCAGTCACAATTACGACAGAGAAAGTACTCGGGAGTCTGAATAGTCTAAGGGTAGATAAATCTCCTGGACCCGATGGAATGCACCCTCGTATTCTGAAGGAAGTAGCAGTGGAGATTGCGGAGGTATTAACAATGATCTTTCAAAAGTCAATAGATTCTGGCCTGGTTCCGGAGGACTGGAAGATTGCAAATGTCACTCCGCTATTTAAGAAGGGGGCAAGGAAGCAAAAGGAAATTATAGACCTGTTAGCTTGACATCGGTGGTTGGGAAGTTGTTGGAGTTGATTGTCAAGGATGAGGTTACGGAGACCTGGAGGCATATGACAAGATAGGCAGAACTCAGCATGGTTTCCTTAAAGGAAAATCCTACCTGACAAACCTATTGCAAATTTGTGAGGAAATTACAAGTAGGCTAGACAAGGGAGATGCAGTGGATGTTGTGTATTTGGATTTTCAGAAGGCCTTTGACAAGGTGCTGCACATGAGGCTGCTAAAGAAGATAAGAGCCCATGGAATTACGGGAAAGTTACATACGTGGATAGAGCGTTGGTTGATTGGCAGGAAACAGAGAGTGGGAATAAAGGGATCCCATTCTGATTGGCTGCCGGTTACCAGTGGAGTTCCACAGGGGTCCGTGTTGGGGCGGCTTCTTTTTACGTTGTATATCAACGATTTGGATTATGGAATAATGGCTTTGTGGCTAAGTTTGCTGATGATACAAAGATAGGTGGTGGGGCCGGTAGTGGTGAGGAAACAGAGAGTCTGCAGAGAGACTTGGATAGATTGGGAGAATGGGCAAAGAAGTGGCAAATGATATACAATGTTGGAAAATGTATGGTCATGCACTTTGGACAGACTATTATTTAAATGGGGAGAGAATTCAAAGTTCTGAGATGCAACGGGACTTGGGAGTCCTCGTGCAGGATACCCTTAAGGTTAACCTCCAGGTTGAGTCGGTGGTGAAGAAGGCGAATGCAATGTTGGCATTCATTTCTAGAGGAATAGAGTATAGGAGCAGTGATGTGATGTTGAGGCTCTATAAGGCACTGGTATGACCTCACTTGGAATACTGTGTGCAGTTTTGGGCTCCTTATTTAAGGAAGGATGTGCTGACATTGGAGAGGGTTCAGAGAAGGTTCACTAGAATGATTCTGGGAATGAGAGGGTTAACATATGAGGAACGTCTGACCACTCCTGGACTGTACTCCTTGGAGTTTAGAAGATTGAGGGAGGACCTCATAGAAACATTTCGAATGTTGAAAGGCATGGACAGAGTGGATGTGACAAAGTTGTTTCCCATGGTGGGGGAGTCTAGTACGAGAGGGCATGACTTAAGGATTGCAGGGCGCCCATTCAGAACAGAGATACAAAGAATTTTTTTTAGCCAGAGGGTGGTGAATCTGTGGAATTTGTTGCCACGGGCGGCAGTGCAGGCCAAGTCATTGGGTGTATTTAAGGCAGAGATTGATAACTATATGAGTAGCCAAGGCATCAAAGGTTATGGTGAGAAGGCGCAGGTGTGGGACTAAATGGGAGATTGGATCAGCTCATGATGAAATGGCGGAGCAGACTCGATGGGCCGAATGGCTGACTTCTGCTCCTTTGACTTATGGTCTTAAATATCCCAAAGAGGAAGAAGTATTCTAAAGGAGGAATGACATCATGAGCATGGCTACATTGTGGGCTGAAGGGCCTGTACTGTGCTGTGATGTACTAACAAGAGAAGTCACAGCCAACACAAAAGAGAGGGCATATAATAGAACAAAAAATAGTGGGAAGTGAGAGGATTGGGAAGCTTTTAAAAACTAACAGGAAGCAAACAAAAAATTAAGAAGGAGAGATGGAATACGAAAGTAAGCTAGCTAATAATATCAAAGTTTCTTCAGATATACAAAGTGTAAAAGAGAGGTGCGAGTGGGTTTGGACCACCGGAAAACAATGCTGGAGAGGTAGGAATGGGAAACCAGGAATTGGCAGACAAACTGAATCGGTATTTTGCATCAGTCTTCACTGTGGAAGACACTAGTTCCAGAGTGTCAGGGGTCATGAAGTGGGTGAAGTTACCATAACTAGAGAGAAGGTTCTTGGGAAACTGAAAGGTCTGAAGGTAGTTAAGTCACTTGGACCAGATGGTGTACACCCTGGTGTTCTGAAAGAGGTGCCTGAAGAGATCATGGAGCTATTACTAATGTTCTTCAAGAATCACTAGTTTCTGGAAAGGTTGCAGAAGACTGGAAAATTGCAAATATCACTCCACTCTTCAAGTAGTCCATAAGACATAGGAGCAGAATTAGGCCATTTGGCCCATCGAGTCTGCTCCACCATTCAATCATGGCTGATCCTTTTTTACTTCTCCTCCTCAACCACAGAACCTGGCCTTCTCCCTGTAACCTTTGATGCCATGTCCAATCAAGAACCTATCAATCCCTTAAATACAACCGGCCTCCACAGCCACATGTGGCAACAAATTCCACAAATTCAACACTCTGGCTGAAGAAATTTCCCCACATCACTGATTTGAAATTCCGCCCCTCTATCCTGAGGCTCTGCCCTCTTGTCCTAGACCGGGGGTCGGCAACCTGCGGCTCCCGAGCCATTTGTGGCTCTTTCACCTCTGTGCTGCGGCTCCCTGTGGCTTTGGGAAATAATTGGTCAGTATTTAATTAAAATGTATTTTATGTTAGTTTGTTAGCTTTTGAAATGTAATTCTAAATTTGAAGATTATGGTGATCTTGTACAATCTAAGTGTGGCGACACATTTCCTGGCACATCCGAAACGGCTCACAATTAGCCAGCATTCCGGCTAAGGGAGATAGCCTACGGGGGTTTGTGAGTACGCGTCTTTTGCAGCATCTGCGTCCATGGGGGCTGGGTTGAGGGAGGCTTAAAAGCAAGGCTGTTTAGTTCGAATAAAGCTATCTTTGACTGCAGTTTACTGACACCGCTACAACGTGTTTTTATCGCTGGCTGTCCAGACGGAAGGTGCTGAAACGCTTTGTCGCGTGTCTGGAAGAAGTGAAAACTTTCCTGGGCAGCAAAGGTCTCACCTTTCCTGAGCTGGAACAGCCAGAGTGGCTGGAAAAGCTACACTTCATGGTAGACATGACAGCGCACCTGAACACTCTGAACACAGCTCTTCAGGGGTAAGGACGTACAGCCCTGCACATGTTGGAGGATGTTTTGGCATTCGAGCGCAAGTTGACAGTGCTTGCCAGAGATTTACAGAAAGGCACTTTGTCTCACTTCCCCAATTTGAGAGAGTTCAAACAAGGTCACGACATGATAATTTCGGAGTATTTACATTCTGCAATCATCGCAATGCAAACATCGTTTGGGAAACGCTTCTGTGAGTTCAGAGAGGAAAAAAACACATTATCCTTCCCGGTCACTCCCTTAAGCATCGATCCTTCCCTACTGAATACGACTGCATTGGCAGGTGTGAGTCAACCTGATCTTGAGATGGAACTGGCCGACATAGCCGACAAAGACATATGGGTGTCCAAGTTTAGACGCTTGACAGCAGACCTTGAAGATGTTGCCCGTCAGAAGGCCGTTCTTGCTCAGAAACACAAATGGAGTGATATTGAAAACCTTCCAAAACCGGACAAACTTGTGTTCGAAACATGGAATGCTATGCCCGACATTTATGTAAACATTAAAAAGTATGCGCTTTGAGTCTTGTCGATCTTTGGATCCACATATGTAAGTGAGCAGGTGTTCTCCAACATGAACTTTATTAAAAACAAACATCGCGCACGCCTCACAGATGACAGCTTGCGATCCTGTGTAAAGATGAAGGTGACGTCATACAGCCCTGATGTGCAGACGCTGTGCGCTGAGGTCCAGGAGCAGAAATCCCATTAACCAAGTATGATAAATATTTTAATTGCCTATTATTTTATGTATATTCATATTTTTTCATTGTTCAGTGAAATAGTCCTTTTATTTTTCAGGCTGACAGCTGGCTGATGTTATTTTTGGTTTGCTGCTGGCGGAAAATTTAAGTTCGGCGTTTTTCATAAATACAAGAAGGACTCAAATAGACATTGAGTATTTTACTTAAAAGTAACTTTCAACCCAACGTCTTTTTTTCGGAGTTCAAAATGTTTTTGTTGCATGCAGAAATGTAATTTCGTTTTCTCTGCAGGAGTTCATCAATTTCATAAATGCAACACATTATAGTTTGTTTATACATAGCATAAAGGCAAAAAAAACGTTGTATGCAGTGTTATTTCATTTTAAATGTCAAACGGGTTTTGCGGCTCCCAGTGTTTTCTTTTCTGTGGGAAACGGGTCCAAGTGGCTCTTTCAGTGGTAAACGTTGCTGACCCCTGTCCTAGACTCTCCCATCTTGGGAAACATCCTTTCCACATCTACTCGGTCTACGCCTTTCAACATTCAAAAGGTTTCAATGAGATTCCCCTCATTCTTCTGAATTCCAGGGAATACAGACCCAGATCCATCAAATGTTCCTCGTTTGATAACCCTTTCATTTCTGGAATCCTTGTGAACCTCCTCTGGACCCTCTCCAATGCCAGTGCATCTCTTCTAAGATGAAGAGCCAAACTGTTCACAATTGGCATCACATCTCTGTGCTTGTTTTCTAGACCTCTTGAAATGAATGCTAACATGGCATTTGCCTTCTTCACCACCAACACAAACTCTCTCTCTCTCTCTCTCTTCGGCTGTCCATCGATTTCGATGTTGACTGAGGCCTGGGCAGGGTTGAATAGAAGACTGGCAGTTGCTCATGCTGCAAATCTCCCCTCCCCACACCACCGATGTTGTCCAAAGGAAAGGCACTAGGCCGATACAGCTTGGCACCGGTGTTGTTGCAAAGTGGTATGTGGTTAATGCCTTGTTCAAGGACACAACATGCTGCCTCAGCTGAGGCTCGAACTAGCGACCTTCAGCAGACCAACACCTTAGCCACTTGGCCACATGCCAACACACCAACTCCACTTATAGGTTGTTCTGCATAAAGACTCCTAAGTTTCTTTACATCTCAGATGTTCGGATTTTCTCTCCGTTTAGAAAATAGTCCACACATTTATTTCTACTACCAAAGTGCATGACCATGCATTTTCCAACATTGTATTTCATTTGCCACTTTCTTGCCTATTCTCTTAATCTGTATAAGTCCTTCTGCATCCTGTTTCCTCAACAGCACTTGCCCCTCCACCAACCTTTGTATCATCTGCAAACTTGGCAACAAAGCCATCTATTCCATCATCTAAATCATTTATATACAGTATAAAAAGAAGCGGTCCCAACACTGCCCCCTGTGGAACACCACTAGTCACTGGCAGCAAACCAGAAAAAGATCCACGTCAACTCTATCTATTCCCCTCATAATTTTAAATACCTCTATCAACTCCCCCCTCAACCTTCTACGCTCCAAAGAATAAAGACCTAACTTGTTCAACCTTTTCCTGTAACTTAGGTGCTGAAACCCAGGTAACATTCTAGTAAATCTCCTCTGTACTCTCTCTATTTTGTTGACATCTTTCCTATAATTCAGTGACCAGAACTGTACCCAATACTCCAAATTCGGCCTTACCAATACCTTGTACAATTTTAACATTACATCCCAACTCCTATACTCAATGCTTTGATTTATAAAGGCCAGCATACCAAAAGCTTTCTTCACCACCCTATCTACATGAGATTCCACCTTCAGGGAACTATGTACCATTATTCCTAGATCACTCTGTTCTACCGCATTCCTCAATGCCCTACCATTTACCATGTATGCCCTATTTTGTTTAGTCCTACCAAAATGTAGCACCTCACAATTATCAGCATTAAACTCCATCTGCCATCTTTCAGCCCACTCTTCTAACTGGCCTAAATCTCTCTGCAAGCTTTGAAAACCTACTTCATTATCCACAACACCACCTGTCTTAGCATCGTCTGCATACTTACTAATCCAATTTACCACCCCATCATCCAGATCATTAAAGTATATGACAAACAAAGTTGGACCCAGTACAGATCCCTGAGGCACACCACTAGTCACCGGCCTCCAACCTGACAAACAGTTATCCACCACTACTCTCTGGCATCTCCCATCCAGCCACTGTTGAATCCATTTTACTATTTCAATATTAATACCTAATGATTGAACCTTCCTAACTAACCTTCCGTGTGGAACCTTGTCAAAGGCCTTACTAAAGTCCATATAGACAACATCCACTGCTTTACCCTCGTCAACTTTCCTAGTAACCTCTTCAAAAAATTTGATAAGATTTTTCAAACATGACCTTCCACGCACAAATCCAGGTTGACTGTTCCTAATCAGACCCTGTCTATCCAGATAATTATATATACCATCTCTAAGAATTCTTTCCATTAATTTACACTCCACTGATGTCAAACTAATGGAACCACATGAGCAATACGGCAACCTTCCGGCACCATCCCCGTTTCTAATGACATTTGAAATATTTCTGTCAGAGCCCCTGCTATTTCTACACTAACTTCCCTCAAGGTCCTAGGGAATATCCTGTCAGGATCCGGAGACTTATCCACTTTTATATTCACATGTGGTTGCTAACCAAGTTAAAAGTTAACAACTTACCAAGTTAGCTTACCAAGTTAAAAGCCCATGATATTACAGGAAAGTTATTAACGTGGTTATAGCACTTTTATATTCTTTAAAAGCACCAGTACTTCCTCTTCTTTAATCATCACATGTACAAGGCATTGGTAAGGCTGAATTTGGAGTATTGTGTACAGTTCTGGTCACCGAGTTATAGGAAAGATGTCAACAAAATAGAGAGAGTACAGAGGAGATTTACTAGAATGTTACCTGGGTGTCAGCATCTAGTTACAGAGAAAGGTTGAACAAGTTAGGTCTTTATTCTTTGGAGCGTAGAAGGATGAGGGGGAACTTGATAGAGGTATTTAAAATTATGAGGGGAATAGATAGAGTTGACATGGATAGGCTTTTTCCATTGAGAGTAGGGGAGATTCAAACAAGAGGACATGAGTTGAGAATTGGGGGCAAATGATTAAGGGTAACACAAGGGGGAATTTCTTTACTCAGTGAGTGGTAGCTGTGTGGAACGAGCTTCCAGTAGAAGTGGTAGAGCAGGTTCGGTATTGTCATTTAAAGTAAAATTGGATAGGTATATGGACAGGAAAGGAGTGGAGGGTTAATAGCTGAGTGCAGGTAGGTGGGACTAGGTGAGAGTAAGCATTTGGCACAGACTAGGAGTGCTGAGATGGCCTGTTTCCGAGCTATAGTTGTTATATGTTACATGGTTATATCTGATTTACCCAATCTGTTATGATAGTCATGGGGGATATTGAAATCCCCTATGACTATCATAAGATTGCCCTTTTGACATGTGTTTTCCATATCCCATTGGAAATTGTAGCCCAAATCCTGGCTACTGCTCATCAGGGTATATAACTCCCATCAGGGTCTTTTTACCCTTGCAGTTTCTGTACGCACAAAGATTCTACAGCTTTCTACCTAACTCCCTAAATTCTCTCTTCAGGACCTCACCTTTTACCTAACTGTGTTGTACCAATATTTACAAAGACTTCTTTCTGGCAGGTCACTTTAGAATGCATTGGAGATGCCTCAAACCTGGCACTCTGTGTCTCGTTCATCTCCATAGAATCTTCTGTCTAACCCTTTAACTATAGAATCATTACTGCAGTCATTTTCTTTTCCTCCTTCCCCTTTCCCTTCTGAGCTCCTGCCAGTAGGTCCCCCACCCTCCAACAGTATCCAAAATGGTACGCTTATTATTGAGAGGAATGTTCACAGGGGTCTCTGCACTGGCTCCCCATTTCCTTTCCTTCTCTTGATAGTCCCAGGTTCCTGCCTCCTGCAACTTGGGGTGACTACCTCTCTGAGGCTCCTGAATTTCTCATACAAGCCAAAGGTCATCAAGACACAGCCCCAGTTCCTTAACATGTTGTTTGGGGAGCTCAGCTTGATGCACAGTGCAGCTGTGGCTATCTGGGAGGCTGGAGGTCTCCCAGAATCCCTACATCTCACACAAAGTACACAACACACCCTCACTGCACTAACTGACGAAGAAACTTAACTTGTCCAAGTCTATTGAACCAAAGCTTCCGCACTTAGCCCTTATTTTTAATTTCCCTTGCGAATGAATAATGATTCAATTGGGCTGCTAAAAAAGCTGAGAGCTTGCAAACACTCCTTTTTATATCTCTCCCTGACCTTTGTGTAGTTTCCCATCTCAATTTGATTGGGCCACTTGAAGAAGCCAGAAGTCTGCTCAATCTCTCAAGCTGACCTGGTGTAGTCTCCTCAACTGGGCCACCGGAAAAATCCACACGAGCACAACACTCCTAAATAGAGTGAGCTCCAACCTTTCACATGGCTCCTCAACAAATGTCTTCTGGAATCTTAACACAAGGCATCAACAGTTTCCTGGCCTGTTAAATCCTTAGAGAACTCTGACAACTTTCTCAAGTATAAACACGAGGAAATCTGCAGATGCTGGAAATTCAAGCAACACGCACAAAATGCTGGTGGAACGCAGCAGGCCAGGCAGCACCGATAGGAAGAAGTACAGTCGATGTTTCAGGCCGAGATCCTTCTTCAGGACAAGACGTCAACTGTACTTCTCCCTGTAGACGCTGCCTGGCCTGCTGCGTTCCACCAGCATTTTGTGTGTTTCTCAAATATAAAATCACTGTGGCTTGTTTTCATTTCATTCATCTTCTCTAAATAAGAATTCCTATTTCTCACCTTAATTTCTCAGTACTTTTTCCCCCTCCTTCTTGAACAATGGAGTTGTATTCACAATGTTCCAATCTACTGGTTCTCCCCTAGAACTCGCTGATTTACTTCTGATACTTTGCCAGGCTCTTTGCTATCTTAAATTCCACGTGTTTAATCCAAGGTTTGCTCTTTGCTTTATCCTCTCTCCATACAACTTGTCCCTCAAGACGCTCTGGTTCTGCAGCCCTATCCTTTTTCCTTCATGGTAGTTCAGCCTGGACCCCTCACAACTGTTTCTTGAATGGCCTTGTTGCAGTTTCCCCTCCACCTCTGCTACATCACTCAAGAAAAATTGATTTTACCCCAATTAAGAACTTCACACTTATCATTTTAATAATACTGTAATACCGAATTTAACTGAATTGTGATGCAAGGGCTGCTGTTGGTGTTGCCCCTTCCACCTCCTAAACTCAATTCCTCCTGCCCCTCCCATCAGTACAAAAAAGCTGGATGAACTCAGCAGGTCGGGCAGCATCTGTTGAAAGGAATGGAGGGTTATGGGTTAGTCCTGATGAAGGGTTTCAACCCGAGACGTTGACTGCTTCTTTCAACGGATGCTGCCCGACCTGCTGAGTTCATCCAGCTTTTTTGTACGTCTTGATTTGACCACAGCACCTGCAGTGCACTTTGTGTTTACCTCCAATCAGTAGTTAGGCTTGACTATTAAAGTTGCCTGAATATAAATTAGGAACTCTGTGCTTGTATGGGTTTTACATTAAACTTATCCCAGTTAATGGGTAATTGACACGCCCAACTTTAATCATTGTCAGAAAAGTGTCTATAAATGGTTAGAATGTCTCCCATGGTTGGTTTGTCCCTTGCTACTTGGTTTCAGTTGCTGATGCTTTTAGTTATCCTTACTGCGACAGTTTAATCAGTGAGAATCATTCTCACTCGTCCTCCTCTTTCGCGCTTCTCCACCCACCCAGTTCAAAAGCTCCAGGAACATTGAGCTTGCAACACTCCCCTTCATTAAGAGGTGGAATGTTACCCCCCCCCCCATGCAGCAGCAAGAGCCTGTGATCACAAAACATCATCCATATCCACTTATATTCTCAATTTCATTATGGACTCTCACCCAAACATCCTTCCATACATCAACGTGCTGAAGGATCCTTCCTCTTGCATTTGAGCTCCCGAGGTGCAGCACCTCATAGTTCTCCGTCTGCCATTTCTTCCAACTGCTGTTTTTTGACCCTTCCTCACTCTCCACGCATGCACTGCACTTTCTCCGTAACTGTAATACGATATGCTGCTTTCCCCAATTTTCCCTCATTGACCACCTGTCTGAATGGCACAGGAACTTTATCCTGTGCCTTGGAAGATCTGACGAGAAGAAACGCAAAAAACTCTCATTTGTGAGTCCGATACAAACTTTTGTGTATAAACGCAACCAGGTAACACGATTCAATATCTGCCCACTAAACTAACATAAACAACACACATGCTTGCAATCGCTGTGCCTTCGACTTTGTCATGTCCTGCAAGGATTGGAAGATCATCCGTCTGCAGACCCTAGAGCCTGCCGTCTCCAACGCGAGCAGGTGTGAACTTCGGACCGCGGCCCCCGCTGTCGATCTCAGTGGCTCGGGACCCGGACTCCAGCACCATCCATGCGGGTTCCAACAACCATGGACACCCTCAAAGCGATTGCGCGGCCTCCAACTGCGACTCCAGGCCGGGTCTTCACATGCTGCGATTGTGACTCCCCTCCCACCACCACTCCGCCATCCCCTCTCCCTCAGATCCCATCGTCAGCTCCTGGGCCCTCAGAGGCTCCATCTTTCTCTTACCCCAACCCTTCCCTCTCTACTGACACTACCAGCCTCCTTCCCCCCTCTGTGCCGGGTCTTTACCATTCCCTCCGACCTTCAACTCTCTGAGGCAGAGCACTCTGTCCTCAGTAAAGGCCTCAGCTTTGTCCCCCTTCGCCCACACCTCAGCGAGTTCCGCGTACGCCATGACACTGAACTCCTCTTCCGCCGGCTCTGTCTCCGAGCTTACTTCTTTGACAAGGACTCTCCTACCCCCACCGATGAGCCCTTCTCCCGTCTTCAACCCTCCTCCTCTTCGTGGACACCCCGCTCTGGTCTTCTGCCTGCTCTGGAACTTCTTATTGATAACTGTCGACGGGACATCAACCATCTCAACTTCACCACACCTTGTTCCAATTCCAACCTCACTCCTTCTGAACGCTCTGCTCTCCACTCCCTCCGCACCAATCCCAACCTCACTGTAAAACCCACTGATGAGGGGGCTCTGTTGTTGCCTGGCAATACTGACCTCTACCTTGCTGAGGCACAGCGACAACTCAATGATACCTCCTTTTATTTACCCCTTGATCATGACCCCACTAAGGAGCACCAGGCCACTGTCTCCCACACCATCACCAACCTTATCAGCTCTGGGGATCTCCCATCCACTGCCACCAACCTCATAGTTCCCACACCCCGCACTTCCCGTTTCTACCTCCTACCCAAGATCCACAAACCTGCCTGTCCAGGTAGACCTATTGTCTCAGCTTGCTCCTGCCCCACCGAACTCATTTCTGCATACCTTGTTCAATCTCTTCCCACCTATGTTCGTGACACTTCTCGCGCTTTGAATTTTTTCAATGATTTCAAGTTCCCTCTTCCCCACTGCCTTATTTTCACCATGGACATCCAGTCACTATATACCTCCATCCCCCACCAGGAAGGTCTCAAAGCTCTTCACTTCTTTTTGGATTCCAGACCCAACCAGTTCCCCTATACCACCACTCTCCTCTGTCTAGCGGAATTAGTCCGTACTCTTAATAATTTCTCCTTCAGCTCCTCCCACTTCCTCCAAACCAACGGTGTAGCCATGGGCACCCACATGGGTCCGTTATGCCTGCCTGTTTGTTGGCTTTGTGGAACACTCCACGTTCTTGACCCTCTGTCTCCATCTCTGGAGACGGCCTATCTACTGATATCTACTATAAGCTCACAGACTTTCACAGCTACCTGGACTATTCCTCTTCCCACCCTGTCTCTTGCAAAAATGCCATCCCCTTCTCTCAATTCCTCCATCTCCGCCGCATCTGCTCTCTGATGAAGCTTTTCATTCTAGGATGAAGGAGATGTCTTGCTTTTTTTTTAAAGAAAGGGGCTTCCCTTCCTCCATCATCAACTCTGATCTCAAACACATCTCTCCCATTTCACGCACATCTGCTCTCACCCCATCTTCCCGCCACCCCACTCGGGATAGGGTTCCCCTTGTCCTCACCTACCACCCCACCAGCCTCCGGGTCCAACATATAATTCTCCATAACTTCCGCCACCTCCAACGGGATCCCACTACCAAGCACATCTTTCCCTCTCTCCTTCTGCTTTCCGCAAGGATCACATCCTATGCGACTCCCTTGTCCATTCGTCCCCCCCATCCCTTCCCACCAATATCACTCCTAGCACTTATCCTTGTAAGTGGAGCAAGTGCTACACCTGCCCTTACACTTCCTCCCTCACCACCATTCAGGGCCCCAGACAGTCCTTCCAGGTGAGGCGACACTTCCCCTGTGAGTCGGCTGGTGTGGTATACTGCGTCCGGTGCTCCCGATGTGGCCTTTTATATATTGGTGAGACCCGACGCAGACTGGGAGACCGTTTCGCTGAACACCTACGCTCTGTCTGTCAGAGAAAGCAGGATCTCCCAGTGGCCACACATTTTAATTCCACATCCCATTCCCATTTTGATATGTCTATCCATGGCGTCCTCTACTGTCAAGATGAAGCCACACTCAGGTTGGAGGAACAACACCTTATATTCTGTCTGGGTAGCCTCCAACCTGATGGCATTAACATTGATTTCTCTAACTTCCGTTAATGCCCCTCCTCCACTTCTTACCCCATCCCTATTTATTTATTATATACATATTTTTTCTTCTTCCTTTCTTTCTCTCTCTTTTCCTCTCACAATAACTCCTTGCCAGTTCTCCATCTTCCTCTGGTGCTCCCCTCCCCCTTTCTTTCTACCAAGGCCTTCTGTCCTATGATACTCCCCCTTCTCCAGCCTTGTATCCCTTTTGCCAATCACCTTTCCAGCTTAGCTTCATCCCTCCCCTCCCCCTCCCACTTTCAAATCTCTTACTATCTTTCCTTTCAGTTAGTTCTGACGAAGGGTCTCGGCCCGAAACGTCGACAGTGCTTCTCCCTGTAGATGCTGCCTGGCCTGCTGTGTTCCACCAGCATTCAGTGTGTGTTGTTTGAATTTCCAGCAACTGCAAATCTGCTTGGGTTTGCGTAAACAGAAACATCACGTTTACACTCATCATAACGACACACAGGCCATCTATCGCTCTCGCTGCCCTTTTACGTTTATTATAGAAAATGTTCATTCAGCCCATCACATGTTACCCCACGACCCACCGGACCCGGAGAGCCGCTGCGCCACTCTCTCCCAGCTGGTGTCCCCGACTCCTGGTTCCGGTTGACTCCGCATCCCCGGTTCCGGGTTCCGGTGGCCAGTTTGGCGCATGCGTATGGGCTGGCGCGGAGGGAAGATGGCGCTGAGCAAAACGTTCGGGCAGAAGCCTGTGAAGTTCCAGCTGGAGGAGGCGGGCGAGTGGTACATGATCGGTTCTGAGGTGAGTCCGGCAGTTTAATGATCGGCTCTGAGGTGGCTTGGGGCAGGGCCGACACTCATACCCCTCCCTGCACCACACCGTCCTCACTTCTCCCTCCATCACCCCCTCCTCTCACCTCAGTCTGCACCTACCTCCCTCCATCCTTTCCTCTACCATCTCTTCTGACCCTCCCTACCTATCTCCACCACCCCTTCCCTCCACCATTACCTCCCCTTCCCTTCGCCCCCCACTCCCTCCGCTATCCCCTTTGTTCCCCCCACCCCTCTCCCTTCTGCATTCACCTTCTGCTGGGTCATCTCCACCTTTCACCCTTCAATCTCTCCGTACATTCCTCTGCACAACTCCTATCTCCCACCAGTTCCCCTCACGTTCTTCTTAAATCATTTATGTAGATTGAAGCCATTTCCTTGTGGTATTGCTTATAATAATAGGTAGTAACATTCAGATACAAAAACCATATGAATTGTTTCATTTGATGCAGTGGGTCTGAAAACTTTTCCCATGAGACCAGGTTTTGGGACTTTGGCTCCTCACTTTGCCGCTTCCCTCCCTCCACTGTGGGCCACCTCTTATAATTCCCATGTCTTTGTGGTTGAAGCGGATGATCAGAAATGAGCTGCAGATCAGCTCTGATCAAAATGAGATACAAAACAAGTTTGAGGCGCTAAATTAGGGCTGCCTCAGGACAACAATCATTTACAATTGATGTAGTTTTCTTTTTGGATGCCTTTAATGTAATTATGTGAGTACTGGCAGAGTGGATTAAGGCACAATTTCTGGCTGGAGTGGAACACCATAAGTGTGAGAAGTACTGTGCTGCAGAATTTGTGCTGTAACTGCCCGCACTGAGTTTTATTAAAAGATCACATTCTGTACTGCACTGGGTATTGCCGGGCGGGGGGGGGGGGGGTGGTGGGGGGTGGTCCTAATTTACCACTGGGAAAAGATGATGATTACATCACATCTCATTTATTGTATGTTTTCCTGTCAAAGTAGATTGTTCCTTAACAGCCTGGTAATGTACAGGCAAACCACCGAAAGGAAATATTCAGGGTAAATGAGCTAGGGACACATTGCACCTTTTACAAGGATGTCAGATGTGACGTGATAGGTTGCAAAGAATCCTGCTCCGGAGGTGTGTTTGATTGTTTACACTAACAGAGTGGTGCAACAGGGAGTGCTGTCTTAGCAGTGGTAAAGCAAGGGCCAATGTGTCCTTTCAAATGGACTTAACTGTGCCAGTAATTATATTAGAAGGACCAGGAAGGTTGCCCTCATTGTTCTGGGGAGGTTTACCTGTCTGTGACTGGCACTTGGTGATTTATCACTGTGCTGGCTGTTGAATGTTGGTGCCTGCAGATTTATTGCCAAATATTCCTCCTCATGAAACTAAATTAATTTTAGGGGTTCACTGGGGCATCCTGTGCTCCAGGAGAATCTGTACAAATGAAAGCGTTTCAAAGGTACATTCAATGTCAGAGAAATGTACACAATATACATCCTGAAATGATTTTTCTTTCCAACCACCCACGAAAACACAGCATCTTCTTCTCTTTTCACACCCGTCTTTTTCTCCTCCCCCGTGAAACGATGACAGCAGTTGTGAAATCACACGGCACAGAAACAAGGTGATTGGCCCAAGTGATCTGGACCAACCAAGTACCATCTGAGTTAGTCCCATTTGCTAGCATCTGTCCCATATCCCGCTAAAGCTTTGCTAATATACCTGTCCAAGTGCCTTCTGAATGGTGTTTATGTACATACTCCCTTTGCTCGCTCATTCCATAAAGAACACCGGACGTAAAAGTAGCCTCTGAGCTTATTATTGAATCTCTCCTGTCTCACTTTAAAACTGTGACCACCTTTTTGATGGGCTGTCTTTGTTTTAGGTTGGTAACTACTTGCGTATGTTTAGGGGCTCCTTGTATAAGCGGTATCCATCTCTTTGTCGGCGACTGGCCACTGTTGAAGAAAGGAAGAAAATTGTAGCATCGTCGCATGGTAGGTCTGACATATTTCCACAGACAGCAGTGGCTGTGTTGAAATGCTGACTTTTACAGTAAATGTCCCTGGTTCGGACAGCTTTGAATTTGTTACACTGTTTGTATTTATTCTGTCCGTTCAACCTACACTCCTCACTCCTGTTCATGTGAAGTGCCAAAGATTTTCAGATGGCACTTGGAATGCAGCCTAGCCTGCTGGTTCTTTGTGAATGTAGTGGGGTGTTGTTTAGTCATGACGGAGTTCATGGAAAGATCCTAAGTTAGCTCTCAATGTCGCCGTGAATCAACATTCTCAGACAGGCATCAATGGAAAAAGACTGCCTGAAAGCATTAAGCTGTCTGAATGAAAATGAGGTCAGTGGGAATCAAGGGAAAAATTTACTGCTTGGTGTTAATGGAGATCAGATATCTTGCCAAAAGTACACTGTTGTCCACTGGGCAATGTTTCTGGCTAAGTCACTTACATCATAACATTCATTCCCTAAGGCAGTACCATCATTCAATTCGATTGTGGCTAATCTGATACTCCTGAAGTCCATGTTCGTGCCCTTGTAACCCTTGATTTCTATTAACTAGAAATTCATCAGATTGTCAGAACTCATGAATTCTGCTCCCTGTGACAAGGAATCTGAAAGTTACTCATCTCTGTCTTAATTGTGTGTCTCCTGATTTTGACCCATGATCTCTGGTTAACCTCAGTCCTGGATATAGAGTCGTACATCACAGTAACAGCCCCTTGGACCCATTATTTTTATTCTGCCTGGTTCCATCGGCCTGCACCCAGACCATAGCCTTCCATACTAATATAACTATCAAATTTCTCTTAAGTGTTTAAATTGAACCCACATCCACCACTACCTCTGGCAACCGGTCTGTACATTATCCCTGAGGACTGACATGGTCAGTTTGTCAGAAACTTCAAAGCAGGTGATCATGGTAGAATGACAGTTTTTGGGAAGGCCAGTTTGAGCATAAGAAAGCCAAATACCAGATGCGAGTAGGCTGTGGAGTTGTGCTGGCTGCCCACTGGGCAGAACTTAATCTCTCCTCGGCATTATGGGGGCTGCAGGGAAAAGAGGGAACAGGACAGATGTGGAGGCTGCTGAGTGAGCCTCCTGATGGCTGTGCATCAAGAGGTGTAGCCAGTGGACCAATGCTGTTGGGGCACAAGCCTGACCAACTCTGGCTGGATAGCCTGGGTGAAAGTGTCTGACGTTGAAAGACCTGAAACACCAAGTGACCTCAGGTTACATCACTGATGATGTGACCCAGCACATCCCAGGGTGTATTTCAGCATCACACTCTCACAGCCCTCATATTCCCCCTAAACATTTCACCTTTCACCCTTAAACTATGACCTCAGTAGAAAAAGCCTGCTGGCATTAATCATATCTGTACCCTTCATAATTCTGTGTACCACTATCAAATTCTCCTGCGCTCCAGGTGCTCAGATTCTGGCATTGTCTTTGTGACTTTTATCTGCACCCTTTCAATCATGTTAATATCTGTCCTTTAAGTAGATGACCAGAACTGCATACGATACTGCAAATGAGGCATCACCAACATCTCATTTGCTGGATCAGAGGGTCTGCTTCCATATTGTATGAGTCCATGAATATTACAATCAATACTTCTATTATCTTGGTAACTAGTTCGAGCCATACGGCAAAGAAACGTGCCCTTTGCCATGCCATGTCCATGCTGACCATCAATCGTACGCTAAAACACTACCCATGTTTTCTATATCTTAGTGATTTTAGTGCTCCTCCAGGTACATTGTAAAACTACTTATCTCCATCAGCCCCTCAGGCAGTGTGTTCCAGATTCCATCTACCCTCTGGGTGGAAAATGTTCTTCCTCAGGTTCCCTGTATTCCTTGCTCTAAACTCAGATATCGGGGGAGGCTTTCTCCCAACCACCATATCTCAGTGTTCGTAACTTCATACAGCAGTTACCTTGTCCTCAATTTGCACCAGCCTCAAGAGTGTCTGCTCATCCCGATGAATCTCTGCACACTCTCCCTGCACTCATGTTCCTCCTGCGCCCTCACTCAGTGGCAAAACCTGTGTCTGAAGTTACTCCAAGATTTTCCTACTCTGGTATTCCATATCCCAGCTCATGAAGGACAGTATCTCCTTATGTACCCGTGCAGCCATTGTCAGGGATCCTTGGATGTTCCTCGATGCTCCCCAGGGTCCTCCCATTCAAAATGTATGCTCCATCTACAACTACATCACCTCATACTTCTTAATTTGCGTCTACCGTTGTTATGCCCATCCTTTCAACTGATCAGTATTACGTTGGAGCCTATAATCAGCTTCTTCGCAGTTAGGAATGCTATTGATTTATATAGCACCTGAAAAAGTGCAAATTGTTCACCTCCAAATCTTAATGTATGTTACAAACAGTAAGGGCCCCAACACAGACTGATTCCTGTGAGATGTTACTGGTCACGTACTTCCATTTACAAAAAGTATCCTTCAACCATCACCCTCCTATTATTAAGTCAGTTTTGGATCCAATTTGCCAAGTGTCTTGTATCTCAGGGATCTTTTGATCCTCATTGAAGTCTATCCTGCCTTTCCAAGTATAGATCGTTTCCAACCTTACCACGTACATGAGAACTGTAAGCCTGCAATTATATGGTGCCCTGCTAGCCTTTTTGATTAAAAGCTTTCCCTTGAGGATCTCATGCTGTCAGCTATTGAGGCTATAGGGGAATTATCGGCCTTCATCCTTTCTACTGGTGTGGCCACTGGTTTGCTGCTCTCATGAGTAATTCATCTCTAGACTTATATTCTTTGTATCTTTTACCATACTTGGTTAAGAAAAGGAACTGAGGGTTTGATCACGAGAAGGAAGGAAGCAGTGGGACATGGCTATTAAGCAAGTCCTGTAAGATTTGTAGAGTCTGTTGGAGAAAATACTTTGGAGAGTAAATAGCAGATTTGAAATGGCACTGGACATCAGAATTCAAGTTTTAAATAATGAAATATAATATTTTCATTAGAATTACTTTTCCTATTACTGTGGCCAGGATGGCAGTTGAGACAGTGGCATGGTCCTGCTATAGGATATGGGAGATCAGGTACACGGCCAGTTTCCCTAGTAACTTCACCTGTTGTAAGCGTGTTGGCTGCAGTTCCTGACTGATTGCATTAAGGAGCTGGAGTTGGATGTATTTCGGATCATCCGAGATGTTGAGAGCATGATAGACAGGTGTTCTGGTGAGGTGGTCGTATCTGAGGTGCAAGCTTCATATGCAGTAGTTGGGTGACGACCAGGAAAGGAGATGGTGCAGGGCTTCCTTGTGACCACTCCCCTCAGCAGCAAGTATACCGCTGGGGAAGATGCTATTCGGGCACAACAGCAGCAGTTAAGTCAGTGACACGGTGGATGACTCGAAAGGCTGATTTATACTTCTGCGTCAAATGAACGCCGTAGGTACGGCGTGGCCGCATAACCTACGCTGTACCCTACGCCGTACACTACACCGTAGTCTGACGTGCACCTCTCCAAAAATGTAACTGCACATTGCAGCGACGCAGACCACAGCAACTGTGATTGGTCCGCCCGGTAGCATCGCATTTCCTCCTGTCTATAGGCATACTGTGTGTGCACTGATGCAAAGTAAATGGTTGGAGACGATGAACCAAATCGTCAAATCTGCCTGCCGACATCCGAAAATATTTGAAATGCGTTTCCTCGTCCGTGTCCCTCAGTGGCCGGACAAACACAGAAAATTCACCCTCCTGCCTCAATCTGTTCAATGGTCGTACACACCATCTCCTCCGACGTCTTCTCTCCTTTCTGCTTTGCAGTAATTTCAATAAAAGAAACCCTTGTTCAACATTTATTAGCTCCAACTCCAACATGATGCGCTCAGTCGCCATTAGAAACCCCACCGCCAACCAGCGTTTTGGCGGTGAATTGCAGAGTGACACAGACACACCAACACACAGGAATGAATCCTCACAATGGCACAGGCCGCTTACGAAGGCTGCGGCATAGGCTGCTACGCCGAAGCATAAATCAGCCTTTAGGCTCAGCGAGGCAGGATGGTCAGGCAGAGCAATAGTCAGACCATAAGACACAGGAGCAGTACTAGGCCATTCAGCCCATCGAGTCTGTTCTGACATTCCATCATGACTGGTCCCGGATCCCACGCAACCCCATACATCTGCTTTCTCGCCATATCCTTTGATGCCCTGACCAATCAGGAAACTAACAACTTCTGCCTTAAGTATACCCATGGACTTGGCCTTCACCCCACTCTGTGGCAAGGCTATTCTCTGGTTGAAATAAAAAACCTCCTTACCTCTGTTCTAAAAGGTCGCCCCTCAATTTTGAGGCTGTACACTCTAATTCTAGATACCCCACCACAGGAAACATCCTCTCCACATCCACCTTATCTAGTCCTTTCAACATTTGCTGCCAAATGCTCCCTATATGTTAACCTCTTCATTCCCAGAATCGTCCTCATGAACTCCCTCTGGACTCTCTCCAATGACAACACATCCTTTCTGTGATATGGGCCCAAAACTGTTGACAATACTCCAAGTGCTGCCTGACTAGTGTCTTATAAAGGCTCAGCATTATCTCCTTGCTTTTATATTCTGTTTCCTTGAAATAAATGCCAACATTGCGTTTGCCTTCTTTACCACAGACTCAACCTGTAAATTAACCTTCTGGGAGTCTTGTCTGAGGGTTCCTAAGTTCCACTGTACCTCTGATAATCATAAAACAATCACAGCACGGAAACAGGCCATCTCGGCCCTTCTAGTCAGTGCTGAACGCTTTTACTCTCACCTAGTCCCACTGGCCCATATAACCATATCACAATTACAGCATGGAAACAGGCCATCTCGGCCCTTCTAGTCCGTGCTGAACGCTTACTCTCACCTAGTCCCGCTGGCCCATATAACCATATCATAATTACAGCACGGGAACAGGCCATCTCGGCCCTTCTAGTCCGTGCAGAACGCTTACTCTCACCTAGTCCCATTGGCCTGCACTCAGCCCATAACCCTCCATTCCTTTCCTGTCCATATACCTATCCAATTTTACTTTAAATGACAATACCGAACCTGCCTCTACCACTTCTACTGGAAGCTCGTTCCACACAGCTACCACTCTCTGAGTAAAGTTCCCCCTCGTGTTACCCTTAAACTTTTGCCCCCTAACTCTTAACCCATGTCCTCTTGTTTGAATCTCCCCTACTCTCAATGGAAAAAGCCTATCCACGTCAACTCTGTCTATCCCCCTCATAATTTTTAATACCTCTATCAAGTCCCCCCTGAACCTTCTACGTTCCAAAGAATAAAGACTTAACTTATTCAATCTTTCTCTGTAACTGGGTGCTGAAACCCAGGTAGCATTCTAGTAAATCTCCTCTGTACTCTTTCTATTTTGTTGACATCTTTCCTATAATTCGGTGACCAGAACTGTACGCAATACTCCAAATTCGGCCTCACCAATGCCTTGTACAATTTCAATATTACATCCCAACTCCGAAACCCAATGCTCTGATTTATAAAGGCCAGCATACCAAAACCTTTCTTCACCACCCTATCCACATGAGATCCCACCTTCAGGGAACTATGCACCATTATTCCGAGATCACTCTGTTCTACTGCATTCCTCAGTGCCCTATCTGATATCTATCCAGGACTTTGAATATCCAACAGGTTTCAATTGTTTACTCCCCCTTTGAACATTGGCTGCTTTACGATCTTTTTTGTGGGCGTGGTGTGTTTATTTTCCCTTCCCATTGGGTGTTCAATTGTCTTTTTTTATATATGGGTTTTGTTTGAACCTTCTCCCCATTTAGTTAATAGTCCGCACTATTGTTCCTTTTACCAAAATGCATTATCATACATTTCCCAACACTGTTTTCCATCTGCTATTTTCCCCATTCTTCCAATCTGTCCAAGTCCTGCTGCAAACACTGCTTCCTCAGCACTGCCTACCCTTCCACCTATCTTTGTATCATCCACAAACCTAGCCACAAATCCATCAATTCCATCATTCAAATCACTGTCAAACAATATAAAAAGTAGCAGTCCCAATTATGACCCTCGAGGAACATCTCAAGTCACTACAGATTCACCACTCCCTGGCTAAAGAAGTTCCTCCTCATCTCCATTCTAAAAGAATGCCCCTCTATTCCGAGGCCGGGTCCTCTGGTCTTAGGCTTCCCCGTCATGGGAAACATTTTCTCCACATCCATTCCGTCGAGACCTTTCAACATTTGGCAGGTTTCAGTTACATCACCTCTCATTCTTCTGAATTCCAGTGAGCAGAGGCCCAGAAACATCAAATGCCCCACAAATGACAGGCCTTTCAATCCGGAATCATTTTCCTGAAACTTCTTTGAACCCACTCCAATCTCAGTACATCCTTTCTAAGATAAGGGGACCAAAACTGATCTCAATACTCCGAGTGAGGCCTCACCAATGCTTTTCAAATCTCAGCATTACATACTAACTTTTATAAGACCACAAAACATAGGAGCAGAATTAAACCATTCGGCCCATTAAGTCTGCTCTGCCATTTCATCATGGCTGATCCAATCTTCCTCTCATCCCCAATCTGCCTTCTCTCTATATCCCTTCATACCCTGACCAATCAAGAATCTGTCAACCTCTGTCTTAAATATGCACACAGTCTTGGCCTCCACGGCTGCCTGTGGCATTGAATTCTGCAGATGCACCGATGTCTGGCTAAAGAAATTCCTCCTCATCTCCGTTCCTCAAAGATGCACCTCTATTTTGAAGCTGTGTCCTCTGGCCCAAACCTGCTCACAATTTCCCAAGTGACGCCTCGCCAATGCTTTATAAAGTCACAATGTTACATTCTTGTTTTTCTATTCCAGTCCCCTCAAAGTGAGTGCTAACATCACATTTGCCTTCCTCACCACTGTCTCAACCTGCAAAATTAAACATTAGGGAATCCTGAATGAGGCTGCCAAGTCCTTTTTCACCTCAGATTTTTGAATTTTCTCTCCATTTAGAAAACAGTTTTATTTCTTCTATCAAAGGACACAACGATACATTTCCCGACACTGTGTTCCATCTGTCATTTTGTTGCCCATTCTCCTAATCTGTCAATATCGTTCTGTAGCTTCTCTGCTTCCTCAAAAGACTCGCCCCTCTACCTATCTTTGTATCATATGCAAACGTGGCCACAAAGCTATCCATTCCATTATTCAAATAATTATAATGTAAAAAGAAGTGGCCCCAGCACAGACCCCTGTGGAACACCAGTAGTCACTGGCAACCAACCAGAAAAGGCTCTCTTTATTCTTACGATTTGCCTTCTGCTAATCAGGTAATCCTTTATCCATGCTGGTATCTTTCCTGTAATACCATGAGCTCTTAACTTCTTGAGCAGCCTCATGTGTGACACCTTGTCAAAGGCCTTCTGAAAATCCAAGTACACAACATCCACCCATTCTCCTTTGTCAACCCTGCTTGTTGTTTCTTCAAAGAATTCCAACAAATTTGTCAGGCTTGATTTTCCCTTAAGAAAAGCATGCTGATTACAGCCTGTTTTATCATGTGACTCCAAGTACCTCAAAACTATATCCTTAACAATCTTCTCCAGTATCCTCCAAACCACTGAGGTCAGGCTAACTGGCCTATAATTTCATTTCTTCTGCCTCTCCCCTTCTTGGAGAGTGGAGTGACATTTGCAATTTTCCATTCCTCTGGAACCATGCCAGCATCAATTGATTCTTGAAAGATCATTACTAATGCCTCTAAAAGCTCCTTAGCTGCCTCCTTAGAACCCTGGGGTGTAGACCATCAGTTTTCCAAGAACCTTCTCCCTGGTAATGGCAACTTCACACACTTCTGCCCCTTGATACTCTCAAATTTCTGGCATACTATAGCATATTCCACAGTGAAGATGTGCAAACTACTTAATGTTCGTCTGCAATTTCCTTGTCCACCATTTCGACCTCTCTGATATCATTTTCCAGAGCCTTCCAAATTGCTCCCAGAAATTCCAGCCATTGCTGGTCTGCCATCATTCCTTTCCAAATGTTTTTTTTTTCCAATCAGATTTGGCTAGCCCCTCTCTCATGCCTGTGTCATTACTCCACTATAATACTGATTCGTCTGAGTTTAGCTTCTCCTCAAATTTCAGGATGAATTCTGTCATATTATGATCTTTTACCTTAAGGTAAAAGGGTTCTTTTACCTTAAGCACTCTAATTGAAGTTCATTGCACAACACCCAATCCAGAATAGCTGATCCCTCAGTTGGCTCAAACACGAGCTGCTCTAAAAAGCCAACTTGTAGGTGTTCTAGAAAATCCCCCTCTCGGGATCCAGCACCAACCTGATTTCCAAAACTATCTGCATATAGAAATTTCCCATGATTATCATAAAATTGCCCTTTTGGCATGCATTTTCTACCTCCTGTTGTAATTTGTAGACCACATCTTTACTCCATAACTTCCATCAGTGTCATTTTACCCTTGCAGTTCCTTAGCTCTACCCACAACGATTTAATATCTTCCAACTCTATGTCACCTCTTTCTAGTGATTTGATTTCAGTTTTTACCAACAGAGCAATGCTACCCCATTCTGTCTCCCTGCCTGTCCTTTCACTGTGTATCGTGGGATGATAAGCTCAAAGCTATAATCTTCTTTCAGGCATGGTTCAGTGACACCCACAACATCATACATGCCAATCTGTAACTGCTACACTTTATTTGCCTTATCCCATAAACTCTGTACACTCAAATATAACCCCTTCAGTCTTGTGTTCACCCTTTTCGATGTTGTCTGCTTTTTACGTTACAACTCATATAGTTGACGGGAATCTTTATCATCAGCCTTTCCTTGCTAGCAGTCTCATTACATACTGCCTGTTTGTGAACCAACTACCTCATCTTCAGCACTATCACTCCTGTTCCTTCTTTCCTACTTTAAACTTTCCCAAACAGCTGCAGCAAACCTGCCTGCAAGGATATTGCTCCCCTTTGGTTCAGGTATGACCCGTCCATTTTGTACAGGTCATCCCTTCCCCATCAGCACTCCTAGTGATCCATAAATCCGATCCCCTGTTCCATGCACAAGTTCCTCAGTACACATTCATCTGCCAAATCATCCTATTCTTACCCTCTCTGGTGCATGGCACGGGCAGCAGTCCAGACATTACTACCCTGGAGATCCTGTTTTTCAGCTTTCTACCTCACACCCTAAAATCTCTCTTGCAGCCGACGTCATTGGTAGAATATGCACCAAGACTTCGACCTGCTCACTTCCCCCTTTAGAATGCTGTAGACCCGATCCGAGACGTCTCTGTCTACTTGATGTTGAGTGATAGGTTGTGGTTCCTGCATCGATCTACATGCAGATTCGTTATTGTGTGTGGTAGCACTATCACAGTTATGTCGTCTGCAGATCAGATGACTGAGTTTGTAGCATGAGCGGGCACACAGTCGTAGGGGAAGAGAGAGTAGAGAAGTGGGCTCAGTACACACCCCTACGGGGCACCGGTGTTGGGGGAGGGGTGGTCGATGTGCACTTGCCGAGTTTCATTGCCTGGGTATGACTGGTGTGGAAGTCCAAAACCCAATTACAGGCCGATGTAGTGAGAGCAGGTCTGTGGAGCTTGACAGTCAGCTGGTGTGGTGTTAAAAGGCCAAGTCGTCATCAGTGGAAAAACATCCTGATGTAAGTGTCTTTGTGCTCCGGGTACTCGGAAGGGTTTGAGCTAATTTGTCAAAGGGGTAGGATCCAGAGCACCCGGTCAAAAGGTAGAAGGGCTCAGAGAAGGGGAGAGGTCATGATCAGTAAGTCAACGAGGAAAGATGGGCAAGAGAATGGCAATAGACACGATGGTGCTCTGTAACTCAATGAATCTGATCTTTTATACCAAGCCATATCTGGAGATATTGCTGCAGAGGTTCAAAAGCTCCTGTGTCCAGTGATTGGTATTGAGGAGCCTTCTGAGACAGGGAGGAGTGTTGTTAAGGGGGGTGCATTCAGCTTTTGGCAATGGTGGAGCAGAACATTCAGGAGTAACCCAGAGGTCACAGTTTGAAGTTTATCGGTAGTAATATAGTTGTACAGCACAGAAAGGGGCCCTGCATCCACACATCCAATCTAGATGTTGCCCATCTACAGTAATTCTGTTTACCCACACTGGGATGATATCTTGTGCCTATTTAAGTATCACTGTAAATGCCTCTCACATTTAATAATTTCACTGACTACACTAACTCTTCTGCAGACTGTACCCAGTATAACTGCTCCATCTGTACAACAAACTTAGCCCTCAGATCTAATCCTTAAAATTATGCGCTCCTGATTTTGACCCTCATATGACAGGAAAAAGATTTTGTCAATTTACCCTATCTATAGCTCCTATAATCAACCTCTTTTATTTTAGGAAAAATTAACCCAGCCTATCCAATCTCTTCCCCATATCTAAAGATCTCCAAAGAAAACAGCATCTTTGTGAATCTCCTCTGTACTCTCTCTAGCGCAATGATAATGTTCCTTTAGTTATATGATGACCAGAACCGAAATATATTATTCCAAATGCTAGTGTTCATAAATTTACAAATTAAAGTTCCATTTTCCCCATTCTGTTGCCTTGACCTATGAAGACGTGTGCCCAATCTTGCCTTCACCCTATCAGCCTGTGCTGTTACTTCCAAAGAATCTCAGACTTGTACAGAAGATTTCTCTTTCCATCAACATTTCTTACTGTCCACCTTTTTACTATGTAAATCCTATCCCTATTTGACTTCACAGAATGCATCCCAGACTTGTCAGGGTTAAATTCTGTCTGCTAATGCTCCACCCAACTTTCACTCAGATCAATATCCTGCTGTTCTGTTAGACGACCTTTGTCATTGTCATAACACTGTCAACTTTGTACCATCTCCAGACTCAGGTGGTTGTTGGATTGGCCACAGTTATGGATTCTGACTGAGACTGATGCCTCTGGAAGGGTTTGGAGAAAAGAATGAGAATGTTTTTAAATTGAGACAAGCCAATAATGTAATCTGTCTTGCGAGTTGGATCACTTGAAATTCTTGCAGTGTAGAGCAAGTGAGGCTGACTAGTAATGTGCTCGTATGTGTAAGCTATATTTCTGTTTTTTTGTGACTGTGTGTTTTTCTACCAGTGTAACGATACGTGCTATATGTATTCTGTGTGGCTGTCGGTACTGTGTTTTGCACCTTGGCCCCAGAAAAAGGCTGTTTTGTTTCACTGTATTCATGTGTATGACTGAATGAAATTAAACTTGAACTTAAAGATAAAAGAAAGGATGGGGTCAGATGATGTCACAAGGTCAAGATGGTCACTCATGGTGGGAGTGTGGTTGCAGCTTCTTTTGGGGTAAAAGGTGACAACAAGATTGCAGGTAATTTCTTCACAAACAAGAGAAAATCTGCAGTTGCTGGAAATCCAAGCAACATACACAACAGTTTCACCTCCCAATACAACCGATCGATAGACAATACAATAGCCACTGCTCTACACACCGTCCTTACACATCTGGAGAAGAACGATGCTTATGCGAAAACGCTATTCTTGGACAACAGTTCAGCATTCAACAGCATAGTTCCATCCAGGCTCGACAAGAAGCTCAGAGACCTCGGCCTTGACCATGCCTTGTGCAGCTGGATCCTGGACTTTCTGTCAGATTGTGAGAGTGGGCTCCCTCACCTCCAACCCTCTGACTCTCAATACAGGAGCCCCTCAGGGCTGCCTACTGAGCCCCCTCCTTTACTCTCTGTATACCCATGACTGTGTCACCACCCACAGCTCCAATCTGCTAATTAAATTTGCCGACGACACTACATTGATTGGCCTAATCTCAAACAATAACAAGGTGGCCCACAGGGAAGAAGTCATCTCTCTGACACAGTGGTGTCAAGAGAACAACTTCTCCCTCAATGTCGCAAAAACAAAGCTGGTTGTGGATTACAGGAACGGAGACAGGCTAACCCCCATTGACATCAGTGGATCTGGGGTTGAGAGGGTGAACAGCTTCAAGTTCCTCGGCACCCACATCACTGGGACCTCCTGTGGTCTGTACACACCAGCTGTGTGGAGAAAAAAGCACAACAGTGCTTTTGGTATGGGCCACCAAATCTTAAGAACTTTCTACAGAGGCACAATTGAGAGCATCCTAACTGGCTGCATCACTGCCTGGTATGGGAACTGTACTTCCCTTAATCGCAGGACTCGGCAGAGAGTGGTGTGGACAGCCCAGTGCATCTGTAGATGTGAACTTCCCATGATTCACGACATTTACAAGGACAGATGAGTAAAAAGGGCCAGTAGGATCATTGGGGACCTGAGTCACCCAACCACAATCTATTCCAGCTGCTACCATCTGGGAAACAGTACCACAGCATAAAAGCCAGGACCAACGGGCTCCGGGACAACTTCTTCCACCAGGCCATCAGACTGATGAACTCACACTGATTTCAGTGTATTCTATGTTACACTGACTGTTCTATTTATTATAAGTTATTATAAATTACTATGATTGAACATTGCACATTCAGACAGAGACGTAAGGTAAAGATTTTTACTCCTCATGTATGTGAAGGATGTAAGAAATAAAGTCAATTCAATTCAAAATGCTGGAGGAACTCAGCAGGCCAGGCAACATTTATGGAAAAGAGTACAGTTGATGTTTCAGGCCGAGACCCTTCAGCAGGCTGAAACGTGGACTGTCCTCTTTTCCATAGATGCTGCCAGGCCTGCTGAGTTCCTCCAGCATTTTGTGCGTGCTGCAGGTAATTGCCTGCTACATCCCCAGCTGCCAGGGAGGGTTCAGAGAGATTGGGGGGTTTTGGAGGGGAACATTAAAGAGATTCTCACTGTTGCCCTCTCAGGCCTCAGAGCTGCAAACCCTCTCTATTCTGAGTTGCTGAAGAGAGGCATCTACGATTGAAGCACTAGAATATCATCTTGATATAACTTTCAATTTTAAAAGTTTTGATCAAAAGATAAATTTCAAGTACTTATGTTGTGTTTTTTTTTAATTGATCAGATCATGGTTATACCACTTTAGCTACCAGTGTGACACTTCTGAAGGCTGCAGAAGTTGAAGAAATCCTGGAAGGTAATGATGAAAAGTACAAGGCCATCTCAATCAGCACAGAGCCCCCTTCTTATCTCAGGTACAGTTGCTACTTAACATTGTTGAACCCATCACCATCTCAGGTAGTCTGTATTCTCTGTTCAATCGTAGAATGTACAGCTCAGGAAGAGTCCCTTCAGCCCAGAATGTGCTGAACTAATTAAACTAGTAAACAAATGTCCCAACTAAACTAATCTCTTCTGTCCTAACTAAATCTAATCAAAATATACGTATTCCTCTATTTTCTGCACATTCATGTGCTAATCAAAGGGTTTCTTGAACATCATATTTGCTTTCTCCAACAGTACAGGCAGTACTTTCCGGACAGCCACCACTCTCTGTGTTTTAAAAAGAACTTGCCCCACACTTATCCTTTAAACTTGCCCCCACCCTTCCTCACACCTTACATATGTATCCTCTGGTATTACATACTTAAGCCCTTGGAAAACGATACTGGGTCATCACACACAAAGTGCTGGACGAACTCAGCAGGTCAGGCAGCATCTATGGAAATAAGTAACGGGCTGAAACCCTTCTTCAGGACTGATACTGGTGGTCTATGCCTCTCTTAAACTTCTGTCAGATCTTCTCTCAGCCTCTGCAACTCCAGAGAAAACAGCCCAAGTTTCGCCATCCTCTTCTGCACCCTCTGCAAAGCCCCCACATTCTTCCTGTAATGGGGTGACCAGAATGGAGTGCAATACTCCAGATACAGCCTAACCAGAGTTTCATATAGTTGTAATAGCAACGGAACGAGATAGATCGAGATTGTCACAGCAACCACCTTGCATCCAACTTCAGTAAGATCAGGGAATTGATTGTGTACTTTAAGAAGGAGAAGTTGAGGGAACACACCAGTCCTTGTCGAGGGATCAAAAGTGGAAAGGGTGATCGGTTTCAAGTTCTTGGGTGTTGACATCTTTGAGGATCTATCCTGGGCCCAACATATAGATGCAGTTACAAAGAGGTACAACAGCAGCTATATTACATGAAGAACACCGGGGTACAGGAGCAGAATGAGGCAATTCAGTTCATTGAGTCTGCTCCGCCATTCCATGATGGCTGATCCCAGATCCCACATCTGCCTTCTTGTCGTATCCTTGGTTGCCCTGACCAATCGGGAAATGATCAACATCCGCCTTAAATATACCCCTGGACCTGACCTCCGCTGCAGTCTGTGGCAGAGCGTTCCACAGATTTACCACACTCTGGCAAAAAAAAATTCCTCCTTACCCTCTGTTCTAAAGGGTCACTCCTCAATTTTGAAGCTGTGCCCCATAGTTCTGGATAACCCCGCAATAGGAAACATCCTCTCGCATCCACCCAATCTAGTCCTTTCAACATTCATTAGGTTTCAATGAGGTCCTCCCTCATTCTTCTAAATTCCAGTGAGTACAGGTCCAAAGCTCCCAAACGCTCCTCATATGTTAATCCTTTCATTGCCAGATCATCTTCATGAACCTCCTCTGCACTCTCTCCAATGAGAACACATCCTTTCTGAGATGTGGGGTCCAAAACTGTCGACAATACTTTTAAGTGCGGCCTGACTCAAGTCTTATTATCTCAGCATTATCTCCTTGCTTTTATATTCTATTCCCCTTGAAATAAATGTCTTTACCACAGACTCAACCTGTAAATTAACCTTCTGGGAGGCTTGTACGAGGACTCCTAAGTCCCTCTGCACCTCTAATGTTTGAACCTTCTCCCCATTTAGATAATAGTCTGCACTATTGTTCCTGTTACCAAAATGCATTATCATACATTTCCCAACTCTGTATTCCATCTGCCACTTTTTTGCCCCATTCTTCCAATTTGTCCAAGTCCTGCTGAAACCGCATTGCTTCCTTAGCACTACCTAGCTATCTTATACTTATCTTCATACCGTCCACAAACATAGTTACAAAGCCAGCAATTCCATTATCTAAATCCTTGACCAACAATGTGAAAAGTAGTGGTCCCAATACTGACCTCTGAGGAACACCACTAGTCATCAGCAGAGTCCCCTTTTATTTCCACTGTCAGCCATTCCGCTATCCATGTCAGTATCTTTCCTGTAGAACCACAGGATTTTATCTTCTTAAGCAGCCTTGTATATGGCATCTTATCAAATGTCTTATGAAAATCCAAGTAAATGACGTCCACTGCCTCTCCTTTGTCCACCCTGCTTGTTACTTCCAGGAAGAATCCTAACAGATCTACCAGGCAAGATTTCCCTTTACAGAAACCATGTTAACTTTGACTTATTTTATCAATCGTCTCCAAGTGCCCCGAAACCTCACCCTTAATAATAAACCCCCAACACTTTGCCAACCTGAGGTGAGGCTAACTAGCCTATAATTTTCTTTCTTTTGCCTTCCTCGTTCTTTAAGAATGGAGTGACATTTGCAATCTTCCAGTCCTCCGGGACCATGCCAGAATCAAGTGCTCCTTGAAAGATCATGACCGATGCATCTGTTATCTCTTCAGCAACCTCTCTCAGGACTCTGGGATGTGGTTTGTCAGGTCCAGGTGACTTATCCACCTTAAGATCTTTAAGTTTGTCTGGCCTTTTTTCCTTTGCAATAGCAATGACACTCACGCCTACGCACAGACCTTTGGTACACTACTAGTGTCTTCCACAGTGAAGACTGATTCAAAATCCCCATTAAGTTCATCTGCCATATTTTTGTTCCCCATTACTACCTCACTAGCATAATATTCCAGTGGTCCGATATCAACTCTCACCTCCCTTTTACTCTTTAACTGAAAAAAACTTTTGGTATCCTACTTTATATTATTGGCTAGTCTGATCTCGTGCATCATCTTTAACCTTCTTATAGCTTTTTTAGTTGCTCTTTTGTTGAATTTTAAAAGCTTCTCAACCATCCAACTTCCTACTCACTTTTAGTACCTTATATGCCCTTTCCTTGGCTTTTATGCAGTTCTTAGCTTCCCTTGTCAGCCATGGTTGCTTACCCCTGTCATCTGAGAACTTCTTCCTCTGCGGGACACACCTTTCCCGCACCTTGTGAATTCTTAGCAAAAACTTCAGCCATCTCTGCTCTCATTCCACCCCCCCAGTATCCTCCTCCAATCCACCTGGGCAAGCTCCTCTCTCATGCCTCTGGAATTCCCTTTATTCCATTGTGATACTGCTACGTGCGAGTTATGCTTTCCCCTCTCAAATTGCGTTATGAACTTAATCATATTATGATCACTGCTTCCTAAGGGTTCCTTTACGTTAAGCTCCCTAATAAGATCTAGATTATTATGCAATACCCAATCTAAGATGGCCTTTCCCCAAGCAGGCTAAAGCACAAGCTGCTCTCAAAAGCCATCTGATAGGCATTCAACAAATTCCCTCCCTTGCAATCTGACATCAACCTAATTTTCCAAAGACCCTTGCATATTGAAGTCCCCATTACAATTGTGTCATTACCCCTATTACATGCCTTTTTCCAACTCCCACATCTTGGCTACTATTTGGAGGTCTATATATGATTCCCATAATGATTTTTTTTTACCCTTGCAGTTTCTTAACTCCACCCACAAAGATTCAACAGTCTCTTGCCCTATGCCACCTCATTCTAAAGGTTTAATTGCATTTCTGACTTACAGAGCCACACTGTCACATATGCCTTCTTGTCTGTCCTTGCGATACAAACTATATCCTTTGACGTTAAGCTCCCAACTATGGTCTTCTTTCAGCCACGACTCAGTGATGCCCACAACGTCATACCAACCCACCTCTAATTGCATCATGAGTTTGTCCACCTTATTTCGAATGCTGCACACATTTAAATACAGCACCCACAAGAAGCATCCAGCTCAGATGGGGTACTGGCTGAGTACTGAAGACCTGTGCTGATCAACTGGTTAGAGTGTTCACTGATGACTTTCACCTCTTGCTTTGGCAGTCTGACATACCCTTCTGCTTCAAGCAAGTTATCCAGTACAGAATCAGAATCAGGTTTATTATCACCAGCATGTGATGTGAAATTTGTTAACTTAGCAGCAGCAGTTCAATGCAATACATAATCCAGCCCAGAGAAAAAAAAATCAATTATGTATATTGAATAGATTAAAATATACGTGCAAAAGCAGAAATACTGTATATTTTTTAAAAATTGAGGTAGTGTTCAATGATTCAATGTCCATTTAGGAACTGGATGGCAGAGGGGAAGCAGCTGTTCCTGAGTCGCTGAGTGTGTGCCTTCAGGCTTCTGTACTTCCTACCTGATGGTAACAGTGAGAAGAGGGCATGCCCCTGGTGCTGGAGGTCCTTAATAATGGACACTGCCTTTCTGAGACACCGCTCCCTGAAGATGTCCTGGGTATTTTATAGGCTCGTACTCAAGATGGAGCTGACTAGATTTACAACCTTCTGCAGCTTCTTTTACTCCTGTGCAATAGCCTCTCCATACCAGACAATGATGCAGCCTGTCAGAATGCTCTCCACGGTACAACTATAGAAGTTTTTGAGTGACATGTCAAATCTCTTCAAACTCCTAATAAAGTATAGCCGCTGTCTTGCTTTCTTTATAACTACATTGATATGTTGGGACCAGGTTAGATCCTTGGACATCTTGACACTCAGGAATTTGGAGCTGCTCACTCTCTCCACTTCTGATCCCTCTATGAGGATTGGTGTGTGTTCCTTCATCTTACCCTTCCTGAAGTCCACTATCAGCTCTTCTGTCTTACTGTCGTTGAGTGCCAGGTTGTTGCTGCGCACCACTCCATTAGTTGGCATATCTCACTCCTGTTGAGATTCTACCAACAATGGTTGTATTGTCAGCAAATTTATAGATGGTTTTGAGCTGTGCCTAGCCACACAGTCATGTGTATATAGAGAGTAGAGCAGTGGGCCAGTCACACACCCCGGAGGTGTGCCACTGTTGATCGTCAGCGAAGAGGATATGCTATCACTAATTCGCACAGATTGTGGTCTTCCAGTTAGGAAGTTGAGGATCCAATTGCAGAAGGAGGTACAGAGGCCCAGATTCTGCAACTTCTCAATCTGAATTGTGGGAATGATGGCAACCTGCCTCAGTTACTATTGCCCAGTAGCTTTTACATCCTCTGTGATGAAGTGTTTTGAGAGGTTTTTAATTAAACATGTCAACTCCTGCCTGAGAACCAACTTGAAACTGCTCCAATTTGCCTACTGTCACAACAGGTCAAAAGCTGGTGCCATTTCACTGGCTCTTCACTCAACCCTGGAACATCTGAACTGCAAAGATGCAGACATCAGGATGCTCTTCACTGACTGCAGCTCGTCATTCAATTCCATCATCCCCTCAAAACGAAACAATAAGTTTCAAGATCTTCAAGATCTTTACCTCCTTGTGCAACTGGATCCTCGATTTCCTCACTTGCAGAGCCCAGTCAATTCAGATTGACAACAACATCTCCTCCACAATCTCCATCAGCACAGGAGCACCTCCAAGTTATGTGCTCAGCTCTAGTTTCACTCTCTTTATACTTATGACTGTGAGGCTAAGTACTGTTCTCTGCCATATTTGTTTGCTGACAACACCACTGTGCATCAAAGGTAGTGACTAATCAGTATATCGGAGGGAGATTGAAAATCTAGCTGAGTGATGCCACAACAATAACCTCTCATTCAATACTAGCCAGACCAGGGAGCTGATTATTGACTGCAGGAGGAGAAAACCAGGGATCCATGAGCCAATCCTCATTAGGAGGCGGAGAAGATCTGTTCTGGGACCACAAGTGCCGTCCTAGTATGGAGGGGCCACTGCACAGGATGAGAAAAAGCTGCAGAAAGTTGTAAACTCAGCCAGCTCCATCATGGACACTAGCCTCCCTGCATTGAGAACACCTTCAAAGGCAATGCTTCAAAAATGTGGCACCCATCATCAAGGATGATGGATGCCACCCCCAATCACCCTGGACATGCCCTCTTCTCATCGAGTACCCTTTTCCTTCTCTTTTTACACTAATTTAGTTTTTAAAATGTATAGTTTTTATTGTGTATTTCAATGTACTGCTACCACGAAACAACAGATTTCACAACATATGTCAGTGATATTAAATCTGATTTTGATATAATTCCCTGTCAATTCCCTGTCTAATCAAGGCAAGTATGCCAAGTGCCTTTCTTTTTTTCCATCCTCCCAACCTCTGCAGCCACTTTCAGGGGCAATGGACTTGCCCCACAAAATCCCTCTACATTATCAACTCTTCTAGGGGTCCTGCCATTATTGTGCAATATTTCTTTTCATTTGATCTCCTGATGTACTACTTCTCAAATTTGGTTGGATTAGACTTCATCTGCCATTTCTGTCTATATTTTCTAATTAAACTATATCCTGCTGTATCTTTTATTAGTCACAACACCAGCGATCTTCATATTGTCTGCAAGTGTACTAACTCGCCCATGCGGGTCATACATCGCTGCAGAGCACTACTTGTCGTGGGTCTCCAGCCAGAGTAAACCCCTTCCCATCGATCATCATGGTGCAGTTTACACCGAAACTTCGGGGTTAGGTGCTGTACCTGTCACCACCCCAGTGTGGGAAGTGGTATACTAACCTTTCTCAAACACCGATATATTCCAGTACACCACAGACCCAATTCCAGTCTGTACCTTGGGAATTGTTTGTATCTTGCACTGTCCTAACAGACAGATCATCACCAATCTCATGTATTGTTTGTCCTAAACCATACTTTTTTCCCCACACATTGAGCCTGCATCTACTTAAGGTACCTCTGTCTGCAACTTGCCTGTCAGTTTTCACCCCTCCTTAGGTTAATTCCCTCTCTATATTTGCCATTTCTACTCTCAAACTTAAGAACTGCCACAAGAACTTAAGAACTAGGAGCAGGTGTAGGCCATCTAACCTGCTGAGCCTGCTCCGCCATTCAATAAGATCATGGCTGATCCGGCCATGGACTCATCTCCACCTACCTGCCTTTTCCCCATAACCCTTAATTCCCCTACTGTGCAAAAATCTATCCAAACGTCTTAAGTATTTTTTTTAACTGATGTAGCCTCCACTGCTTCATTGGGCAGAGAATTCTGCAGATTCACCACCCTTTGGGAAAAGAAGTTCCTCATCTCCCCTGAGTCTTGAGGCTATGTCCCCTAGTTCTAGCCTCACCTATCAGCAGAAACAACTTTCCTGCAACTATCTTATCTATCCCTTTCATAATTTTATATGTTTCAATAAAATCTCCTCTCATTCTTCTGAATTCCAGTGAGTACAGTCCCAGGTGACTCAATCTCACCTCATAGTCTAGCCCCCTCATCTCTGGAATCAACCTGGTGAACCTCCTGTGCACTGCCTCCAAAGCCAGTATATCCTTCCTTAAGAATGGAGACCAGAACTGCACGCAGTACTCCCGGTGCGGCCTCACCAGTTCCCTGTCCAGTTGCAGCATGACCTCCCGCCTCTTGAATTCAATCCCTCTAGCAATGAAGGCCAACATCCCATTTGCCTTCTTGATAGCCTGCTGCACCTGCAAACCCGACTTCTGTGATTCATGCACAAGCACTCCCACGTCCCTCTGCACAGCAGCATGCAACAATTTTTTACAATTTAAGTAATAATCTGATCTTCCATTTTTCCTTCCAAAGTGGATGACCTTGCATTTACCAGCATAGTACTCCATCTGCCAGACCCTTGCTCATTAATTTAACCTTTCTGTATCTCTCTGCTGACTCTCCGTATCTTCTGCACGATTTGCTTTTCCACTCAGTTTAGTATCATCAGCAAGCTTAGGAACACTACACTCAGTCCACTCTGCAATATCGTTAATGTATATCGTGAACAATTGTGGGCCCAGCACCCACCCCTGAGGCTCACCACTGATTGCCAACCAGAGTAACACCCATGTATCCCAACTCTACTTTCTGTTAGTTAACCAATCCTCTATCCTTGCTAATACATCACCCCCAATTCTATGCATCCTTATCTCATGGATAAATCTTTTATTTAATTTCCTATCGTCTCTGACCTGCAACCAAGTCTCTGTAATGGCCACTAAATAATACCTCTTTGTACTGATCTGTGCCACAAGTTCACCGACCTTGTTTTGAATGCTATGGGCATTCAGATAAAGTGCCCTTACACTCGTTGTGCTTTTAAAATCTTGTAATCTTTTACTCTTTTGCACTTGACTTTTCTTCACTCCACTTTTTTTTTATCTTTTGTTTTCTCTTTATCTTTATCCACACTTTTCTTTTTACTTTATCCATACTTCTTCAATCTGTTGAACCTGCCCCCCCCCCCACTATTTGAAGCCCTACCCACACCCCTAGTTTCGTAATTTGTTCGGATCCAGATCCCATCACATTTCGGGTGGTACCCATCCCATTGGCACGGCTCCCTCCTTCCTAAATTCTGGTGCCAATTTCCCATGAATTCAAACCCACCTCACACACCAATCCTTGAGCCTGGCATTTAACTCTAATCTTCTTGATCCTAAGCCAGTTTGCATGTGACCAGGTAGTAATCCAGAGATCACCAACTTTCTACTTCTGCTGTTTAATTTAGTCCTTAGCTGCTCAAATTCCCTCAGCAGAACCTCTGCCCTTGTTCCACCTATGTCATTGATACCCTTGTGGACCACGATAACTGGATCTTTCCTCTCCCACGGTGGGAAGAATTTAAAAGGAGAGCATTTTTTCTTCGGCAGTTTGATTGAGGCACGACTGTGCAGGTGCATGGAAGTCAGCGAGTTAGGCAGGAAGAATTTAAAAGGAGAGCACTTTTTCTTTAGCGGTTTCATTGAGGCACGACTATGCAGACGTGGATGTCAGCTAATTAGACCGGTGGGAAGAATTTAAAAAGAAGACAGCTTTATATAGCGGGCGTCAGAATAGGAAGGCTTTGGCTCAACGGGGCTTCGGTGATAACAGGTCAAAGTGAGATAAGTTACTTGTGAAGTATAGGAACAGGAAGTATGTCCGTGAGGCCAGTGTTCTGTACTGGGTGTCGGATGTGGGATGTCCGGGAGACTCCCAGCTTTGTGGACGGCCACATCTGCACCCAGTGCATCGAGCTGCAGCTCCTTAGGGAACTGGAGATGCAGCTCGATGACCTTCCTTTGGTCAGGGAGAGTGAGGAGATGATAGAGAGGAGCTAGAGGAAAGAAGTCACACTGGGGCTTCAGGAGACAGAAAAGTGGGTAACAGTCAGCAGAGGGAAGGGCAAGAGTCAGATACTAGAGAGTACCCCTGTGACTGTCGCCCTTAACAATAAGTACTCCTGTTTGAGTACTGTTGGGAGCAACAACCTTCCTGGGGGAAGCAACAGAGTCCGGCCCTGTGGCTCAGAAGGGTAGGAAAAGGAAGAGGATGGCAGCAGTGATAGGGGACTCTATAGTTAGGGGGTCAGACAGGTGATTCTATGGATGCAAAAAAAAACATGGATGTTAGTTTGCCTCCCAGGTTTCAGGGTCCAGGTTGTTTCTGATTGTGTCCAAGATATCCTGAAGTGAGAGTGTGAACAGCCAGAGGTTGTGGTATATTTTGGTACCAACAACATAAGTAGGAAAAGGGAGGAGGTCCTGAAAACAGACTTTAGGGAGTTAGGAAAGAAGCTGAGAAGCAGGGTAGTAATCTCAGGATTCCTGCCTGTGCCCAGCGACAATAAATATAGGAATAGAGTGATTCTGGATCATTGGGACCTCTTTTGGGGCAGGCATGACTTGTACAATGAGGATGGGTTGCACTTGAATCCATGGTGAACCAATATCCTGGCAGGGACATTTGCTAAGGCTTTTGGGGAGAGTTTAAACTAGATTTGCTGAGGGGTGAAGAGAAGGAGGAAGGAGCAGTTGGCTCACAAATAGAAAAGACTTGTAAGAGGTGTGAGAAGGAGGATAGGCAGGTGATAGAGAAGGGACACGCTCAGACTGATGGTTTGAGATGCATCTATTTTAATGCAAGGATTATCATGAACGAAGTGGATGAGTTTAGAGCGTGGATCAGTACTTGGAGCTATGATGTTGTGGCCATTACAGAGACTTGGATGGCTCAGGGACAGGAATGACTACTTAGAGTGCCAGGCTTTAGATGTTTCAGAAAGGACAGGGTGGGAGGCAAAAGAGGTGAGGGTGTGGCACTGTTGATCAGAGATAGTGTCACAGCTGCAGTAAAGGAGGAAGTCACGGAGAGATTGTCAGCTGAGTCTCTGTGGGCGGAAGTTAGGAACAGGAAGGGGTCAATAACTACTGGGTGTTTTTTATAGACCACCCAATAGTAACAGGGACATTGAAGAGCAAATAGGGAGGCAGATTATGGAATGGTGCCATAATAACAGGGTTGTTATGATGGGAGATCTTAATTTCTGCAAAATTGATTGACATCTCCCCAGAGCAAGGGGTTTAGATGGGGTGGAGTTTGTTAGGTGTATTCAAGAGGGTTTCCTGACACAATATGTAGATAAGCCTACAAGAGGAGAGGCTGTAATTGATCTGCTATTGGGAAATGAACCTGGTCAGGTGTCAGTTCTCTCAGTGGGAGAGCATTTTGGAGATAGTGATCACAATTCTATCTCCTTTACCACAGCATTGGAGAGGGAAAGAGCATCAAGTTAGTACAGAGGAGATGTCAGGGTTAAGTTTTTTTACGCAGAGAGTGGTGAGTGTGTGGAATGGGCTGCCGGCGATGGTGGAAGCGGATACAATCGGGTCTTTTAAGAGACTCTTAGATAGGTACATGGAACTTAGAAAAATAGAGGGCTATGGGTAACCATAAATAATTTCTAAAGTAAGTATATGTTCAGCACAGCATTGTGGGCTGAAGGGCCTGTATTGTGCTGTAGATTTTCTTTGTTTCTATGTTTCTAAATTCTTATACAGGTTGGATAAGATTCCCTGAAGCCGGGCACCAGGCAGGCAACACAGCCTTCGGCACGCTCTATACTCGTGACAGAGAACTCTGTCTATTCCCCTGACTGTACTATCCCCAGTTACCACTACATTGCTCTTCTCCCCCCACCCTCTTGATGGCTTCCTGAACCACAGTGCTACAGTAGGGTTGCTCATCCTTCCTGCAGTCCCCACTCTCATCATCATGGGGAACAAGAATATCAAACCTTTTGGGACAAGCTCAAGGACTGAGGCTTCTCCAGCACCATCTCTTGGATCCCACTACCCGCCTCACTTGCAGTCACACCCTCTCGTCCCTGACCGCAGACTGAATTTGGGGCAGCTAATCCAGCGAATGTGATTACCTCCTGTAACAGACTCTCCCCCTCCCTGATGTGCCGCAGTGTTTGAAGCTCAGATTCCAGGTCATCAACTTTGAGCCTGAGTTCCTCGAGCAGCCAGCACTTGTTGCAGATGTGGTCACCAGGAACCACAATGGGGTCCATTATGCAGCTACAGCACATAACCTGACCCTGCATCATCCCTACTTTATTTAATTAGCTGTAACTTAGTGACTGTTTATTAAATCACTACAAAAGCCTTGCCTGTGCCTGCATGCCGAAGCCTCTTGAGCCAAAGCCTCAAGTTCCCACTCCTACACTGGTCCACTCACACAATGGCCACTCTGCTTTGACCCTGCTTTACTTTTATTTGCTCCTCCTAATGAATGGCGAATTGATTGGTCAGCCACTAAAGCGCTGAGCCCCGTGAAATGCTACTTTTTAAAGCTCTTCTCCCCGTACCATCAATGTCATCTCATCAGACCCCTCCAAATCTGATGGTAGGATAAGCAAACTAAAGTCAAAGGCCCCTCCAAAATCCTTATCCCAGGACTGAGAGCTTCATTATACTCAGCGTGTTATGGCAGAGCGTATCCTCCTTGTGTTTGACACCAGGCTTCTGAAGCAGGCGCTCTGCGCCAAGCTGATTAGGGAAGAGAATAACAGGCAGACAGAGGGGAGCATTCAAAGATATTCTTTAAACTTCCTTAAAAAGATTAAACAGCTCCAGAGATTCCTGGGAATCTGGGCTGCAGCACAAAGATTTGGAATGTCACTGAGCACACGGAAGCGCAGTTTAGAGGAACCTGCCTTGTTGAGGACCTCCCTGCCCTACCTGTCGATTATCTCTTCCCACATTCACCTCATCAGTCACTTCAGAACCCACAGAACTAGAAAGGAAGCAAATTATCATTGAGCCCTCTATTCACACTTGGAACTACATTGTATCTCAATTCTTTCATTACCTAGTAAGTTAACAAATTTCACGACACATGCAACCCTATACCTAACCCTAATAAACCTGATACTGATTCTGATTCTGCCCCTCTCTGATACATGCTCACATTAACCCACCACCTAGCTCGTGTCCTGCTTACATCTAATTTTCATACAGTATATTTCAGGCTTATCAGTCTGTCAGATACTGTCTTGAACATTGCACAGTATTATTTCCATGCACCTACAAACATCATTTATTTCCCAGACTCTCTGCTTTATCACTATTCCAATATACGTACGACTTATCATCTGTCTTAGAAGCTTTATCTCACCCAGTCCAATGCAGTAAACACTGACCAGTCTGTCATCTTTGGTCTTGCTGATATCTAATACAGTGCACAAACAGGCCACACTAATGGTGGGGGTGTAAGCAGAAAGGTCAATGATTAGTTTTTATAAACTGGGAGAATTAAAGTGAATTAACAGTCTGTTAGAACAAGTGTTGGCAGCTACCAATTTGTATGGTTATTACAGACTAATAATGCTGACAAGGTTTATATGGGATGACTGTGACGCTTTATACTTTCTTACTGGGTTTAATTTTTCCTGTCATATCCAGTAGGGTTAATAGTGCTTGGTGTTGATTATTAGGGTTCTTGCATAAATAATTCACCCTCAAACATAAGAAAATCATGTGAATCGTGTTTTCTGTTGTGTAATGGGAATTCCCCACTTTATGCATGTACAGGGAGCAAAAGGCAAAACGCAACAGCCAGTGGGTGCCCACCCTGCCCAACAGCTCACATCATCTGGATGCAGTACCGTGTTCCACAACTATCAACCGAAACCGAATGAGCCGGGATAAGAAGAGGACGTTCCCTCTCTGGTGAGTATCACTGAAATTTGTCCAGGAGAACTGAGCTGTGCCTGCTCTGACCTGGAGTGACAGGTGATACTGTTTCTTAGAGCATTACATAGAAATAAGCTCTTATTAAAGATGTAACGATAGAGAACCCACAAAAATTCCAAGTAATTAGAGAAAGTCAGCAGGGAGATTATGTCTGACCAACATTACTGGAATACTCTGAATATTTGCCATAGATGAAGGGGGACCAATGGAAGTGCTACACTTGGATATCCAGATTGAGATGACCACCTGGAAGGTCATTGTGCAAAATGAGGGAAAAAACTTAACATGGAGGGAACTTGTAGATGGTGATGTTCCCATACGCCTGTTCTTCTTAACTCATTGCTACCAGGTGCAGGTCTGTGCTGTGTTATTGGAGTAGCCTCTATAAGACCATATGAAAAAGGAGAATTAAGCCATTCAGCCCATCGAGTCCCTTCTCTCGGTAACCTTTGACGCCCTTACTAATCAATAATATTGATTATTGCTACATCAATAATTTAATGTAGCAACTTCTACATTAAATATACACAATGACATGGCCTCAATAGCCATCTATGGCAATAAGTGTCACAGATTCACCACCCGCTATGGGAAACAACCCGTCTAGGCCTTTCAGTAGTCAATTAGTTTCTCCCTCATTTTTCTGGTGTGTACAAGCAAGGAACCGTTAAACCCTCATAGGTTAACATTTTCATTCCCAGGATCATTTTCATGAACCTCCTCTGCACTCTCAAAATAATAGCTCAATGCATTTGACTGGTCCTCTCTGTAGCCATGGTGCGCTTGTGAAAGAGGGAATGAATGTTTGAGGTGAGAATTGCAGTCATACAGCACAGAAACAGGCGCTTTGGCCCAATGTGGTTAGACTGACCTACTAACCTCACTTTCCAGCACTTTCCTCAGCCAGATTAAGGATTACAAATACAGCCTGTCCAGTTTCTCCATGTAACCGACAGATTCCACCTAAGACAAAGTCCTGGTGAATCTCCTTCGATTCTTCTACAGTTCAGTCGTGCATGGCACAGCACAGAAACAGGCACATCTTTCCTGTAGGCTGGTGATCAAAACTGCACATAATACTCCAAATTAGGCCTCACCCGTGTCTTATACAACCTCAACATAACATCGCATCCATTATACTCAGTACCTTGATCTATTAAGGCCAATGTGCCAAAAGCTTTCTTTACGACCCTATCTACCTGTGAAGCAACTTTCTATGAATTATGGACCTGCAATCCAGATCCCTTTTTTCTACCACACTCCTCAATGCCCTACCAGAGTGCAACAACTCACAACTATATGTGTTAAATTTCATCTATCATTTTTTCTAGCTGGTCCAGTTCCTGCTACAAGCCATGAGCATTCCTCTCTGTGCACAACACCCCCAATCTTGGTGTTATCCGCAAATCTACTGATCCAGTTAACTACATTATCATCTAGATCATTGATATAGATGATAAACAATGGACCCAGCATCTGTATCTGTGGTAGTCCATTATTCACAGGCCTCTAGCTGGAGAGGCAACCATTTACTTCCACTCCCTGGCTTCTCCCACAAAGCCAATATCCAATCCAATTTACTACCTCATCTTGAATGTCGAACGACTGAACCTTCTTGACCAACCTCCCATGTGGGACCTCATCAACTCCTTTGCTAATGTCCATGTAGGTAATATCCACTACCTTGCCTTCATCAACTTTCCTGGTAACTTCCTTGAAAAACTTTGTAAGATTGGTTAGACATGACCTACCACTCATGCTGACAATCATTAATCAGTCCATGTCTATTCAAGTACTTATGCAGTGCCCTGGGAAGTTTCATGTTTTAAATTTTACAACATTGAATCACAGTGGAATTAATTTGGCTTTTTTGACACTGATCAACAGAAAAAGATACTTTTGTGTCAAAGTGAAAACAGATCTCTACAAAGTGATCTAAATTAATTACAAATATAAAACTTAAAATAATTGATTGCGTAAGTATTCACTCCTTTAATATGACACACCACATCATCACTGGGGCAGCCACTTGGTTTTAGAATTAGTTAAATGCAGATATACTTTTGGAGACCAGTAAAGGCTCCCTTTAATTCCCACTCTTTGCTTCATGCCAGTCAACTAATCTTCTACCCATGCCTTATCTTTCCATAAGACAGGGGAGCAGAATTAGGCCATCTGCCCATCGACTCTGCTCCACCATTCAATCATGGCTGATCCTTTTTTCCTGTATACTCCTCAACCCCAGTTCCTGACCTCCTCCTCATAACTTTTGATGCCATGTCCATCAACAACCTATCAATCTCTGCCTTAAATACACCCAGCAACCTGGCCTCCACAGCTGCATGTGGCAACAAATTCCACAAATTCACCACCCTTTGACTAAAGAAATTTCTCTGCATTTCTGTTTTGAAAGGGTGCCCCTCTATCCTGAGGCTGTACCCTCTTGTCCTAGACTCTCCCACCTTGGGAAACATCTTTTCCACATCTACTCTGTCTAGGCTTGTCAATATTCGAAAGGTCTCAATGAGATCCCTCCTCAACCTTCTGAATTCCAGCGAATACAGACCCAGAGCCATCAAACGTTCCTCATATGATAATCCTTTAATTCCTGGAATCATCCTTGTGAACCTCCACAGGACCATCTCCAATGCCAGCACATCTTTTCTAAGATGAGGGTCCCAAAACTGTTCACAATACTCAAGGTGAGGCCTCACCAGTGCCTTATAAAGCCTCAGCATCACATCCTTGCTCTTGTATTCCAGACCTCTTGAAATGAATGCTAACATGGCATTTGCCTTCCTCACCACCGACTCAACCTGTAAGTTAACCTTCAGGGTGTTCTGCACAAGGACTCCCAAGTCCCTCTGCATCTCAGATTCCTGGATTTTCTCCCCGTTTAGAAAATAATCCACACATCTATTTCTACCACCAAAGTGCATGACCATGCATTTTCCAACATTGTATTTTATTTGCTACTTTCTTGCCCATTCTCCTAATCTGTCTTCAGTCCTTCTACAGCCTACCAGTTTCCTCAGCACCACCTGCCCGTCCACCAATCGTCATGTGATCTGCAAACTTGGCAACAAAGCCATCTATTCCATCATTGAAACCATTTATATACAACATAAGAAGAAGCAGTCCCAACACCGACCCCTGCAGAACACCACTAGTCACTGGCAGCCAACCAGAAAAGAATCCTCTTATTCCCACTCACTGCCTCCTACCAATCAGCCAATGCTCTAACCATGTTAGTAACTGCCCTGTGATACCATGGGCTCTTAACTTGGTAAGCATCCTCATGTGTAGCACCTTGTCAAAAGCCTTCTGCAAGTCCAAATATACGACATCCACTGCATCCCCTTTATCTATCCTAGTTGTAATCTCCTCAAAGAATTCCAACAGGTTCATCAGGCAGGATTTTCCCTAAAGGAAGCCGTGCTGACTTCCCTGTCGTGCCCTGGGTCTTACCTTGTTTAGCAGCCTCATGTCCTTGTCAGAGGCCTTCTAAAAATCCAAGTAAACAATATACGCTGACTCAACTTTGTCTACCCTGCCTGTTATTTCCTCAAAGAATTCCAATAGATTAGTCAGGCAAGATTTCTCCTTGAGGAACCGTGCTGACTTTGTCCTGTTTGCAGCTCCAAGTACCCTGAACCGCATCCTCTACAATGATCTCAGAATCAGGTTTAACATCACTGGCATATATCATGAAATTTGTTGTTATGTGGCAGCAATAAGTTGCAATACATAATAAAAACTGTAAATTATAGTCAGAAGTACATAGATATTTTAAAAAATAAATAAATAAGTAGTGCAAAAAGAGAAAAATGTAATGAGGTAGTGTTCATTGGTTCAATGTCTGTTCAGAAAGCTGATGGTAGAAGGGAAGAAGCTATTCCAGAATAATTAAATGTGTGCCTTCAGGCTCCTGTACCTTCCAGTAGCAGTCAACACAATCTGTGTGTGGAACAGCCCGTATATCAGAGTCCTCTTGTCACACAGCTGCTCAGTTTGAATTATGACAAAGGCCCTTGCATCTCTTTCATGCCCTGTAGAACTCAATCCTGATAAATGTAACGTGATGGATTTGGGTGGTCTAATAAGGGTAGGACAAATACCAAGACACAGACCTCAAAGGGACTTCATGGTAGGTAAGATTTCAATTTCGAGTTCCTGTGTGTCAACATCTCTGTGGAACTATCCTGGGCTCAACCTATCAATGCAGTTACAAAGAAGGAGCAATGAAGGCTATATTTCATTAGGAATTTGAGGAGATCTGCCATGTCATCAAAGACATTCGCAAACTTCTACATGTACCATGGAGAGCAATCTAACTAGCTGTATCACCGTCTCGTTTGGGAGAGCACTACACAGGATGAAATAAGCTGCTGAAAGTTGTAAACTCAGTCAGTTCCATCGTGGGCACTAGCCTTCCCAGCATCCAGGACATCTTCAAGGAGCGATGCATCAAAAATATGGCATACATCATTAAGGACATCCCCTTTTCTCATTGAGAGGGTTTTTCATGATCCTACGGGCCCTTTTTTCACACCTGTCCTTGTAAATGTCCTGAATCACAGGAAGTTCACAACTACAGATGGACTGGGCTGTCCACACCACTCTCTGCCGAGTCCTGCGATTGAGGGAGGTACAGTTCCCACACCAGTCAGTGATGCAGCCAGTCAGAATGCTCTCAATTGTGCCACTGTAAAAAGTTCTTAGGATTTGGGGGTCCATACCAAACTTCCTCAACCGACTGAGGTGAAAGAGGCGCAGTTGTGCCTCTTTCTCCACACAGCTGGTGTGTACAGACGACGTGAGGTCCTCAGTGATGTGGGTGCCGAGGAACTTGAAGCTGTTTCCTCTCTCAACCCCAGATCCACTGATGCCAATGGGGGTTAGCCTGTCTCCATTCCTCCTGTAATGCACAACCAGATCCTTTGTTTTTGTGACATTGAGGGAGAGGTCGATTTCTTGACACCACTGTGGGCCACCTCATTATTGTTTGAGATAAGGCCAATCAATGTAGTGTCGTCAGCAAATTTAATTAGCAGACTAGAGCTGTGAGTGGCGATACAGTCATGGGTATACAGGGAGTAAAGGAGGGGGCTTAGTACACAGCTCTAAGCCCCTCCTGTATTGAGAGTCAGAGGGTTGGAGGTAAGGGAGCCCACTCTTGCAACGTGCTGGTGATCTGACAGGGAGACCAGGATCCAGCTGCACAAAACAGGGTCAAGGCCCAGGTCTCTGAGCTTCTTGTCAAGCCTGGATGGAACAATGGTGTTGAATGCTGAACTGTAGTCCAAGAACAGTAGTCTCACATAAGCATCCTTCTCCAGGTGTGTAAGGACAATATGTAGAGCAGTGGCTATTGCGTTGTCTGTCGATCTTTTGTGTCGGTGGGCGAATTGTAGGGGGTCCAGTTTAGGTGTTAGTAAGCTGCAGATGTAATCCTTGACCAGCCTCTCAAAGCATTTGCTTATCATTGAGGTGAGTGTGACAGGACGCCAGTTGTTCAGGCATGTTACCTTGGTCTTTTTTGGTACAGGGATAATGGTGGGTATAGCACAAAGCAGTTACCCAATCTGTGTTTCTTTTCTCAAACCTGGTCCAACTGAACACTCACATGCTTCTGTCTCTTTGCAGTTTTGACAAAGGACCACACACTGAGAACATTGTCTGTATGCCTTTCCATACAGTGACACTTGACCTGCTGAGTTTTTCCAGTGTTCCTGATTCTTGTGCAGCCTGTTCACAGCTGCGGCCCATCACATGTCAGCTCCCTGATGTGCTTGAATGAATGAATGCCAGTTGGGCATTGGATGACCCAGCTTTAAGTTGCTCTCTCCACAGAATTGAAAGTTATTGATTCATTGAGTCATATGGTACAGAAACAAGCCTTTCCACTCATTAAATCTGTGCTGACTCATAATACCATTTTATTTTTAACCCCTTCCCATTGACTCCCTCCTCATTCTAGCACGTACCTGCACACTAGGGAGAACTTACAGCAGTCGATTAGCCTGACAGTTTGTACATTTTGAATGTGAGTGGAAACCTGTGCAACTGGAGGAAAGTGGTGCTGTCATGGGGAGAGTATACTAACTCCACACAGAGCACTAGGTCAGGCTTGAACTTGGGTCACTGGAGCAGGAGGGAGTAGCTCTGATGGCTGTACCATTGTGCTGTCCCTTAACCCTAAATTAAGGTGTTTGACTCCATCCCAGAATCGGGTGACAAGCAACTAAACATCAGCACGATACAGACTTCAAATACCCACCTACCCCAACATCATTATCTGCTCCCCACAGGGCCATCAACACCCTTTAACTCACCTAAACATTAGTGACGACCTACAGCAGTCAGTTAACCTACCAACCCATAAATTCCAGGGGCTCTTCAGAGACTGGAAATCTTCAACAACACCCACAGAATGCTGGAGGATCTCAGCAAGTCGGATGGCATCTGGAGAGGAGTAAACCATCAACGTTTTGGGCCGAGTCCCTTCAGGACTGGACCCTTCTCTCCATAAAAGCTGTTTGATTTGCTGAGGTCCTCCGGTATTTTGTGCATGTTGCTCAACCTACCAACTTGCATATCTTTCGGAGAAAGCCTTGGAGTAATCGTGATTTACCTTGCTTTTAATTAATATTTTTGTCTTTTGTTTTCATATCTGTTTTTATGTTTATTTTCAATTTTGTACTTTTATCCCATTGTAAAGCAGTTTGAGCTACATCGTCTGTATGAAAAGTACTCTTTGGGTAAAGTTGTTGATACTTGCTTGGAGCATCGAAGACTGAGAAACAGTCCTGGAAAATGGATCCGAATGGGCATAGAGTGAATACATTGAGTTTTCCCAGGGTTGGGGAATTGAGCTCGAGGGAATAGGTTTATGGGGTGGAAATAGGAACTTGAAGTGAGGTTACAGATCTTTATTCCCCACATGAAGGGTGGTAGGTGTGTGGAACGAGCTGCTAGAAGAAGTGGTTGAGGCAGGTAAATTAACAACTTTTGAAAGAAAGTTGGACAAGCACACAAATTGGAAATGCTTGGAAGGTTGTGGGCCAAATGCTGGCAAATGGGACTAGCCTCGAGGGGAATCTTGGTTGGCGTGGCTGGAGGGCCTCTTTCTGAGGTGTGACTGTCATCCAAAGGGAACCCTTGAGAACGTGAAACCCCTACACAGGTCAGGATTGTACTGGAACAGTGAGGCACAACTCTGCCATCTGTTCTGCTGTACCATCCTTGTGTTTCTCTCTCCTACCCCTCTCCCCTCCCCACTCTCCCCTCTCCACCTCTCTCTCCCCCTTCCACCTCCCCTTCCCTTTCCCCTCCCCTCTCCCTGTCTTCCTCCCTCCTCCCTCCCCTTCCCCTCTACCCTCTCCCCCTCCACCTGCCGCTCTCTCCCCTCCCCTCTCTCCCACTCCCTACCTCCCTTCTCCCCCTCCCCCACTCCCCCCTTTCCCCCATTCCCCCTCTCTACCCCACCCCTCCCCCCCAAAAGGATGATGAATGAAGGACTGAAGATTTTACACCTGAATGCAGACAGTACATGGAATAAAGTAGATGATCTTGTAGGATTGGATTGTAAGATTGGAAGGTTGTGGGCATCAGTGAGTCATGGCTGAAAGAAGATCATAGTTGAGAGCTTAACATTCAAGGATACACATTATACTGAAAGGACAGGCAGGTAGGCAGAGGGGGTGGCGTGACTCTGTCGGTAAAAGTGTAATTGAATCTTTTGAAAAAGGTGACTTAGGATTGGAATATGTGGAATACGTGGGTAGAGTTAAGAAACTGCCAAGAGTAAAAAGGCCCTGACAGGAGTTCTATACAGGCCTCCAAGTCGTAGCCAGGATATGGGACATAAATTACAATGGGGGGGAAAAAAAGAAAAAACAAGTAAGTTTTATGATAGTCAATACGGATTTCAATATGCAAGTAGAATGGGAAAATCAGTTTGGTGCTGGATCCCAGGGTGGAATTTTTAGAATGCTTATGAGTTGGCTTTTTGAAGAAGCTAGTGATTAAGCCCACTAGGGGAAGGGCAATTCTGGATTGGGTGTTGTGTAATGAAGCAGATTTGATTCAGGAGCTTAAGGTAAAAGAACCCTGGGGGTGATGATGATAATATGATGGAATTTACTCTGAAGTTTGAGAGGGAGAAGATAAAGTCAGGTATATTGGTATTACAGTGGAGTAAAGGGAAATACAGGGGCATGAGAGAGGAGCTGGTCAAAGTTGATTGGAAGGCGATACCATCAGGGATGCCAGCAGAACAGCAATAGCTGTCGTTTCTGAATAGGGTTGAGAGGGATAATAAATCAGCCAGAGCAGACTCAGTGGGCTGAATGGACTAATTCTGCTCCCATGTCATATGGTATTATGGTAGCGTTGTGGGCTGAAGCTGTACTATTCCATGTTCTGTATTATACAACACTTGCATTGCATCCACTTCTGGCTACTCAAGTCAAATCACTTATTGTCATTTCGACCATAGTTGCTGGTACAGTACACGGTAAAAACAAGACAATGTTTTTCAGGACCATGATGAAACAGTACAAAAACCACACTGAACTATGTGAAAACAACACAGAAAAAAAAAACTACACTAGACTACAGACCTACCCTGGACTGCATAAAGTGCAGTGTAGTTTGAGAGCAATATAAAAATCCAAGATGTCCTGCTCCACAGAGGAGAAATGCTGCTGGTTGCTCTGAGTCAGGCAGTGTCTATGCAGACAAAATGGGAGTTAAAATTTCCTGTGATTGTGTATTGCCAGCATATTTTTATTTTTATTTCAAACTTGCAAAATCTACATTGGTTTGTTGCCTCCCAAGTGGTCAGAGACATCTTGGATTGAGTCCATAGCATTTTTATGGGGGAGGGTGAGCAGCCAGAGATTATGGTCCACATCAGTTTCAATGACATTGCCAGGAAGGCTGGTGAGGTTCTGCAAAATGAGTTCAGGCGCTAAGTTAAAGGACAGGACCTCCAGGGTTGAGATTTCAGGATTTCTACCCGTACCATGTGCCACTGAGGCTAGAAATCAGAAGATAATATAGTTTTAAAATCTTGCTGAGGAGATGGTGTCGGAGGGAGGGATTCATATTTTTGGATCATTGGGCTCCCTTCCAGGGAAGATAGGACTTGTGCAAACAGGATGATTTGCTGCTGAACTGGCGAGGGTCCAATACACTTGTTAGTACTGTTGTGGGATGTTTAAACTATAGTTCTAGGGTGAAGGGAGCTAGAGTGGCAGGGAAACTATTGGAGTCGTTGTGGGGAAAGATATTGTTAAGCCTACCTACAAAGACAGGAACTAAAAGGTTGAGCTTGGTGGGACTAATGTTCTGAGTGGTATCTGTTTTAATGCAAGCAGTATTGTATGCGAGACAGGAGTGTAAAGCATGGACCAGTGTGTAGGATCATGACATTGTAACCAATAGTGAGACTTGGTTGAAAGATTGGCAACTCAAATTTCCCCATTCCTTCGTTTTAGACGTGATAGAGCAGGAGGTAATAAAGGAAGCATTACTGATCAGGGAAAATGGCACGACACTGTTCAGACAGGAAAGAATGAAGAACTCGTTTACTGTGGCTATATGGATGGAACAGAAGATTAAGAAAGGGATGATCATATTAACGGGATTCTACACCAAACAATAGTTGAATTTAAAGCAACAAATTTGTAGGAGGTGCAGCACACGGCAGCAGCGGCCTTTCGGATCTGGTGCTACTTTAATTTAGTTTTTTAAATTTAATTTTAAATTAGAATTTAATTTTAAGGCACAATTAGGGTTTAGTGCAATGGATAACAGAGCGACTATCTACCATTGCCAGATACTGCTGCAATACAGAGATCACCCAAAAACAAACCTTCATAAAAATCTATTGGTTAGATTCCTGCTGAGGGAATCGGGCCTGCAGTCCTCGGAGTCGCCTGATGCCGGTGGCCAGAAGTGGGGACGTTGTAAGCGGTGTGGGAAGAAGTGGAAGTGAGGCGAGCGGGCAGGAGTCTGTGCCAGGAAAGAAGCCCTAGCTGGCCAGCTCTCCCGTCCATTCTGCTCTCCAGTGTCTGCTTGCTGAGGGAATCGGGCCTGCAGTCCTCAGAGTTGCTTATTGCTGATGGCCAGAGGTGGGGACAGCGTAAGCGGTGTGCAAGGAAGCGAGGCGAGTGGGCAGGAGTCCGTGCCAGGAGAAAAGCAAGCTCTAAACGACCGGCCCTCCCGTCCATTCTGCTCTCCAATGGACATTAAATTGGACGACATCTGTGGCAACGAAATACTCGGCGGGAGTACAGAAACGGACAGAATCCCAGACGCTGCCATTCAGCTGATTATTTATGTAACAAATTTTCCCCCAAGCCATCAGACTACCAACCGACTGACCTCTGCTGTGCCTATTGTCTTGTTTATTATTTATTGTAATGTTTGCACTGTTCTGTGTAGTTCTGTAGTCTAGTGTCGTTTTTGTGTTGGTTTAAGTAGTTCAGTGTAGTTTTTGTATTGTTCATGTAGCACCATGGTCCAAACGTTGTCTTGTTTTTACTATGTACTGTACCAACAGTTATGGTCGAAATGACAATAAAAAGCAACTTGACTTGAAGAGATTGCAAACATTGGAAATATAAGGTTGTCATTGACATGTAGACTGGGATTCCTGTACTCTTAAGGGACTGGATGGGTTAGAATTTGTCAGATGTGTTTGGCAAGGTTTCCTTAATCGATATATGAAGGTCTTAACGAGAGTGAGAGCAGTACCGGATCTTCTGTTTGGGAGCGAGACAAGGCAGGTGACAGAAACGTCAGTAGAGAAACTCGTTGGATCTGGTGTTCATAATTCCATTCATTTCAATATAATTATGGAGAAGATAGGAGTGATCCTTGGGTTGAGATTCTGAATTGGAGAAAGGCCTATTTTGAAGGCATGAGAAAGGATTGGGATAGGCTGTTTGCTGGCAAAGGGATGTTTGGTAAATGGGAGACCCTCAAAAGTGAAATACTGAGAGTACAGAGGTTGTATGTTCTTGTTAGAATACAGTGCAAAGTTCAGGGATGCTTTGTTTTCAAAGGATATTGAGGCCCTGATTAAGAAGGTACATTGCAGGTGTTGGCAGCAAAGAACCGATGAAGAGTATAAAAAATGCAGGAGAACATTTAAGAGAGAAACAGTGAGGGCTAAAAGAAGTTATGAGGTTGTGGCAGACAAGGTGAAGGAGAATCCCAAGGGCTTCTACAGATATATTAAGAGTAAACGGATAGCAAGGGAGAAAATTGGTCATCTACATGAAGCTGAAAGAAGTGGGTGATCTTAAATGGGTATTTTGCATCTATATTTACTCAGACACAAGGTCTATAGAACAGAGGTAAAACAGTACAGAGGTCATGGACCATATGTAGCTTAAAGCTTACTGTCTTGAAGCAAATTAGATTGTCCAAGTCCCCAGGGCCTGACAAAAGAATTGCTGTCCTTGAACCTTGTGGAATGCTAGTGCAGGAATTTCACAGGCCCTGGAAAAGCTATTTAAGATGTCCTTAGCCACAGGTAAGATGCGAGAGGACTGGGGGCGGGAGGGGGGTGGCTAATGTTGTTTCATTGTTTAAGAAAGGCTCTGAGAATAAACCAGGAAATCAGAGGTTGGTGAGTCTAATGTCAGTAGTGTATAACTTTTTGGAAAGTATTGTAGGGAACAAGGATATACAAGTATTTGGTTGTAAGGGGACTGACTAGGGATAATCAACATGGTAGGTCATATCTAACTGATCTTGAAATTTTTTGAGGAGGTGACCAGGAAAATTGATGAAGGAAAGACAGTAGATGTTGTCTACATGGACTTATAGTCTTTGACAAAGTCACATGTGGGAGGCTGGTCCAGGAGGTCCAGGTGCTTGGCATTCAGGTTGAATTCAATATTGGCTCAGTGTGAGAAGCCAGACAGTGAGAGTGATTGGCGGTTGCTTGTTTGACTGGAGACCTGACTGTATGCCACAGGGATTGTTGTTGAGGCCGTCGTTGTTTGTCACATTAGTGACTTGGATGGGCGGCATGGTGGTGTAATGGTTAGTACAATACCAGCAGCTCAGGTTCAATTCCCGCTGTTGCCTGTAAGGAATTTGAATGTCCTCCCAGTGTCTACGTGGGTTTCCTGAGAGTCTTCTGGTTTCCTCCCCAGTCCGAAAACATGCTTGCTTGGTAGATTATTTGGTCATTATAAATTCTCCTGTGATTAGGCTAAGACTAAACCAGGGGATTGCTGGTGGAGTGGCTCAAAGGGCTTATTTTGCGCTGTAACTCAATAAAATAAAAAATAATGTAGTAAATCAAATTAGCAGGTTTGTAAATGAGACAAAGATGAGGGGCATAGTGGACAGTGAAGAAAGCTCGCAAAGCTTGCAGAAGGATCTGGACCAGCTGGAAACAGATAAAGCTGGATAATGGCAAATAGAATTTAATGCAGATTAGTGTGAGGGGTTGTATTTTGGGTGGATCCACGCAGTGAATAATAGGGCACTGAAGAAAGTAGAAATTAGGGATCTGTGAATACAAATTTATAATACCTTAAAAGTAGCGTCAGTGGTAGATAAAAAGTTATAAAAAGAGCGTTTGGCATATTGGCCTTCATAAATCAGAGTATTGAGCACAGGAGCTGGGATGTTATGTTGAAGTTGTATATGACATTGGTGAGGCCAGATGTGGAGTATTGTGTGCAGTTTTGTATATGTCCCTGTAGGAAAGATATTAATGAGATTTGAAGACTACATAGAAAATTTACAGTGATGTTGCCAGGACATGAAGAGCAAAGTTATAGGGAAAGGTTGAATAGATGAGTCATTTTTCCTTGGAGCATAGGGGAATTTTGATAGAGGTATACAAAATTATGAGAGATATAGATAGAATTAATGCAAGATGACTTTTTCCACTGCTGTTTGGTGAGACTAGAATGAGAGGTCATAGTTCAAGGGTGAAAGGTGAAATATTTAAGGGGGACTTAAGGGACATCTTTTGCATTCAGAGGGTGGCGAGAGAGTGGAAAGAGCTGCCAGCGTAAGTGGTGTACGTGAGTGCCTTTGCAGTGCTTACGTGAATTTCAGACAGGTCCATGGATGGGAAGGGTATGGAGGACTATGGTCCAGGTTCGGTCAATGTTACTTGGCAGTGTAACTGTTTGGCATGGACTAGATCGGCTGTTCATGTGCTGTAGTACTCTATCACTGTTATTTTGCTCGATGCGTCATGGTGGTGCCAGGAAGGAGGAAATTTAGCAAGAAAGATGAGATGGGAAAAGCTGGTTATTCTCCTTCATGCAAGGAAAGTCTGGGAGGAAGTTGTTCAAAGACCAGCTGATTAGAATTTAGGATCGCACGTTTTGCAAGGAAGAAAGACATGGGTGGTAACGTAAGGGAACCCTGGATGACCTGAGGTCAAGAAGAAAAAACACGCGTAAGGTTCAGGGCCTCCGCTTTAAATATAGTGCATTGAAAAAATATTCAGCACCCCCACAACTACTTTCACATTTTACTGTATCATTTTCTAAGTTTAAAATATATTGAAATAGGATTTTTTGAGCTAATCTACAAAACTGCATCATGTCAAGTCAAAAGAAAAATTCCAAAACCTTTGAACAATTCTCTAGAAGTTAAAAACCGAAATTGTGAGGCTGAAAAGGTATTCGTCACCTTTGTAATTACTATGTCAACTTTCCTCAGGTGTAATACTCTGTTACCTCACCAACTCAAACATTTTGCTGATGTAGAAAATTGGAGGATCACCTGTTTAAAATGAATTATAGGAAAAAATACCCCCTCTCTCTGTGAGGTCCAACATTATGGTAGATTTTCAACAGACCAAACCAAAATGAAGACAAAAAAGCATTTGAGACTAGTTTGGGAAATGATAATAGAGAAGCTGAAATGTAAGGGTAAGGGTACCAGACTATTTCAAAGATACTGACCATATCTCAGTGGTCAGTGCAGTCCATCATGAAAAAGTAAAAAAAAATGAAACCACAGCCACACTGTCTAGGCCAGGCCCCTCCTCTAAACTTAGTCACCAGTGAAGAATGGCACTTGCAGAGAGGCGACTGTGATGCCAACAGTCACTCTGAGGGAAGCCAGTGTCTGCAACTGGAGATGAAGTTCATGGCTGCACAGTCTCTAGGCCATGCACAAAAAGAGTATTTATGAAAAAGTGGCAAGGAAGCACTGGCTAAGAGAAAAACATATCTTCGCCCGTTGAGACCATAAGATATAGAAGTAAGATTATAGATATAGATTATAGATATCTTATAGAAGTAAGATATAGAAGTAAGATTGGCCCATCGAGTCTGCTCCATCATTTCATCATGGCTGATCCAATTTTCCTTTCAGCTCTGATCTCCTGCCTTCTCCCTCTATCCCTTCAGACCCTGACCAATCAAGAATCTATCAACCTCTGCCTTAAATATACATAAAGACGGCCTCCATGGCTGCCTGTGGCATCAAATTCCACAGATTCACCACTCTCTGGCTAAAGTTCTTCCTCCTCATCTCCATTCTAAAAAGACACCTCTCTATTCTGTAATACTTTGCAAAGCGTCACTTAAAAGACACTGTAAAGATGTGGAGGAAGGTCTTGTGGTCAGATGAGATTAAAGTGGAACTTCTTGGCCTCGACTTTAAGCATCATATGTGGCATGTCTAATACTGCACATCAGCCATGTAAACCCATTCCCTACTTGAATGTATGGTGGAGGGAGCATCTTGCTATGAGGATGCTTTTCAGCAGTAGGGTCTGGAAATGTGGTCAGGATTGATGAGAATATGAATGCTGATAAATTCAGAGAGATCCTGGATTAAAAACCTGCTAGCTCTGCCAGAAAGTTTAAACTGGAGAGGAAGTTTGTCTTTCAGCAGAATGACCCAAAGCACATTGCCAAATCAACCATGGAGTGGCTTCAAATGAAGAAAATTGATGTGTTTGAGTGGCCCAGTCAGAGCCCTGATCTTAATCATCGAACACCTCTAGCAAGACCTCAAAATTGCTGTCTACTGCTGCTCTCCAATTAACTTTGCACAGCTTGAGCAATTTTGCAAGGATGAATGGGCAAACCTTGCTCCATCAGTTTGTGCAAAGCTAATAGAGGGTTATCATAAAAGACTACGGGCTGTCGTAGCTGCAAGAGGGCGTTCAACTAAAAACTGATCAAAGGGGGTTGAATACTTTTGAGCTGCTGACTGTTCAGTTTTTGAAATTTTAGTTTTTCATGCTTTACAATTTTCTGTTTTCGGGCTCTGCTGTGAAAAAAGGAGCATACAATCCACAAATAAAATTTCACAGTTAAGTTGCTCAAAATTACTGGTTGTAATTGTGAACAAGCGAACAAACGTTGGTGGCTGATTTACAAGGCACTCTATACCCAATGAGTTGGCCTCCACAGTATTTGTGGCAATGAATTCCTAAGATTCACTACCCTTTGTCTAAAGAAATTCCTCCTCAACTCTGTTCTAAAATGGTCATCCCTCTATTCTGATGCTGTGCCCTCTGTCCTAGACTCCTTCACTATGGGAAACATACTCCCTAATGACATAACAGCCAGTACAGAATTGGCTTTGCCCTAGTGGGCTCAACCACAAGCTTCTCTAAAAAGCCCGTCTCGTAGACATTGTACAAATTCCCTCTCTTGGGTTTCAGCACCAGCCCAATTTTCCCAATCTTCTTGAATATTGAAATCTCCCATTGTCTTTTCTACCTGCTTTTCTATCTTCAGTGGTAATTTGCATCCCTCATCATGGATACTGTTTACCCTTGAATTTTCTGAACTCTGCTGACAAGGATTCTTCTTCTCCCAATCCTGTGTCACGTGACTCTAAGGATTTGATTTCATCTGATACAATAGGTATCCTTGGACTCACAACTAGGATCTTCTTTCAGCTATGATGCCCACAACTTCATACCCGCCGTTCTCTAACAAGGTCAGATGTCTTATTCCTCATACTGAGTGCACTCAAATGTAACATCTTCAGTCCTGTATTCTTCACCCTTTTCAATTTTGTCCCATGTCAGAATCAGAGTCAGGTTTATTATCACCGGCATGTATCGTGAAATTTATTAACTTTGCAGCAGCAGTTCAATGCAATACATGATATTGTATGGAAAAAATTAATCATTTACAGTAAGTATATACAGTGCCTGTAAAAAGCATTCATCCCCCTTGGAAGTTTTCATGTTTTATTGTTTTACAACATTGAATCGCAGTGGATTTAATTTTGCTTTTTTTTGATACTGATCAATAGAAAAAGGCTCTTTCATGTCAAAGTGAAAACAGATCTCTACAGAGTGATCTAAATTAATTACAATATTAAATCACAAAATAGTTGATTGCAAAAGTATTCACTCCCTTTAATATGACACAACAAAAAATCACTGGTGCAGCCAATTGGTTTTAGAAGTTACATAATTAGTTAAATGGAGATCAGTGTGTGCAGTCAGGGTGTTTCAACTGATTGTAGTAACTGTACACCTGTATCTGGAAAGTCCAACTGCTGTTGAGTCAGTATCCTGGCAAAAACTACACCATGGAGACAAAAGAACACTCCAAGAAACTCCACGAAAAGGTTATTAAAAATCACAAATCAGGAGATGGATACAAGAAAATTTCCAAGTCACTGAATATCCCTTGGGTACAGTTAAATCAGTCATCAAGAAATGGAAAGAATATGGCACAGCTGTAAATCTGTCTAGAGCAGGCCATCCTCAAAAGCAGTGACTTGCAAGAAGGTAACCATAAGACATAGGGGCAGAATTAGGCCATTCAGCCCATCAAGTCTGCTACGATTTTTTAAAAAAATATTTTTTCCCCAAATGTTTTTATTTAAAGTAGAACATAAAATTACTCCTGCATATTTTCAATAGTTTCTTCCTTATATTTCCCCTTATCCTGGTCAACTTTGGCGAGATTTGGCTTTGTGTTCCATCCTTTTCCAGTTTTAGCCTGGTAATCACCACCTTGCTGGGGTGAATGCCAACATGAACTATGGTGCCATTGGCCTTCTCATGCTGCACCCCCTCAATATCGATTGTATACTTCTTCCTGTACACTTGATCTGCTGGCCCTTGTAATGACCTCTGATGACCTGGACTTGTCAGGGAAGCCACCAAGAGACCTGGGACAACTCTGGAGAAGTTATAAGCTTCAGTGGTTGAGACAGAGAGACTGCACGTATAAGAGCTGTTGCTGGTGCTTCAGTCGTCACAGGTTTAGTGGAAAGTGACAGAGAAAAGCCACTGTTGGAAAAAAAAATTGCATGAAATCTTGACTAGAGTTTGCCAGAAGGTCTGTGGAGGCTCTGAAGTCAGCTGGAAGAAGATTCTATGGTCTGATGAAACCAAAAAATTGAGCTTTTTGGCTATCAGACTAAACACTATGTTTGGCATAAGACAAATACCGCAGATCATGAAAAACATAGCATCCCTACCATGAGGCACCATACTGTGGGGATGCCTCACTGCAGAAGGCTCTGCAAAGCTTGCAGAGGGTGAAATGAATGCAGCAAAATACAGGGAAATCCTGGAGGAAAACCTGATTCTGTTTGCAGGAGGACTGCAACTTGGAAGTTTTGTTCTCCAACATGACAATGACACCGAACATAAAGCCAGTGCTACACAGGAATGGGTTAAAAACAACAAAGTTCATGCCCCGGAGTGGCCAAGTCAGAGTCCAGACCTCAATCCAATTGAGAATTTGTGGCTGGACTTGAGAAGGGCTGTTCACTCACGATCCCTGTGCAATCTGACAGAACTTGAGCGGTTTTGTAAAGAATGGGGGAAAATTGCAGTGTCCAGATGTGCAAAGCTGATCGAGACCTACCCACACAGACTCAAGGCTGTAATTGCTGCCAAAGGTGCATCTACTGAATACTGGCTTGAAGGGGGTGAGTAATTATGCAATCAATTATTGTGTGTTTAATAATTGGAATAAATTTAGACTTATTTGTAGAAATTTTGACAAGGAAGTGTCTTTTCTGTTAATCAGTGTCAAAAAGGCCAAATTAAATCCATTGTGATTTAATGTTATAAAACAATAAAACATGAAAACTTCCAGAGAAGGAGGGGTGAATACTTCTTATAGGCATTGTATATGTATATTAAATAGATTAAAACTAGTACAAAAACAGAAGTAATATATTTAAAAAATGAGATCGTGTTCATGGTTTCAATGTCCATGTAGGAATCGTATGGCAGTGGGTAAGAAGCTGTTCCTGAATCACTGTGTGTGCCTTCAGGCTTCTGTACCTCCTTCCTGACGGTAACAATGAGAAGAGGGCATTGTTACTCTTTGATGAAGCTTTGACCAGCGGCCAATTGGCATTTGGGATTAATTAACAAGAGGAAGTTAAAGAAAGGCGGGGCAAAAGCATCGGCCGTTATCTGACTGGACAATAGTCAGAATGGTGATCTTAAGGCTTTAGCTCTTTGAGGATTCACTCAGTGAAAGCAAAGGAGAGAAAAGCCCCAGGTTTTTTTCCTTCTCTTCTTTACATCTGCTCAGCTAGGGCAGTAGAGTGGAATGTGGGATATGTGAAAGCAGGGAGACTGGTATCCTCCACCGCTACAACTGTGAGAAGTGCATACAGCTGGAGCTTCTAACAAACCATGTTAAGGAGTTGGAGCTGGGACTGGATGAACTCCGGATCGTTCAGGAGGCTGAAGGGGTGATAGGTAGGACATACAGAGAGGTAGTTACACACAAGGTGCAAAACGCAGGAAACTTAGTGACAATCAGGAAGGGGAAAGGATTTAACGAGCCCCTGCAGAGTACCCCTGTGGCCATCACCCACAACAATAGAAATATCACTTTGGATGCTGTTGGGATGACCTGACAGAGGAAAGTCACAGTGGTCGGCTCTCCGGTACTGAGTCTGCCTCTGAGACTCAGATGGGAAGGGGGATTTGTTAGGGGAACGGACAAGAGGTTCTGTAATGAGAATGAGATTCCTGGTGGTATGCTGCCTCCTGGGTTCCAGGGTCTGGGATATCTCAGATTGAGTTCTCAACGTTCTTAAGTGGGAGGGTAAACAGCCAGAAGTTGTGGTCCGTGTAGGTACCAATGACATGGGTAGGATGAATGATGAGGTTCTGCATAGGGAGTTCAGGAAGTTAGGTGCCAAGTTAAAGGGCAGGATCTCCAGGGCTGTGATCTCAGGATTACTATCTATGCCACTAATATGTGGCTAAGGAGTTGGTGTAGAAGGGAAGTCGTAAGGTTTTTGGATCATTGGGCTCTCTTCCAGGAAGGTGGTACCTGCAGAAAAGGGACAGTTTGCACCTGAACTGGAGAGGGGCCAGTATTCTAATAGGGTGGTTTATGAATGTTACACAGTGGGATTTTAAACTGGAGTTGCAGGGGCATGGGAACTGGAGTGCCACAACAGTTAGTAGAGAGACACAGTTAGGAATCAAAAGGTTGAACATGGTGCAACAAAATGGAAAAGGGTGAATACAGGACTGAAGCTGTTGTATCTGAATGCGCACTGTAAACTGAGTAAGGTCGGTGAACTTGCAGCACATTTGCAGGTATGATGTTGTAGGCATCATGGAATCATGGCTGAAAGGTTATAGCAGGGAGCTTGAAGTCCAAGGATACACTTTGTTTCAAAAGGATAGGAAGGAAGGCAGAGGGGGCGGTTAGTAGAAAATTAATCAAATCATTAGAAAGAGGTGTAATAGGGTCAGATGGTGGTGAATCGTAGTGGATAGAGCTCAGGAAATGTAAGGGTAAAAAGACCCTGACTGGAGCTGTATACAGACCCAACAGTAGTAAGGATGTTACCTACAAATTACAACGGGAGGTTGAAAATACATACTAAAAGGGCAATATTAGAATAATCCTGCGGGATTTCAATAGAGTGGGAAAATCAGGTTGGTGCTGGATTTTCTCGAGTGCCCACGAGTTGGCTTTTCAGAGGAGTTCATGGTTGAGCCACTCGAGGATTAACTATTCTGGATTGGGTGTTGTATAATGGACATAATATGATTGAATTCACCCTGAAATTTGAGAAGAAGTATCAGTCAGACGTATCAGTATTTCAGTGGAGTACAGAGGCATGAGAGGAGTTAGCCAGAATTGATTGGAAAAGATCACTGGCAGAGCAGCAATGGCTGGAATTTCTGGAAGCAATTTGGAAGGCACAGGATATATACACCCCAAAAGGGGAGAGGCAGAAGAAAGGAAACTATAGGCAAGCAGTCAGACCTCAGTGGTAGGGAAAATGTTGAGTTGATCATTAAGAATGAGGACTCAGAGTACTTGGAAGCACATGATAAAATAAGCCATAGTCAGCATGGTTTCCTCAAGGGAAAATCTGTTGGAATTCTTTGAGGAAGTAACAAGCAGGATAGACAAGGGAGAATTGGTTGATATTGTGTACTCGGACTTTTAGAAAGCCTTTGACAAGGTATCACGCGTGACGCTGTTTAATAAACTATGAGCCCATTATATTACAGGAAAGATTCTAGCAAGGATGAAGTAGTGGCCAGTTGGCAGGAGGCAACGAGTGGGAATAAAAGGAGCCTTTTCTAGCTGGCTGCCGGTGACTAACGGTGTTCCACAGAGGTTGTGTGTTAGGACCGATTCTTTTTATGTTAATGTCAGTGATTTGAATGATGGAATTGATGGCTTTATTGCAAAGTTTGTAGATGATATAAAGATAGGTGGAGGGGCAGGTTGTTCTGAGGAAGTAGAGAGGCTACAGAAGGACTTGGCAGATTAGGAGAATGGGCAAAGAAGTGGCAGATAGAATACAGTTTTGGGAAATACATGGCATGCACTTTGGCAGAAGAAATGAAAGGGATGACTTTTTTAAATGGAGAAAAGACACAAAAATCTGAGACTTGGGAGACGGTGTGCAGGATTCCCTAAGGTTAAGTTGCAGATTCAGTCGGTGGTGAGGAAGGCAAATGCGATTTTAGGATTCACTTCAAGAGGACTAGAATATAAAAGCAAGGATGTGATGTTGAAACTTTATGAAGCACTGCTGAGGCCTCACTTGGAGTATTATGAATAGTAATGGGCCCCTTATCTTAGAAAGGATGTGCTGAAATTGAGGAGAGTTCAAAGGAGGTTCATGAAAATAATTCCAGGATTGAATGGCTTGTCACTTGAAATGTGTCTGATGGCTCTGGGCCTGTATTCACTAGAATTCAGAAGAATGAGGGGTGACCTCATTGAAACCTATCAAATGGTGAAAGGCTTTGATAGAGCGGATGTAGAGAGGATATTTCCTATGGTGGGAGAGTCTAAGACTAGAGCACACAGCCTCAGACTAGAGGGATTGTCCTTTTGGAACAGAGATCAGAAGGAATTTCTTCAGCCAGAATATAGGGAATCCGTGGAATAGTTCGCCACAGGCAGCTGTAGAGGCCAAGTCTTTCTGTATGTTTAAGGCAGAGGTTGGTAGATTCTTGACTGGTCAGGGTGTGAAGGGATAAGAGGAGAAGGCAGGAGATTGGGGCTGAGAGGAAAATTGGATCAGCCATGATGAAATGGTGGAGCAGACTCGATGGGCCAAATGGCCTAATTCTGTTCTGATATCTTCTGGCCTTATGGTCTTAAAAATGAACATTGCCTTTCTGAGGCAACGCTCCTTAAAGATGTCTTTGATACTATGGAGGCTAAGACTCAAGATGGAGCTGACTAATTTTACGATTTTCTGTAGCTTTAGTCCTGTGCCGTAGCCACCCCCCTCCCCCACCTACATACCAGGCAGTGATGCAGCCTGTCAGAATGCTGTCCGTGGAACACCTATAGAAGTCTGAGAGTTTTGTGTGACAAACCAAATCTCTCCAAACACCTAATTAGATATAGCTGCTGTCTTGCCTTCTTTATAGCTGTATTGATAGGTTGGGACCAGGTTAGATCCTCAGAGGTCTTGACACCCAGGAACTTGAAATTGCTCACTCTCTCCATTTAGGCACTTGCTAAGTTCCATTATGGTTGGCTCATGAAGATGGATAGGATCCAAGGTGAAGTGCCAGTTTGGATTTGGAACTGGCTTGCCCTAGGAGACAGAAGACTGTTATTCTGACTGGAGATCCATGAGCTGGTGTTGTTCAGCAAGGATCAGCGCTGGGTCCTCTGAAGTTTGTGAAATACAATGCCTATAAAAAGTATTCATTCCCCCCTTGAAAGTTTTCATGCTTTATTGTTTTGCAACACTGAATCACAGTGGATTTAATTTGGCTTTTTGACACTGATCAACAGAAAAGGCTCGTACCTGTCAAAGCGAAAACAAATTTCTACAAATAGGTCTAACCCTTTATTACAATTATTATACAAAATAATTGACCGTATATTTACTCACCCCCTTCAAGTCAGTATTTAGTAGATGCACCTTTGACAGTAATTACAGCCTGTGTCTGTGTGGGTAGGTCTGTATCAGCTTTACACATCTGGACACTGCAACTTTTCCCCATTCCTCTTTACAAAACTGCTCAAGCTCTGTCAGATTGCATGGGGATCGTGAGTGAATAGCCCTTTCATGTCCAGCCACAAATTCTCAATTGGTTTGAGGTTTAGACTCTGACTTGTTCACTCCAGGACATAAACTTTGTTGTTTTTAAGCCATTCCTGTGTAGCTTTGGCTTTGTGCTTGGGGTCATTGTCTTGCTGGAAAACAAATATTCTCCCAATGCGCAGTCCTCTTGCAGACTGCTCCAGGATTTCCCAGGGTATCTTGCTGTGTTCATTTTACCCTCTGCCTTCACAAGCCTTCCGGGCCTGCTGCAGTGAGGCTTCCCCACAGCATGATGCAGCCACCACATGCTTCACGGTAGGGATGGTGTGTTGCTGATGTGCGGTGTTTGGTTAATGCCAAACACAGTGTTTGGTCTGGCCAAAAAGCTTGATTTTGGTTTCATCAGACCATAGAACCTTATTCCAGCTGATTGGAGCCTCCCATGTGCCTTCTGGCAAACTCTGGCTGAGCTTTCATGTGAGTTTCTTTTCCCCCAACAGTGGCTTTCTCTTTGCCATTCTCCTATAAAGCTGTGACCGGTGAAGCACCCGGGCAACAGTTGTGTACACAGTCTCTCCTATCTCAGCTACTTAATCTTGTAACCCCTCCAGAGTTGTCATAGGTCTCTTGGTGGCCTCTCTCACTAGTCCCTTTCTTGCACGGTCACTCGTCACTCGTCGGCCCGCTTCAGGCAGATTTACAACTCTGCCATATTCTTTCCATTTCTTAATGATTGATTTAACTGTACTCCAAGGGATATTCAGTGATTTGGAAATTTTTTTGTATCAATCTCTTGACTTATTGAAAAGCTTTTTCACGGAGTTGCTTGGAGTGTTCTTTTGTCTCCATGGTGTAGTTTTTGCCAGGATACTGACTCTCCAGCAGTTACAGATACAGGTGTATTGTTTCTACAATCAATCGAAACCCCTTGACTGCACACAGTGATTTCTATTAACTAATTATGTGACTTCTAAAACCAGTTGGTTGCACCAGTGATGATTTGGTGAGTCATATTAAAGGGGGTGAGTACTGATACAATCAATTATTTTGTGATTTTCCGGTGATCTCTGTCAAAAAAGGCCAAATGAAATCCACTGTATACAAATTTGTAAAACAATAAAACATGAAAACTTCTGGGGGGGGGTGAATACTTTATATAGGCACTGTATATATTGTTTCTTCTGACGGAGAAGGGGCAAAGGCAGGTTATTAGTGCCTTTAAACTGGTCGCTTTGGGCAGATGGGGTTCATCAATCATGGTAGGTAGGTCTTTTAGGAGAAGGAAAACTGATCTCAAACCTCTGCTGCCTTGTAGCTATACCCACTAATGGATAAACCCTGAGGGAAAAATCCGGAGCTGGAGTCCCTAAGGCAGTCCTAAACTGAGTTCAATGCTGACTGGCAACTCCTGCAATGTTGCTGGTACCAAACTGTATCTGCTGCTGCCGTTCCTTTGGGTTCATCATATGTGTGGAGAGGGGGAGCTTGCTACATAGGCAACAGCTTGCTGTACGTATCATTCTGCCCAGGCTTGCATATCAAGACAGCTAGAATGCAATTTCCATGGTCAACTCTGACCCATGGAGGCCCTCACATATCCATGATTTCAATGAAAATATGGATGGGTGGATTAGCAACTTGTAGATGAAACGTCGAGTGGCATAAAAGAATACAGCAGGGTGTTGATCACACTTGGAGTACTGGATGCTCCATTATAGAAAGAGTGTGGTGAAGGCACTGAAGAACATGGCCTGGATTAGAGGGGGTGTGCAATAAGAAAGAAACCAGTGAGTATTTCAGCTCAAAAATCTGAGGGAAGTCATTTACCTGCATGTTGACTTGTTTTCCTTTACACTGGTGCTACTCAGCTGGCTGAGTTTTTCCAGTAATTTTTTTTTTGTTTAACACTGAATTCAGCATTTTCATTTCAGAAACATCTTGCTTATTTACATGCCCACTGTGTTGCCATTGACATTTCAATTCCTTCTACTGCAGCCCCTTTCCCCGCTTCTGTATTTGCTTCACATCTCTCAGATTAACTTTTTCTAATTCAATGTAATGTCATTAAACTGAAAAAGTAATGTCATTATCGAATTGTACAGCACAGAAACGGCCTCATCAGCCCAAAGTGCCCATGCCGATCAACGCACTGAGCTATACTTGTTGCATTTAATCTAGAACAATCTGCTTGAATATTCAAGTTCTTGTCCTAGTGCTTGTTGAACTTTGTGAGGATCTCTCCTCAGACAGTATGCTACATATTCCAACCATTCTCTGGTGAATGGCCGCTCAGATCCCCTATAAACTTCCCACCCCTTATTTATACCTTTGTCCTTTTGGTTTGAACAATCCTAAAGATATTGTCTATCCTATCACCCTCATAACTCTGCAGCCCTCAGCCTCATCCACTCCAGGGAAAATAATCTGTTTATCTGTAACTGAACTGCTGAAATCCAGGCAACATACTGGTGAACCTCCTCTGCACAACCTCAGCTGTCCTACAGTGGTGAATAGAACTGCACACAATCTGTGGGCTAGCCAGTGTTTCATGAAGTTTTTAACGTGATGCTCTTGCTTGTATATTTTGTCTTTGGCTGATGAAGGCAGCATACAATATGCTTTCTTCATCACACTCTCGGCCTATCTTACATAAAAAATGCTGGAGGAACTCAGCAGGTTAGGCAACATCGATGGAGGGGAATAAACAGTCTATGTTTCGAGCCAAGACTCTTCATAACTATCTCCCCCCCCCCCCCCCCCCGCCATATGCGCTTCCTTCAGGATCATTCCCCAATCCATAGTATTTACTGTGTAAGCCCAACCCTTATTTGACCTTCCCAAGTGCATCATGTCACATCTATCATTATTAAATTCTGTCTGTCATTGTTCCATCCAGCCTTCTGCCTGATCTGTATCACACTGTGGCCTCAGATAATCCTTATCACAAAGGTTCCAAGGAGATTTTTGGTGTCTTTTGGATCTGTATTTTCTACTGTAATTTAGGTTCAGAATAGTTTGAAGTGACAACACATTCATCAGGCATGGGATGCTACCATTGACTGGCTGTGCTCCTGTAATCCTTTTGCATCATTCTCTCTAACCTTATGTTCCCAACTGTTCTCCACCCCTTCCACCAGTTTTGATGACCATGACCCTGCAGTGATCCATGAAAATGCCTCTCAGTCTGAGGTGCTGGTTCCCATTCGTCTTGATATGGAGATAGATGGGCAAAAGCTGAGGGACGCCTTCACGTGGAACATGAATGGTGAGTAACACTGAGGTAGCTCCTTTCATACTATTGTACAACAAATTTAGAAATGGTTCCTTCAGGCTGTTGAACCCCTGAGCAGCCAGTGATGAGATCCTTCAGTTCATGTTTCAGATCAACCAAAGGGAAAGGGAAACCTTGGAGCGTCAGAGGATGAGAGGCGACCTGACAGAGGTGTATAAGATGATGAGAAACATTGATCGTGTGGATAGTCAGAGGCTTTCTCCCAGGGCTGAAATGGTTGTCACAAGAGGGCACAGGTTTAAGGTGCTGGGGAGTAGGTACAGAGGGGATGCCAGGGGTAAGTTTATTATGCATAGAGTGGTGAGTGTGTGGAATGGGGCTGCCGGAACGGTGGTGGAGGTGGATACAATAGGGTCTTTTAGGAGACTCCTGAATAGGTACATGAGCTTAGAAAAATAGTGGGCTATGGGTAACCCTAGGTAATTTCTGAAAAAAGTATGTGTTTGGCTTGTATTGTGCTGTGGGCTTTCTCTGTTTCTAAGCCTGTTTTGTGCTGACTTCTCGTCTGCAGTTTTGGGGGCAGTTATAGAATTATGACATCTGACTTATGGCCCTTAAAGCCTGCTCCATTATTTGCTGTTTGAACATCATAATCCCACTCTCCTCATTCTCCTTCATGAATTCATGCCTAGGAATGTATCTACTTTAATATTTACAACACATACAAAATGCTGGAGAAACTCAGCAAGCCAGACAGCATTTTGTCTGTTTTGCTCAGATTTCCAGCTTCTGCAGATTTTTCCTTGTTTCTACTTTAATATTTTCTGTGTATTGGCGTCCACTGTCCTCTGAGATGGAGAATTCCACAGGCTCACCACCTTCTGGGAGAAGGACATTTCTCTATCTTACATTAATAATTGAGAATGTGACCATTTTGTCCATGACCACACACGCCTCTGCTACCCAGCCAGCAGAAACCTCCACACATCTGGCCTTTTTTTTGTTACAGCAATGTATTCTGTCATTCTGGAGGATGGCTAAAGTTGTTTCTGTGTTTAAGAAGGGCAACAGTGTCAAGCCAGTGAGCCTAACATCAGTGATGGAAAATTTACTTGAGAGGGGTCAGTCTGCTTTTGGAAGTGCAAGGACTGATTAGGGATAGTCAGCATTGGTCTAATTGTAGAGACATCATAAGGCCATTTATAAGGTCCTGCTTCAGTGGGAAAGGTGACCAAAATAACACTCCAGCTGTGATTTCCCTGACATCCTTGTTTCTCTGCAGTGAAAGCCAGCACGCTGTTTACCACTTTAATTGCTTGGTGCGCCTGCAGGTCCTTCTCACATCAATCTTTCCCAGTCCGTCACCACATTGCTTTTCCTGCCAAAGTGGGTCACTTCCCATGTCTCCAAGCAGTCCGCGATCCCTTGTATTTGCCCATTCATTCAACTTGTCAAAATCATCTTGAAGACTTTTTGCATCCTTTCGCAGTTCACAACCACATTCTGTATCGTTGGCAAACTTGGATGTGACCCTCCCTTATTGTGATTGAGCCCGAGCTCCGACGCCTGTATTATGCCTCTCTTCACCACTGTAGCCTAAAAAGACACATTTATTCCCCGTGCTGTATGTCAACTTCCAAACCGTGCTGGTACCTTAGTCCCAATTCAATGTTCTCTAATATTGCCAACTGGCTTCTAATGTTGGACGCTGTCAAACCTAAAAATCCAAAAATACTGAAATTCTGTGGATCTGGCACATTTGGGTCTTCGGTACCAGGCCCACAGGTTACACAGGCTATCTGATGTTATCGTACTGGTTCTCCATACACTTCTTATTCCAAGTAACATTCTTAGTATTATTGGGGGAGTGCAAGAAACTGAAAGAGGTGATTTTAAAGCAAATTCTGGAATGGGGTCCTGTGAGTGTGATCCCAGGCACAGGGGCCACAGGGAGTAATGCAGTAACCAGATCCCAGTAACCAGTCGATATTCTCCAGTTACCCTGTTAATACGTCCCTAATACGTTTTCCATGTAATTCCTAAATGGACGTTTCTCTGTTCTGAGGCTGTGCCTTCTAGTCCTAGATATCCCCTGCTATAGGAAGCATTCCCTCCATGTATACTCTAGGCCTTTCAGTGTTTGATAGGTTTCAATGAGATCCCCCCTCATTCTTCCTACTGCATCAAACACTCCTCATACATTGACCCTTTCCAATACCAGCACATCTCTCCTTAGATAAGAAGCCTAAAACTGCTGACAGTACTCCAAGTGCAGTCTGACCAATACCCTGTAAAGCCTCAGCATCACATCCTTTCTCTTACATTCTAGTCCTCTTAAAACAAATGCCCACACTGCATTTACCAGTGACTTAGTCTGCAAGTTAACCTTTAGGAAATACTGCACGAGTACTCTCGAGTCCCTTTACACCACTGATTTTTGATCTTTCACTCCATTTAGAAAACAGTCAACCCTTTCTTCTACCAAAGTACATGACCACGCACTTCCCTACACTATATTCCATCTACCACTTCTTTGTTCATTCTCTTAATCTAAGTCCTCCTTCAGACTCCCTGCCTCCTCAACACTACTTGCCCCTCCACCTATCTAGAACCCTGGGTTCAGCTAGCAGCTTAATCTAGGGGATGATAGCCCCTGGCCGAGTCAAATTTAAGAAATCTTGTTTGGGTGGATGCTGTGCGATGTGTTCCTGTTACAAATCAGTACCACGAAACAACAAACAGTACACAATATGCGATTAAACGATTGAGCTTTATAATTCTTAATTTTACTATACGGTTAGTAAAGAAACAAGAGAAAAGGACCCATTCTCATGAAACAGTCTTATGTGCAAACGTTGGAGCTCACAGTGTCATCCATTTGTTCCCGTCGACCTCTGAGTGTAGCCGACCCTCACTCCTCAGTCCACTTCTTCCGGCGATCTACCAACTCTCTCCATTCGCATCCTCTCTCTTCATTGCTCCCTGACAAAAGACTGCAAAATCCCTCTCCCAGACACACAAGGAAGAACAACTCATTGGCTAATACCCTGTTATCTCTAGTCATAACCCAAACATTGCTGCTACCTTAGCCTCAGCAATGAAACATTACAGAGAGGCCATTACATTAGCAGTGAAACCATTAGCATGTTACACTCATTGTATCATCTGCAAACTTGGCCACACACAAAGCTATCAATTCCGTCATCCAAACATTAACATATAATGTGAAGTGAAGCAGTGTTCACACCGACCCCTGAAGAACTTCAGCCGCCAACCAGAAAAGGTCCCCTTTTATTCCCACTCTTTGCCTCCTGCCAGCTAGCCAATCTTCTATCCTCCCTTGTATCGTTCCTGTAATGGTTTTGGCTCTTATCTTGTTATAAACATGAGAAATTCTGCAGATGCTGGAAATCCAAAGCAACACACACAAAATGCTGGAGGAACTCTGCAGGTCAGGCAGCATCTATGGAAATAAATAAACAGTCAATATTTTGGGCCAAGATCCTTCTTCAGGACTGGAAAGGAATTGAATTGAATTGACTTTATTTCTTATATTCTTCATATATATGAGGAGTAAAAATCTTCACATTATGTCTCTGCCTAAATGAGCAATTTATAGTAATTTATAATAAGTAGTGTGTACAACAGGAGAGTCAATATTACATAGAAATACAATTGTATCAGCATGAATTAGTCAATTTGATGGCCCAGTGGAAGAAGCTTTCTGGGATCCTGTTGGTCCTGACTGTTATGGTGTGGTACTGTTTCCCGGTTGGTAGCAGCTGGAACAGTTTGTGGTTGGGGTGGTTCGGGACCCAATGATCCTTCGTGTCCTTCTTTACACACCTGCCTTTGTAAACGTCCTGAATAGTGGAAAGTTCACATCTCCAGATGTGCTGGGCTGTCCGTACTACTCTCTGCAGAGTCCTGCGATTGAGGGAAGTACAATTCCCTTTCCAGGCAAGGATGCAGTCAGTCAGGATGCTCTTAATTGTGCCCCTGTAGAGAGCTCTTGGGATTTGGGGGCCCATACCAAACTTCTTCAACTGCCTGAGGTGGAAGAGGCGCTGTTGTGCCTTTTTCATCACATAACCGGTATGTACAGACCACGTGAGATCCTCGGTGATGTGTATACCGAGGCACTTAAAGCTGTTCACCCTCTCAACCCCATATCCATTGATGCCAATAGGGGCTAGCCTTTCTTCATTCCTCCTGTAGTCCACAACCAGCTCTTTTGTTTTTGCGGCGTTGAGGGAGAGGTTGTTACCTTGACACCACTGTGTCAGGGTGATGACTTCTCTGTAGGCTGCCTCGCTATTATTTAAAATTAGGCCAATCAGTGTAGCGTTGTCAGTAAATTTAATTAGCAGATTGGAGCTGTGGGTGTTGACACAGTCATGGGTATACAGAGAGTAAAGGAGGGGGCTTAGGACACAGCCCTGAGGGGCACCTGTGTTGAGGGTCAGAGGGGCAGAAGTGAGGGAGCTCACTCTTTTCACCTGCCAGTGATCGGACAGGGAGTCCAGGTACCAGCTGCGCAAGGCAGGGCCAAGGCTGACGTCTCTGAGCTTCCTGTCAAGCCTGGAGGGAACTATGGTGTCGAATGCTGAACTGCAGACTAAGAACAGCATTCTCACACGAGCATCCTTCTTCTCCAGGTGTGTAAGGAGATGTGTAGAGCTGTGGCTGTTGCGTCATCTTTCGATCGGCGAGTTGTAGGGGGTTCAGTGTGGGTGGGAGCAAGCTGCAGATGTAATCCTTGACCAGCCTCTCAAAGCGCTTGCTTATTATTGAGGTGAGTTTGACAGGATACCAGTTGTTCAGGCATGTTACCTTGGTCTTTTTAGCAACAGGGACAATGGTGGATGATTTGAAGCAGGAGGGCACTCTACTTTGGGAGAGGGAGAGATTAAAAATGACGGGAAACACACCTGCCGGTTGTGCTGTGCACATCCTGAGTACCTGCCCTGAGATGCCATCAAGTCCTGCAGAAGTAGGAAGATGCCAGAATAAAAAGGTGAGGAGGGGAGGGAGAATAGCTAGAATGTGATAGTTGGATTGAAGGGTAGAGGGTGGAGAGGAAAGAATCTGATAGGAGAGAAGGAAGGAGGAATGGACCCAGAGGAAGGTGATAGGCAAGTGAGAAGAGGTAAGAGGCTAGAGTGGGGAACAGAAAAAGAGGGAGGGGGATTTTCACCAGAAGGAGAAATCATGCTGTCTGGTTGGAGGGCTGCTCAGACAGAATGTAAGGTGTTGCTCCTCCACCCTGAGAGTGGCCTCATTGAGGCACAAGAGGAGGCCATGGACCAGCATGTCAGAATGCGAATGGGAATCAGAATTAAATTTTTTTGTCATCGGGAAGTTCTGCTTTTGACGGAGGAGCGGAGGTGCTCGATGAAATGGTCCCCCAATTTACGATGGGTCTTACCATCTCACCAATGTAGAGGAGCACCAGACAGAACAGGTGAGCCCTGCAGATTCGCAGGTCAAGTGTTGCCTCACCTGGAAGGACTTTTTAGTGCCCTGAGAGGAGGTGAACAGACAGCTGTAGCACCTTGGCCACTGGCAGGGATAAGTGCTCGGAGGGAAAATAGATAAGAGAATCACAAAGGAAGCGATGCCTGTGGAAAGCGGGATGGGGGAAGGTAAAGATATGGAGTGGTAGGATCCCTTTCGAGAATGCGTAATTTGTAGAGAATGATGTGAAGGCTTACGGCTGGTAGGTAAGGACAAGAGAAACTCTCACTTTTAGATGGCGGGAAGATGGATGATCATGAATAAGGGAATAGTGTTTTTTACAGGAGGGAGGGTGAGAAGAGATATAGTCAAGATAACTGGGAATCAGTAGATTTATAAAAGATCTCAGTTGAAGTTTGTCTCAGGAGATAGAGATGGAGAGATCAAGGAAGGGGAGGGAGGGTTCAGAAATGGGCAGGATGGAAATTGGAGGCAGAGTTGATGAAACTGATGAACTCATCACCAATGCAGTCATCAATGTATTGGAGGAAAGAAGTGGGAAGTATTACCTGGGAAAGGTTGGAACATGGACTCTTCCACATAGCCAATGAAAAGGCAGGCATTGTGGGGCCCATTTGGTTGCCCATGGCTTCCGTTTGAGTCTGCAGTAAGTGGAAGGAACCGAAGCTGATGTTGAGGACCAGTTCTGCCAGACAAAAGAGGGTGGTGGTGGAGGGGAAGTCGCTGGTTCTTTTGTTGAGAAGAAGCTAAGAGCTTCAAGGCCTTCCTGATGGGAGATAGAAGTATATAGGGACTTGGCTTCCATGGTGAAAATGAGGCGGTTAGGGCCGGGGAATTGAAAGCTAGTGAGGAGACTGAGAGCCTGACAAGTGTCATGGATGTAGGTGGGAAGGGACTGAACCAATGGAGATATAATGAAGTCGAGGTACGAGGACATATTTTCTTCTATTGATAAAGAAGTGGAGTTTTTTTTTATTGCTTATCTTGTTAACCAGCCACATATGCAGCAACTTGTCAAAGACCTGCTGAAAATACAAGAAAACAATATTCACTGGATCTCCTTAGTCTGTCTTACCTTTATTTCCTCAAAGAATTCCAACAGATCTGTCAGACAAGTAAACCATGCTGACTTCGGCCTGTTGTATCACATTCTGAAAGAGGTAGTGGAAGAGATTGTGAAGGCATTGGTAATGATCTTTCAAGAATCACTAGATCTAGAATGGTTCCAGAGGACTAGAAAATTGCAAATGTCACTCCACCCTTTAAGAAGAGAAGAAGGGAGAGGAAAGGAAATTATAGGCCAGTTATCCTGGCCTCAGTGGTTAGAAAGATGTTGGAGTCAATTATTAAGGATGAGGTTTTGGGTTACGGAGGCAGAGACTGTTGCAAGAAACAAAGTTGTGATTGTAGATAATTTTATCTTTTCACATTCATAGTTTGACTGTTTTATACCATTTTCACCATTTCCATGAAACTTCCATTAATTGAGACAATTGCTTAATTGGGTCAAAACATACTGTTCCTGGTGTGTCCCAATTAATTGGAATCCACTGTATTTGGATAGAGAGGGACTGATTAGGGATAGTCAATGTAGCTTTGTGCATGGTAGGTCTAGTCTAATCAATGTTGTAGAGCTTTTCAAGGAGGTCAACAGGGAAGTTGCTGTGAATGTTGTCTACATGGACTTTAGCAAGGCTTCATAGTGAACAACAAGGAAGGTTATTGCTTGCAGAGGGAACTGGATCAGCTGGAAAATAGGCTGAAAAATGGCAGATGGAATTTAATGCAGACAAGTGTGAGGTGTTGCAGTTTTGGAGGACAATCAAGGATAGGACTTGGCTGAGCAGTAGAGCACAGAGGATAGAGGTATCTGGGAACACAGATCCATAATTCATTGAAAGTGGTGTCACAGGTAGACAGGGTTATAAAGAGAGGTTTTGGCATATTGGCCTTCCTGAATAAAAAGGAATGAGTACAAGAGTTGGGATGTTATGTTGAAGTTGTATAAGACATTGGTGAGGTCTAAGTTAGAGTATTGTGTGCAGTTCTAGTCACCTGTGGTACCCACAGAAAAGATATCAGTAAGATTGAAAGAGTACAGGAAAAATTTACAGGGATGTTTGTGAGACTTGATTTATAGGGAAAGGTTGAATGTATTTGGACTTTATTCCCTGGGATGTACAAGATTGAGGGGAGATTTGATAGAGGTGTACAAACTTATGAGGGGTATAGATAGTGTAAAGGCAAGCAGGCTTTTTCCATTGAGGTTAGGTGAGACTAGAATTAGAGGTCATGGTTTAAGGACTAAAGGTGAAATGTTTAAGGTGAATATAAGGAGGAACGCCTTCACTCACAGGTTGGTGAGAATATGGAATGCATTGCCAGCAGAAGTGGTGGATGGGGGTTTGATTTCAACATTTAATGGGAGAGTTCTAGAAGGCAGGTTGGTAGGACTGTGCGAATGAACAGACTGTTGGGGCTGAAAGGCCAGTCTCTGAGCTGTCGCGTTCTCTGACTGTGATTGCTATCAGGCTCTGGGTTATGGTTTTCCTGTTCACAGCCTGCGTCTTGTATCCTTGACAGAGAAGTTAATGACCCCAGAGATGTTTGCTGAGATTTTGTGTGACGACCTGGATTTGAACCCTTTGACCTTTGTCCCTGCCATTGCTTCAGCGATTCGCCAGCAGATTGATTCCTACCCGACGGACACCATACTGGAGGATCAGTCAGATCAGAGGGTCATCATCAAGGTGAGTCTAAAATCATCTTCTCATCTTGTCAGCTGACTGCTCCATGCCGCACAGCTTGAAGCACCACATTACGTTTCATGGCTCCTTTGAAATAGATGCCACATTGATGCAGCAAGTGGGAGTTGCCAGGATGTGGTGTATCGTGGTTGTATCAATACTGTTGGAATGACTGGCTCTGGGATGGCCTGAGGTGTTGGAGCTTGCAGTCAGCTCAGAGTGACTAGACCCTCTCCAAGCTGGGTGCCTTTGAATGCTGCGGCTCCAACGCTTTGCCTTCCTCCGAGAGAGTCCTGGAAACATCACTAAACCCCTCATTGAGAAGTTTACTTCGGTGCGGCCTAGCTCTGTCACTGTGTTGTGATGGAGTTGAATCATAGAGTCATACAGCACTGAAACAGTCCCTCTGGCCTAACACGTCCGTGTCGATCACAGTGCCTTCCACAGCTAGTCCCACCTGCCCGCATTTGACTCAGATCCCTCAAACCTTATATTCTAAATTGGAAACTCTTCGTGAGAAGAACCCAGGGGAAAAATGATTCCACAAAAATGTAGTGTGCACTGGGCTGGAGCAAGATCCCATCTTCTGATTCCATGCTTCAGTAGTCGAATGTAAGGCCTTGGCTTCCTTGGTGCAATCTTAAGCTGTACTGACAGTGTGTGGTCCGTGGTTGATCAATAGGTTCAGAATCAGGTCACCAGCATACATCATGAAATTTGTTGTTTTGCGGCAGCAGTATATTACAATACACAATAATAAAAACAATAAGAAATATATATAATTAAGTTGTGTAAAAAGAGAATGAAAATAGAAAGAAACAACAGTGAGATAATATACATGGGTTCATTGTCCATTCAGAGGGGAAAGCTGTTCTAAAGTATGTGTTTTCAGGCTCCCATATCTCCTTGATGATAGCATTGAGAAGTGGGTGCTGAGGGATGTTGCCTTTCAAAGATCTCCTCAATGCTGAGGAGGCTAATGGCCATGATGGAGCTGGCTGTGTTTGCAACCTTCTGTAGCATTTTCCAATCCTGTGTGCACTGGCCCCTCCATACCATATGGTGATGTACATCTGTAAAAAAAATTTGCAAGAGTGTTTGGTGACATAACACGTGTCCTCAATCTCCTAATGAAATATAGCTGCTGTCATGTCTTCCGTGTAAGTGCATAAAAATGCTGGGCCCAGGATAGATCTTTAGAGATGCCCAGGAACTTGAAATGTTCACCTTTTCCACTGCTGATTCCTCAGTCGGAGTTGCTGTGTGTTCCCTCATCTTCCCCTTCCTGGTCCACAATCAGTTTTTTGGTTTTACTGACATTCAGTGCAAGGTATGGTTGCAGCTTGGCAGTCTTAGTCAGAAAAGGCACTTGAGTAGTAACAACAACACACACAAAATGCTGGTGGAACACAGCAGGCCAGTCAGCATCTAAAACTGACGAAGGGTCTCGGCCCGAAACGTCGACAGCGCTTCTCCCTGTAGATGCTGCCTGGCCTGCTGTGTTCCGCCAGCATTTATTGTGTGTTGTTGTTTGAATTTCCAGCATCTGCAGATTTCCTCGTGTTTGCACTTAAGGAGTAGTAATTGTTCTCAAGTATCTGTCCTAGTTGGGTCATCATTCGGTAATTAATGACCTGTTGACCCAGAATTTGTGTAGATATAGAATCATACAGCATGGAAAGAGACCCTGTGGTTCAACTTGTCCAGGCCAAACAAGGTGCCTTCCTGACTTGCCCTGTTTGCCTCTGTTTGTCCCATACCCTCTGAACCACCCCTATCCATGTGCCCATCCAAATGTCTTTTAAAAATTATGTTTGTACCCACTTCCACCTCAGCTCATTCCATATATCCGTCATCCTCTCTCTGAAAGCCTTCTTCCTCGATTCCTTTTTAAAGCTTTCCTCCTCTCAGCTTAAATACACCTCTTTGGACTTTGGAGTTTAATCCAGTGAAGTGTGAGGTTTTGCATTTTAGGAGATTAAATGTAAAATGGTAGGACCCTTAATATTGTTGATATACAGAGAGGGATCCATGTCCATAGTTCCCTGGAAGTGGCTGCACGGGTTGATAGGGTGCTAAAGAAGGCATCGACTGACGAAGGCATGTTTTATAAAACTCTGGCTAGGCCGCATCTGAAATACTGCATTCAGTTCTGGTTGCCCCATTACGGGAATGCTGTGGAGAGTTTGGAGAGATGCAGAAGAGGTTTATCAGGATGCTGCCTGGATTAGAAGGCATGTTCTATTAAAAAAAAAAGGTTGAGCAGATTTGGCTTCTTTGGAGTGGTGGAGGCTGAGAAGTATATAAGATTATTAGAGGCATAGAAAAAGTAGACTGCTGGTATCTCCCTCCTAGAATTGAAATGTCAACAACTAGAAAGCAGGCACTTCAGGGAAGTTCTCATGGGAAGTTCAAAGGAGAGGATATTTTTGACCTAGGAGTGGTGAGTGCCTGGAATGCACCAGGGTTGGTAGTGGAGGCAGATACAATAGAGGTGTTTAAGAGGATAGGCACATGAATGTGCAGAGAATGGAGGGACATTGAGTGGGCAGAAGGGATTAGTTAACTGTATAATTATGAGTTTAAGTAGCTTGTCACAACATCATGGGCCGAAGGGCCTGTTCCTGTGCTGTAGTATTCTATGCTCTTCCCTGGGTAATAAACTAACCGCTCACCTTTTTATGCCCTTCCTAGGTTTATAAACCTTTAATGTGGTTGCTCATCAACCTTCTTTGCTCCAGGGAAAACAGTGTCATCCTGGCTGGTCTGTCCTTATAACTCAAGCCCCCAAATGCAGCACCTTCTCTAGCTTTAATCGCATCCCTCCTATACTGTAGGAACATAGGTAGTTGTTGAGTCGGAACCCAGATTGGGTTTTGCCAAGTACAGTAGTGGAATTGGTGGTCGCCACACGAAGCCTGTGGTCTGGTAATCACAAGGAAGGGAGGCACATTGAGCATGTGGGATGAGGCTTCCTGAAGCACTGGGCTGATCGGATCTGGGCAATAACTGAAGCATTGCTTTGTGCAGCTGAACATCCACGTGGGAAACATCTCTCTGGTGGATCAGTTTGAGTGGGACATGTCAGAGAGGGAGAATTCACCCGAGAAGTTTGCTCTGAAGCTGTGCTCCGAGCTGGGTCTGGGAGGAGAATTTGTCACCACCATCGCTTACAGCATCAGAGGCCAGCTGAGCTGGCATCAGCGCACCTACGCCTTCAGGTATGGCTGCTCTCTGCTGACAACGGTTGGCACATGTTGACGTGTTCTTGCATGTGTCTGTTGACTCCTAAGTTTCCCAGTTCCTCTGCTCTTCTCAGCTTCACATTCTTTACAGTTGCCTCCAAAGTAAGTGGTCTAAAAATTGAGATTCAGTTGCCGTCATTTTACCTGTTCGATTAGTGCCACCTTGAGACCTTCTCTTCTTAGCTGCACTGCTTTCTGTAGCACTCTGCAAACATGGGTCATCTCTTTCAGTGGTGAAGACCCACAGGCTGGGCTCCCTTGTCATATTCTGCTGATGACGGCTCTCCCCGCATTGCCAGATTGATTTCCTGTCAGTATTAGAGCCCCTTGTGTGGGTTAATTCTCCCCTCCTCCTCAGGTCAGCAGCTCTGGTGACTGGAGGTCTGTCTGCTCTCCAAGTGTTGAACTGTTTGCTGCTGGAAAACTGAGAAGGCTCAGGCCAGGTGTGCCCTGTTTTCTGAGGACAGTGGATCTTATCTGTACATCTTGTAGTATGACACAAGGCAATCAACTACTGCTGGAATCAAAATTTTAAACCCCTGATTCAATTTCTCTCTGTTTCCCTGAGAAGAGTAATGAGCTGGCTGACAGAGTATGTGCAGCCTTGGCTGAGCTTGGGCAGACCAGGTCGGGAGGTTGAGAGGGGAGTCACAGTACACTACATCTGCTGGAATCTGGAGCAAGAGAACTCAGAGGGCAGAGGAACAGTTGCTGTTTCAGTTTGGGGCTCTACACGCAGTCCTGAGGCAGAGGGAGATGGTTGGCTTATAGAGGTGAGGCAGGAACTGATAGAGGTACCAGCTGATGATCATTTGAAGCCCAGATGGGAGTGAGGCAGAGACTACTGGATGATACACATCAAAAGGCATCGAGATCAGGGAGGTGTATGCTAATGTTCTAGGGCATATTGATATCAAGAAGGAAAAGACAGTAGATGTTGTCTACGTGGCTTTTAAGTAAAGCATTTGACAAGGTTTCACATTGTGGGCTCAAACATGGAGATATGGGCATTTGGTTTCAGAATTGGCTTGCTCAGAGAAGATAGAAGAATGTGGTCAATGGGACTCATTCTGGCTGGACGCCCATGACCTGGGGTGCTTTGCAGTGATCCATACTGGGATCTCTGATGTTTGTAATGTTTATAAGTGATTTGGTTGAAAATATGGATGGGTGACTTAGTAATTTTGCGGTTGATAAAAAGATTGTGACATTGTGGATAGTTGGAGGGTTGCCAAAGTATACAGATCAGTTGCAGATATTGTTGAGAAATGGAGATAGAGTTTAATCTGACCAAGTTGAAGTGTTGCACTTTGGGAGATCAAATGTAAAGGGATAGTGTGCTATTATATCAGGATGCTTAACAGTATTAATGTATGGAGGGATCTTGGGGTCCAACTGGCTGCACAGCTTGATAGGCAGGTAAAGAAGGCATATGGCACACTTGCTTCTATTAGTCGAAGCACTGAGTTCAAGAATTAGGAAGTTATACAGCAGCTTTTTCAAGACCTTGTTGGGCTGCGTCTGGGGTATTGCTTTTGTTTCTGGTCACCTTAACCCATGACCGCTGGTTGTAGCCCCACCCAACCTCAGTGGAAAATGCCCACTTGCATTTACCTGATCTATAACCCTCATAATTTGGCATAACCCTATTAAATTTCCTTTTTGATGTTGCAAGGAATAAACTCAATTTTTCCATATAACTAAGGTCCTCCAGACCCAGCAATATGTTTGTAAACTTTCTCTGTACGCTTTCATCCATATTTACATTTTTCTTGTAGGTAGGTGATCAAAACTGCACACAATACTCCAAATTAGGCCTCACCAATACCACTTTAACACAACATCCCATCCCTTGTATTCAATACTTTGATTTACGAAGGCCAGTGTGCCAAAAGGTCTTTACAACCCCATCAACATGCGTCGCCACTTTAAATGAATTATTGACTTATATTCCCAGATCACTTTGTTCTACCACACTCCGTCATGCCCTACCATTTCACCATGCAAGACCGACCCCTGTAGGTCCCACCAGAGTGCAATACCTCACTTTTGCCTGCATTAAAATCCACCTGCCATTTTTCAGCCAGTCCAAATCCCACTGCAAACCACTTCCTCACTGTCCACTACCCCCCAGTCTAGGTGTTGTCCACAAATTTGCTGATCTGGTTATCCACATTATCATCGAGATCGTTGGAAACATTGCCTATCCTCCAATCCTCCGAGACTTCACCTGTTGCTGAAGATGATTTTAATATCTCTGCTACGGCTCCAGGAGTTCCTGCACGTCTCCCTATGGGTCCGAGAGGAACACTTTGTCAGGCCCTGGGGCTCTATCCCTTCTGATTTGCCTCAGGACCATAATCTGTACAGGGCCCATGAAGTTGATGCCGCTTTGCCTCACGTAGACCATAAGACCAAAAGATATAGGAGCTGAATTAGGCCATTTCACCATGGCTGATCCAGTTTTCCTCTCAGCCCCAAACACCTGCCTTTTCCCCTTATCCCTATGCCCTGACCAATCAAGAATTTAATAACCTGTACCTTAAATCTACATAAAGACTTGGCCTCCACAGCTGCCTGTGGCAAAGAATTCCACGGATTCACCACTCACTGGCTAAAGAAATTCCTCCTCATCTCCGTTCTAAAAGGCTGCCCCTCTGTTCTAAGGCTGTATCCTCTGGTCTCAGACTCTCCCACCATGGGAATTCCAGCAGATTTGTCAGGCAGGATTTTCCTTTGAGGAAACCATGCTGACTACGGCCTGTTTAGCCATGTTCCTCCAAGTACCCTGGGATCTATTCCTTAATAATGGACTTCAACATCTTCCCAATCACTGAGGTCAGACTAACTGGCCAGGAGTTTTCTTTCTTCTGCCTCTCTCCCTTCTTGAAGAGTGGAGTGACATTTGTAGTTTTCCAGCCTTCCAGAACCCATCCAGAATCAAGTGATATTTGAAAGATCACTACTAATGCTTCCACAATCTCTTCAGCCACCTCTTTCGGAACTCTGTGCTGTACACCATCAAGTCAGGGTGTCTTATCCATCTTCAGACCTTTCAGTAACTTCACACACTTCATGACCCCTGACACCTATAATCCTAGTGTCTTCCACAGTGAAGACTGGTGCAAAATACCTATTCAGTCCGTCTGTCATTCCCCATGACTACCTCTCCAGCGTTGTTTTCCAGCAGTCCGATATCCACTGTCAACTCTCTCTTAGACTCTATGTATCTGAAGAAACTTTTAGTTTCCGCTTTAATATTACCGCCTAGCTTACTTTCATATTCCATCTTTATCTTGTTACTTTTTTAGTTGCCTTCTGTTAGTTTTTAAAAGTTTCCCAATCCTCTTCCCACTAATTTTTGCTCCTTCTTTGCCTTTTATGTTGGCTTTGACTTCTCTTGTTAGCCATGGTTGTGAATCCTTCTTCCTCTTTGGGGTGTATATATCCTGTGCCTTCTGAATTGCTTCCAGAAATTCCAGCCGTTGCTGCTCTGCCATTATCCCTGTCAGTATTGTTTTCCAATCAATTCTGGTCAACTCCTCTCTCCAGCCTCTGTAATTCAATCATATTACGATCACTTTCCCCTCAGGGTTCTTTTACCTTAAGCTTCTGCTCAATTCTAGTTCATTGTACAACAGCCATTCCTGAATAACTGATCCGCTAGTGGGCTTATCCACGAGTAGCTCGAAACAGCCATCTCATAGGTACTGTAGAAATGATCCCTCCTGGAATCCAGCACCAACCCGATCTTCCACATATGAAGTCTCCCATGACTAGATAGAAAATGCATGCCGAAAGTGCATTGTGACTATTGTAACATTGCACTTTCAGCATACATTTTCTATCTTAAGTTGTAATTTGTGGGCCACAGCCTTACCTGTGTTTGGGGAGGGTGGTCTGTATTCAACTCCCATCAGGGTCTCTTTACACTTGCTCTATCCACAATGATACAATGCCTTCCAGCCCTTTGTCACCTCTTTCTAATGATTTGATTTCATGTTTTACCAATGTAGCAACATCGCCCCTTTGCCTTCCTGCCAGTCTTTTCAATACAGTGTGCATCCTTGGACATTCTCCCTGCTATAATCTTCTTTCAGCCATGATTCAGTAATGCCTACAACTTCATACCTGCCAATCTGCAACTGCACTGCAAGTTTGTGTATCTTATTCCGTATACAGCGCGCATACAAATATATCACTTTCTGTCCTGTATTCACCGTTTTCTATAGTCCGCCTTTCACATTGCCTCATCTGTTGACTGTAGTTTTGCTTTATTAGCAGCCTCTCCTCACTGCCCCTGTTTTCCAGCTACCTCATCTTCAGCAATATCATCCATCTTTCCTTCTTGAATTTAAGTATAGACAGCTCAGGACACCGGTCACACTGTGTTCAACCTTTTATTCACTGTGCTGAAACTTTGTGTCCATCTTGTAAGTCAATACAGATATAAAAAATATTATTTAAGATTTCCCCCATCTAATCCACAGATGGATTACCATTCTGGTCTTCCAGAGGATTCATTTTGTCCCTTGCAATCTTTTGCTCTTTAAATATCTGTAGTATCTCTTCGAATGCCCCTTCACCTTCTCAGCTAGGGCAACTTCATGCCTTCTTTTAACCCTGCTCATTTCTTTCTTGTGTGTTCTCTTGCATTTTTTATACTCCATAAGCACCTCATTTCTTTCTACCTGCTATGCACCTTTTTTCTCTTAACCAGGGCTTCAATATCTCTTGAAAATCATGGTTACCTACACATGTTGTCTTTACCTTTTATTCTGACAGGCACATACAAGCTTTGTACTTTCAAAATTTCTCTTTTGAAGGCCTTCCACTTAGCGAGTGCACCTCTGCCTGTCACAATCCATATTTCCTAGATAATTCCCGATATCATCAAAATTGGCTTTCTCCAATCTAGGATCTTAACTAGCGGAGCAGGCCTATCTTTTTGCTTTGAAACTGATGGCACTGTGATCATTGGATGCAAAATGTTCCCCTACACAAACCTCTGTCACCTGCCTATGGCTGTGTGGTTGCCTGTAAGCAGACAAATTTCAAGGTATATAATTTATACATTGTTCGATAATAAATAAGCTTTGAAGCCTGTCCTGTCTCATTACCTAATATGAGATCAAGTACTGTACATTCTCTGATTGGGACTTCTACATACTGATTAAGGAAATTTTCCTTAACACATTTGACAAACCCTATCTCACCTGGTCAGTTTAGAGTATGGGAGTCCCAGTCAATAGGTGAAAAGTCAAAATCACCTTATATAACAACCTTATGTTCATTGCAACAATCTGCGATCTCTCCATAAATTTGTTTCTCTAAATCCCTCGGGTCTGTAGAATAGCCCTGTTAACACAGTCCTACCTTCCATAGTTCTCTGTTCCACCCATTATATCTCACCAGACGAGTTCTCCAGTCTGTCCTGACAGATCGCTACCATGACATTTTCCCTGACTAGTAACACCTCCATTAGTCTCTCCGCTCTGTCACGTCTGAAATAACGGAACCCCGGAATACTGAGCTGCCAGTCCTGCCCCTCCTGCAACCAGTCTCACTAATGGCTACAATATCATAATTCCAGGTGTTGATCCATGCCCAGAGCTCATCCGCTTTTCCTACGATACTTCCTGCATTGAAATATACGCAGCTGAGCACACAAGTCGCACCATGTCCAACCTCTTGATCTCCGACTTTGGGGCTTTACAAACGTTTCTCTCCATAACCTCTCCACTAATGGTTCTGGCATTCTGGTTCCCATCTCCCCTTGTTTAAATGCCGCCGTGCAGCATTCCCGGTATGAGATATCCACTTCCAGTATGGGTGCAAACTGTCTCTTCTGTACAGGTCTCACCTTCCCTGGAAGCTTGCTGTCCCTGCTACACCTACTCCTTAGCCATGGTTCCATTGTACAATCTTCTTATTTCTGGCCTCACTAGCACGTGGCAAGGGTCACAACCCTGGGAGTGCTGTCCTTTAACTTAGCACCTAACTCCCTTTGCAGAACCTCATCATTCTTCTTACCCACATCTTTGCTTCCTACGTGGTGTCTGTTCACCTTCCCACTCGATCCAAGATCTCCCAGACCCCGACATCCAAGAGGTAATGTACCATCTGCGAATCTTGTTTTTGCCATTAGAAACTCCTTTCTGTTCCCCTACTAATGAATCCACTTTCACCAGAACTCATATCTTCTCCCTCTTCCCTTCTGAATCACAGAACCACTCAGTGGCAGAGTCCTGGCTGCTGTGACTTTCCTCTGCTAACCGCACCCCCCCCCCCCCCCCCCCCCAAACAGTATCCAAAGTGACACCTGTTGCTGAGGCCAATGGTTGCTCAGCAATGGCTCTTTAACCCCTTTCCCCTTTCTGACTGTTACCCAGTTTCCTGTGCTCTGCACCTTGGGGGTAACTACCTCTCTCTGTGTCCTATCTATCTCACCCTCAGTCTCCTGAATAAGCCGGAGTTCATCCAGTTCCAGCTCCAGCTCCTTAACGCAGACTGTTAGAACCTGCTGCTGGATGCACTTCTCACAGGTGTAGTTGTCAGGAATACTGGTCTCCTTGCCTTCCCACATCCCTAAGTTAGGTATTAAGTTAACATACAGGATCTCCAAGGTGATGATTTCAGGATTGCTTCCCGTGCTGGACAGACAAGAAATGGGAAGATAGTGCAGTTTAACACAAAGGAGGGCCTCAGATTTTTGAATCATTGGGCTCTCTTCCGGAGATGGTAGGACCAATTCACTCTGCAGGCCGAATCAGTGGAAGAAGCAGAGCACTGAAAATGTTACTCACAGGTCGGCAAAGCTTATACAAAAAGAGGAACTTCACAGGCTTTCGGACATTCCGGAGGCCCAATCAGCAGCCGGAGCAGAGCACTACTTAGTAAATAAAAGTACAGAAGGGACAAGTAGGGTGACTATTGTCAGGAGCAGGTCAGCGATGAGAGTTGTAGTGTCAGGCTTCGACGAGAAGAGGCTGAGGCCAAAGGCACAGGTTAGAGGATTTGGTCTTGGTTGCCCCAGGACAGTGCAGGCAGGATGGCAGACATGACAGTGGAATGCTCCTCCTGTAGGATATGGGAATTCATGGAGCCTGATTGTCTCCCTGATGACTACACCTGCAGGAAGTGCAGCCAACCTCAGCTCATGCAATTAAGGAGCTGGAGTTGGGTGAACTTGGGTTAATCCAGGAGGCAGAGCAATTGATAAATACGAATTTCGAGCAGGTGGTTACACCCAGAGAGGGAAAGAGAGAAGGAAGTCAGTGCAGGGTAGCCCTGTGGCCATTCCTTCAGCAACTGGTGTACCCCTTTGGATACGGCTGAGGGGGTGACCTTTCTCGGCAAGGCAGCAGCAGCCAGGCCTTTAGCACTCTGGTCGGCTCTTGAGCCTCAGAAGGGTAGGCAGAGCAATAGTCATGGTGAACTCAATAGATGGGAAGACAGATAGTGGTCATGGTGAACTCAGTAGATGGGAAGACAGATAGGGGTCATGGTGAACTCAGATGGGAAGACAGATAGGGGTCATGGTGAACTCAGATGGGAAGACAGATAGTGGTCATGGTGAACTCAGTAGGTGGGAAGACAGATAGTGGTCATGGTGAACTCAGTAGATGGTAAGACAGATAGGGGTCATGGTGAACTCAGTAGATGGGAAGACAGATAGTGGTCATGGTGAACTCAGTAGATGGGAAGACAGATAGTGGTCATGGTGAACTCAATAGATGGGAAGACAGATAGTAGTCATGAACTCAATAGATGGGAAGACAGTGGTCATGAACTCAATAGATGGGAAGACAGATAGTGGTCATGGTGAACAGTAGATGAGAAGACAGATAGGGGTCATGGTGAACTCAATAGATGGGAAGACAGATAGTGGTCATGGTGAACTCAATAGATGGGAAGACAGATAGGGGTCGTGGTGAACTCAGTAGATGGGAAGACAGATAGGGGTCATGGTGAACTCAGTAGATGGGAAGACAGATAGGGGTCATGGTGAACAGTAGATGGGAAGACAGATAGGGGTCATGGTGAACTCAGTAGATGGGAAGACAGATAGGGGTCATCAACTCAATAGATGGGAAGACAGATGGTGGTCATGGTGAACTCAGTAGATGGGAAGACAGATGGTGGTCATGGTGAACTCAATAGATGGGAAGACAGATAGTGGTCATGGTGAACTCAGTAGATGGGAAGACAGATAGTGGTCATCAACTCAATAGATGGGAAGACAGATAGTTGTCATCAACTTAATAGATGGGAAGACAGATGGTGGTCATGGTGAACTCAGTAAATGGGAAGACAGATAGGGGTCATGGTGAATTCAGTAGATGGGAAGACAGATAGTGGTCATGGTGAACTCAGTAGATGGGAAGACAGATAGTGGTCATGGTGAACTCAATAGATGGGAAGTCAGATGGTGGTCATGAACAATAGATGGGAGGACAGTGGTCATGAACTCAATAGATGGGAAGACAGATAGTGGTCATGGTGAACAGTAGATGGGAAGACAGATAGTGGTCATGGTGAACTCAGTAGATGGGAAGACAGATAGTGGTCATCAACTCAATAGATGGGAAGACAGATAGTTGTCATCAACTTAATAGATGGGAAGACAGATGGTGGTCATGGTGAACTCAATAGATGGGAAGACAGATAGTGGTCATGGTGAACTCAGTAGATGGGAAGACAGATGGTGGTCATGGTGAACTCAGTAAATGGGAAGACAGATAGGGGTCATGGTGAATTCAGTAGATGGGAAGACAGATAGTGGTCATGGTGAACTCAGTAGATGGGAAGACAGATAGTGGTCATGGTGAACAGTAGATGGGAAGACAGATAGTGGTCATCAACTCAATAGATGGGAAGACAGATAGTGGTCATGGTGAACAGTAGATGGGAAGACAGATAGTGGTCATGGTGAACAGTAGATGGGAAGACAGATAGTGGTCATGGTGAACTCAGTAGATGGGAAGACAGATAGTGGTCATCAACTCAATAGATGGGAAGACAGATAGTTGTCATCAACTTAATAGATGGGAAGACAGATGGTGGTCATGGTGAACTCAGTAAATGGGAAGACAGATAGGGGTCATGGTGAATTCAGTAGATGGGAAGACAGATAGTGGTCATGGTGAACTCAGTAGATGGGAAGACAGATAGTGGTCATGGTGAACTCAATAGATGGGAAGTCAGATGGTGGTCATGAACAATAGATGGGAGGACAGTGGTCATGAACTCAATAGATGGGAAGACAGATAGTGGTCATGGTGAACAGTAGATGGGAAGACAGATAGTGGTCATGGTGAACAGTAGATGGGAAGACAGATAGGGGTCATGGTGAACTCAATAGATGGGAAGACAGACAGTGGTCATCAACTCAATAGATGGGAAGACAGATGGTGGTCATGGTGAACTCAATAGATGGGAAGACAGATAGTGGTCATGGTGAACTCAGTAGATGGGAAGACAGATGGTGGTCATGGTGAACTCAATAGATGGGAAGACAGATGGTGGTCATGGTGAACTCAATAGACGGGAAGACAGATAGGGGTCATGGTGAACTCAATAGACGGGAAGACAGATAGTGGTCATGGTGAACAGTAGATGGGAAGACAGATAGGGGTCATGGTGAACTCAATAGATGGGAAGACAGATAGTGGTCATGGTGAACTCAGTAGATGGGAAGACAGATGGGGGTCATGGTGAACTCAGTAGATAGGAAGACAGATGGTGGTCATGAACTCAATAGGTGGGAAGACAGATGGTGGTCATGGTGAACAGTAGATGGGAAGACAGATAGTGGTCATGGTGAACAGTAGACGGGAAGACAGATAGGGGTCATGGTGAACTCAGTAGACGGGAAGACAGATGGTGGTCATGGTGAACTCAGTAGACGGGAAGACAGATGGTGGTCATGGTGAACTCAGTAGATGGGAAGACAGATAGGGGTCATGGTGAACAATAGATGGGAAGACAGATGGTGGTCATGGTGAACTCAGTAGATGGGAAGACAGATAGGGGTCATGGTGAACAGTAGATGGGAAGACAGATAGGGGTCATGGTGAACAGTAGATGGGAAGACAGATAGGGGTCATGGTGAACTCAATAGATGGGAAGACAGATAGTGGTCATGAACTCAATAGATGGGAAGTCAGATAGTGGTCATGAACTCAATAGCTGGGAAGACAGATGGTGGTCATGGTGAACTCAATAGCTGGGAAGACAGATAGTGGTCATGGTGAACAATAGATGGGAAGACAGATCGTGGTCATGGTGAACTCAGTAGATGGGCAGACAGATCGTGGTCATGGTGAACGCAATAGACGGGAAGACAGATCGTGGTCATGGTGAACTCAGTAGACGGGAAGACAGATCGTGGTCATGGTGAACTCAGTAGACGGGAAGACAGATCGTGGTCATGGTGAACTCAATAGACGGGAAGACAGATCGTGGTCATGGTGAACTCAGTAGACGGGAAGACAGATCGTGGTCATGGTGAACGCAATAGACGGGAAGACAGATCGTGGTCATGGTGAACTCAGTAGATGGGCAGACAGATCGTGGTCATGGTGAACGCAATAGACGGGAAGACAGATCGTGGTCATGGTGAACTCAATAGACGGGAAGACAGATCGTGGTCATGGTGAACAATAGATGGGAAGACAGATAGTGGTCATGGTGAACAATAGATGGGAAGACAGATAGGAGTCATGGTGAACAATAGATGGGAAGACAGATAGTGGTCATGGTGAACTCAATAGATGGGAAGACAGATAGTGGTCGTGGTGAACTCAATAGATGGGAAGACAGATAGTGGTCGTGGTGAACAATAGATGGGAAGACAGATAGTGGTCATGGTGAACTCAGTAGATGGGAAGACAGATAGTGGTCATGGTGAACAGTAGATGGGAAGACAGATAGGGGTCATGGTGAACAGTAGATGGGAAGACAGATAGTGGTCATGGTGAACAATAGACGGGAAGACAGATCGTGGTCATGGTGAACTCAATAGACGGGAAGACAGATCGTGGTCATCAACTCAATAGATGGGAAGACAGATGGTGGTCATGGTGAACTCAATAGACGGGAAGACAGATAGGGGTCATGGTGAACTCAATAGATGGGAAGACAGATAGTGGTCATGGTGAACTCAGTAGATGGGAAGACAGATAGTAGTCATGAATTCAATAGATGGGAAGACAGATAGGAGTCATGGTGAACAATAGATGGGAAGACAGATGGTGGTCATGGTGAACTCAATAGATGGGAAGACAGATAGTGGTCGTGGTGAACTCAGTAGATGGGAAGACAGATAGTGGTCATGGTGAACAATAGATGGGAAGACAGATAGTGGTCGTGGTGAACTCAGTAGATGGGAAGACAGATAGTGGTCATGGTGAACAATAGATGGGAAGACAGATAGTGGTCATGGTGAACAATAGATGGGAAGACAGATAGTGGTCGGTGAACTCAGTAGATGGGAAGACAGATAGTGGTCATGGTGAACAGTAGATGGGAAGACAGATAGGGGTCATGGTGAACAGTAGATGGGAAGACAGATAGTGGTCATGGTGAACTCAGTAGATGGGAAGACAGATAGTGGTCATCAACTTAATAGATGGGAAGACAGATAGTGGTCATGGTGAACTCAATAGATGGATGACAGATAGTGGTCATGGTGAACTCAATGGATGGGAAGACAGATAATAGTCAATAGTCAATAGGTGCAGAAATAAACCATTCAGCCCTTCGAGCCTGCACCGCCATTTTGAGATCATGGCTGATCAACTACTGTCACTACCCGGTTCCTGCCTTGGCCCCATATTCCTTGATTCGCCTATCCATAAGAATGCTATCTTGCTCATTCTTGAAAGCATCCAGAGAATTGGCCTCCACTACCTTCTGACGCAGTGCATTCCAGACCCCCACAGCTCTCTGGGAGAAGAAGTTTTTCCTTAACTCTGTCCTAAATGACCTACCCCTTATTCTCAAACCATGCCCTCTGGTACTGGACTCTCCCAGCATCTGGAACATATTTCCTGCCTCTATCTTGTCCAATCCCTTAATAATCTTATATGTTTCAATCAGATCCCCTCTCAATCTCCTTAATTCCAGCGGGTACAAGCCCAGTCACTCTAACCCCTCTGCGTAAGACAGTCCAGACATCCCAGAAATTAACCTCGTGAATCTACGCTGCACTTCCTCTACAGCCAGGATGTCCTTCCTTAACCCTGGAGACCAAAACTGTACACAATACTCCAGGTGTGGTCTCACCAGGGCTCTGTTCAAATGCAAGAGGATTTCCTTGCTCTTGTACTCAATTCCCTTTGTAATAAAGGCCAACGTTCCATTAGCCTTCTTCACTGCCTGCTGCACTTGCTCATTCACCTTCAGTGACTGATGAACAAGGACTCCGAGATCTCTCTGTATTTCTCCCTTACCTAACTCTACACCGTTCAGATAATAATCTGCCTTCCTGTTCTTACTCCCAAAGTGGATAACCTCACCTTATTCACATTAAACGTCATCTGCCAAGTATCTGCCCACTCACCCAGCCTATCCAAGTCCCCCTGTATTCTCCTAACATCCTCATCACATGTCACACTGCCACCCAGCTTAGTATCATCAGCAAGTTTGCTGATGTTATTTTCAATGCCTTCATCCAAATCGTTGACGTACATTGTAAACAGCTGTGGTCCCAATACCGAGCCCTGTGGCACCCCACTAGTCACCACCCGCCATTCCGAGAAACACCCATTCACCACTACCCTTTACTTTCTATCTGCCAACCAGTTTTCTATCCGTGCCAATGTCTTTCCCCCGATGCCCTGAGCTTTGATTTTACCCACCAGTCTCCCATGTGGGACCTTATCAAATGGTGAACTCAATAGATGGGAAGACAGATAGTAGTCATGGTGAACAATAGATGGGAAGACAGATAGTGGTCATGGTGAACAATAGATGGGAATTCAGATAGTGGTCATGGTGAACTCAATAGATGGGAAGACAGATGGTGGTCATGGTGAACAATAGATGGGAAGACAGATAGTGGTCATGGTGAACTCAATAGGTGGGAAGACAGATAGTGGTCATGGTGAACAATAGATGGGAAGACAGATGGTGGTCATGGTGAACTCAATAGATGGGAAGACAGATGGTGGTCATGGTGAACTCAATAGGTGGGAAGACAGTGGTCATGGTGAACTCAATAGGTGGGAAGACAGATAGTGGTCATGGTGAATTCAATAGATGGGAAGTCAGATAGTGGTCATGGTGAACAATAGATGGGAAGACAGATCGTGGTCATGGTGAGCTCAATAGATGGGAAGACAGATGGTGATCATGGTGAATTCAGTAGATGGGAAGTCAGATAGGGGTCATGGTGAACTCAATAGATGGGAAGACAGTGGTCATGGTGAGCTCAATAGATGGGAAGACAGATGGTGATCATGGTGAATTCAGTAGATGGGAAGTCAGATAGGGGTCATGGTGAACTCAATAGATGGGAAGACAGTGGTCATGGTGAGCTCAATAGATGGGAAGACAGATGGTGATCATGGTGAATTCAGTAGATGGGAAGTCAGATAGGGGTCATGGTGAACTCAATAGATGGGAAGACAGTGGTCATGGTGAGCTCAATAGATGGGAAGACAAATAGGAGATTCTGCAGCAGCAAAAGAGAACACCAGGATAGTAAGCTGGGGTCCAGGATGTCCCTGAGTGGTTGCAGCTCTTCAAGATCCCTCTTGAAGAGGGATCTCCATCAAGAGGAGGTTGTTGGTACATGGTGGTACCAATGACATAGGCAGGAGAGGGGCAATAAGCTTAGGGAGTTAGGAAGGAGGCTGAAGAGCAGGGCCTCCAAGGTGGTAATCTCTGGATTACTTCCCGTGCCATGAGTTAGGGAAGGTCGGAACAGGAAGCTAGCGCAGATGAATGAGTGCCTGAGGGGATGGTGACGATGGCAGTGTTTCAAGTTCTTGGATCATTGGTACCTTTTCTGTGCAAGGGGTGACCTAAACAAGTGGGACGGGTTGCACCTGAACTGGAGGCGACCCAATATCCTGGGAGGAAGGTTTGCTAAGACTATTAAAAATCTAGATTTGCAGGGGGTGGGAACCGAAGTGAAGAGGCAGAGGATGGGATGGTTGGAGCACAAGTAGAGACAGCTTGTCGAGAGTTTGTGAGGAAGGAGAGGCAGATGATAGAGCAAAGATGCACTGAGCCAGATGGTTTAATGCAAGGAGTATCATTAAGCAAGGCAGATGAACTTGGAGCATTGAACAATACATGGAATTATGAAGTTGTGGCCATTACAGAGACTTGGAAGTCTCAGGCAGGAATGGTTGCTGAGTGTGCCGGGCTTTAGATGTTTCAAAAAGGACATCACAAAGATTGGGGGGTGGCATTGTTAATTGGGGATAGTATCACCACTGCAGAAAAGGAGGAAGTTGTGGAGGGATTGTCTACTGTGTCATTGTGGCTGGAAGTCAGAAACAGTGAAGGGGGTAATAACTCTACTGGGTGTTTTTTTACAAATTCCCCAATAGGAACAGAGACATCAAGGAGCAGATTCTGGAACAGTGCAGTAATAATAGGGATTTTGTGATGTGTGATTTTAACTTTCCTACTATCACCTATCATCTCCTTAGGGGTGGAATTTGTTGTTAGGTATATTTAGGAAAGTTTCCTAACCCAGTATGTAGATAAGCCAACTAGAGGAGAGGCCTTACTTGATCTGGTATTGGGAAATGAACCTGGTCAGGTGTCAGATCTCTCTGTGGGAGAGTTTTTTGGAGTTAGTGATCACAACTTGATCTCCTTTACCTTAGCACTGGAGAGGGATAGGAGCAGACAATTTGGGAAAACATTGAATTGGGGTAGGGGGAAATGTGATGCTATTAGTCAGGAATTTGGGAACATAAATTGGGAGCAAATGTTCTCAGGGAAATGGATGGCAGAATTTAGCAAATGTTCAGGGAACATTTGTTGCATGGCGTTCTGAATAAGTATGTCCCATTGAGGCAGGTTAAGGGTGGCCAGGTAAAAGAACGATGGCGTACAAAGTATCTAGGAAATCTAGCTAAGAAGAAAAAAAAGCTTATGAAAGGTTCAAGAAACCACCTAGTGTTAGAGCTCTAGAAAATTACAAGTGTGCCAGTCAGGAGCTCAAGAATGAAATTAGAAGAGCCAGAAGGGGCAATGACAAGTCTTGGTGGGCAGGATTAAGGAAAACCCCAAGGCATTCTACAAGTATGTGAAGAGAAAGAGGATGAGCCATGTGAGCATAGGACCATTCAGGAGCAATAGTTGAACATGTGCATAAAACCAGAGGAGGTAACAGAGGTACTTAAAGAATACTTTGCTTCAGTATTCACCAGTGAAAAGGACCATGGAAATTGTGGGGATGACTTACAGCGAACTGAAATGCTTGAATGCATAGACATTAAGAAAGAAGATGTGCTGGAGCTTTTGAAAAGTATTAAGTTAGTTAAGTCGCTGGGACCGGACAAGATATACTCCAGGCTACTGTGGGAAGCGAGTGAGGAGATCACTGAGCCTCTGGCAATAATCTTTGTATCATCAGTAGGGACAGGGGAAGTTCCAGAGGATAGAAAGGTTGCAAATGTTGTTCCCTTGTTCAAAAAAGGGAGTAGAGATAAACCAGGAAATTACAGACCAATGAGTCTTATTTCAGTGGTGGGCAAGTTGTTGGAGAAGATCCTGAGAGGCAGGATTTATGAGCATTTGGAGAGACAGGATCTGATTAGGGATAATCAGCATGGCTTTGTCAATCAAGGGCAGGTTGTGCCTTACGAAGCTGAGTGAATTCTTTGAGGATGTAACAAAACACATTAATGAAGTGGATGTAGAGCATGTGGATTTCAGTAAGGCACTTGATAAGGTTCCCCATACAAGGTTCATTCAGAAAGTCATGAGGCATGGGATCGAAGGAGACCTTGCTTTGTGGATCTGGAATTGGCTTACCCACAGAAGTCAAGGTGTAGTTGTAGATGGTTCGTATTCTGCATGGAGGTCAATGACCAGTAGTGTTCTGCAGGGATCTGTTCTTGGACCCCTTCTCTTCGTCATTTTTATACATGATCTGGATCAGGAAGTAGAAGGGTGGGTTCATAAGTTCACTGATGACACAAAAGTTGGGGATGTTGTGGATAGTCAGGAAGGTTGTCAGAAGTTACAGCAGAACATCGATAGGATGCAAAACTGGGCTGAGAAATGGCAGATGGAGTTTAACCCAGGTAAGTGTGAAGTAGTTCATTTCGGTAGGTCAAGTTTGAAGACAGAATATAATATTAATGGTAAGATTCTTGGCAGTGTGGAGGATCAACTGGATCTTGGGGTCCGTGTCCATAGCACACTCAAAGCACCTGTGCAGGTTGACAGTGTTGTTAAGAAGATGTATGGTGTGTTGGCCTTCATCAACCATGGGACTGAGTTCAAGAGCCATGAGGTAATGTTACAGCTGCATAAGACCTTTGTTAGACCCCACTTGGAATGCTATGTTCAGTTCTGCTCACTTCATTACAGGAAGGATGTGGATACTATAGAGAGAGTGTAGAGGAGATTCACAAGGATGTTGCCTGAATTGGAGAGCATGCCTTATGAGAATATCCTTTTCTCCTTGGAGTGACAGAGGATGAGAGGTGACATGAAGATGATGAGAGGAATTGATCGTGTGGATAGTCAGTGGCTTTTTCCCAGGGCTGAAATGGCTAACAGGAAGGGGCACATTTTTAAGGTGCTTGAAAGAAGGTACTGAGGAGATGTCAGAGGTAGTTTTTCACACAGAATGGTGGATGCGTGGAATGCACTGCCAGCAACGATGGTACAGGCGGTCACAATAAGGTATTTTAAGAGACTCTTAGAGTAGGTTACATGTCTGCACAACATTGTGGGCTGAAGGGCCTGTAATGTGCTGTAGATTTCAATGTTCTGTACAAGTTGGATGGTTTGCAACCAAACTTAAGGGGACCAATATCCTTTGGCGAAGATTTGCTTGTGCTGTTCAGGGGGTTTAAACTAGAAATGTAGGTGGTTGTGAACCAGAGTTGCAGGAAAGGAAGTGGAGTGGTTGTGGGAAAAGTAGATGTTAAGGCTACAAAGATGGAAACAAAATGTTATAGTGTAGAAAATAGAGTAATACAGGCCCTTTGGCCTTCGATGTTTTGCTAACCCTTTAACCTACTCAAATCATTTACTATCAAAGTATACAAATCTGAAATCAAGATCAATCTTACTCTTCCCTCCCACATAGTCCTCCGTCTTTCTTTCATCCATGCGTGTAACTGTCCCTAATATATTGATCTTCACCACCACCCCTGGCAGCGCATTCCACATATCTACTACTCTGTGTAAAAAAAAAACTGCCTCAGATAACCCCTGTATACATCCTCCCAAGACCTTAAAGTTACACCAGTATTAGCCATTTCTGCCCTGAGTCTGTCTGGACCACTTGATCTATGCCTCTTATCATCTTGTACATCTCTATCATCACTTCTCATCCTCCTCCTTTCCGAAGAGGAAAGACTGAGCAAGCTCACAAGATATGCATTGTCCAGTTAGCATCCTGGTAAATCTCCTGCACTCTCTCGAAAGCTTCCACATCCTCTCTATAATGAGGTGACCAGAACTGAACATAATACTCCAAGTGTGGTCTAATCATGGCTTTGTAGAGCTGTAGCATTACCTTATGACTCAGTCCCCCAACTAATGAAGGCCAACACATGAAACGTACTGCTGTATAATTCTCTACTCCCTTTCTTGAACAAAAGAATAACATGGAATAACATGCAGGAAAGATGTTAGTAAGATTGAAAGACTGCAGAGAAATTTTACAAAGATGTGGCCAGGATGTGGAAATCTGCATTGTAGAGAAAAGGTGACTATATTAGGACTCTAATTTGTTGGAGTGTAGGAGAATGAGAGGCGATTGAGAACAAGGTATACAAAATTGTGAGGGGTATAGATAAGATAAATGCAAGCAGCCTTTTTGCACTCAGGTTCCATGAAGCTAGAACTAGAGGTTAAGTGTAAAAGGTAAAATGTTTAAGGGGAACATGAGGGGAAACTTCATCTAGCAGAGAGCTACAGAGTGTGGAATGAGATGCCAGTGCAAGTGGTGGATGTGGGTTTGATTTCAACATTCCTGTGGCCAGTAGGAATGAAACCATCATTGCCAAGGGCATACTCACTTCCCATTCTTGGAATATATACCATCCGGCACCCCCCACCTCAACTTATTTATCCTAATGTTTTTCAGAAGTTCCAATACATCCTCTTTCTTACTGTTGACATGTTCCTGCTCTTCACTATGTGTAGAATGGCTTGGGGTTTTCCGCCAAGGTCTTCCCATGCCCCCTTCTGGTTCTCTTAAGCTCTTCCCTAGCTACCTTGTAGCCCTCAAGAGTCCTGTCTAAGTCTTACTTCCCAAACTTTAAGTATGCTTCTTTCTCTTGACTGGGTGTTCCATACCTCTTGTCAACCGTGGTTTCTTCACCTACCATCCTTTCCCTGCCTCAATGGGACAAATCTATCCAGAGCCCCATGCAAATGCTCCCTAAACAACTTCCACATTTCTGCTGTACATTTTCTTGAGAACATCTATTCCTATGTATTATGCTCCTAATTTCCTGCTTGATACCATCGTAATTAACCTTCATCCAATTAAATTGTCTGCTTCTCTTGTCCCCGGTATGCTGAAGGGCGGAGTTGTGGTCACTATCTCCATAATGCTCGCCCACCGAAGTTTCTGTCACCTGACTAGATTCATTGCCTAATCCTAGATCCAGTATGGACTCTCTTCTAGTCAGCCTGTCCACACACTGTCGGGAATCCTTCTTGGATTCAGTACCATCTAAGCTTTTTGCACTAAGGAAGAGTCAATCAATATGAGGGAAGTTGAAGGCGAATTTTGTGCCATTCCAAAATTTGCCTACTCACTGCTCTTCAGTGTCCCAGTGGCTTTTGGATGATGGACTTATACAATACTCCCAACAGAATGATTGCTCCCTTCCCTGTTTCTGACTCAGTAGGTCAGAGGTTCCCAACCTGGGGTCGACAGACCCTTTGCTTAATGATCCATGACATAAAAAAGATTGAGAACCCCTGCAGTAGATGACCCCTCCATGACATCCTCCCTTTCTGCAGATATGATACTATACAGACGAGCAATGCCACTTCCCTGCCCACCTTCCACCCTTTTACCCCCCTTCCCTGATTAGAGTCTGTCAGGTTAGTTCAAGAACCTGGAGAAGAAGATGTTGTTGAACCTTGAGTCTTCAGCCTCCTGTACCTTCAGCCTGATGGCAGCAATGAGAAGAGGACATTGCCTGGGTGGTAGGGGTCCTTGATGACAGAAGATTTTGCTCTTTGGAGATGTTCTAGATGGTGGAGAGAGCTGTTTCTGTGATGGAACAGGCTATGTCCTTCTAGTGGTGACAAGCTGCAGCCCAAGCACCATCAACCCTGGTGTCCTCTGCAGGCTGCAGCCTGATTCCCCATGCTCACTAAAGAGGATCTGCTGATTCCCACTCTTTGCTTTCTGTCTGAGAATCATTTCTCCATCTAGGTCAAGATATGAACTTCAGATTCTTCTCCTCTCATTTGTTGACCTACTTCACGTGTCATCTGGTATGGAAAGCTTTTTGAAAGTCTGTATACACCACATCTACTGGTTCTCCCTTATCAATTCCACAAGTGGCAACACAGGTGGACAGGGTAGGGAAGAAGGCTGATGACATGGTTGTCACTGTAGGTCAGGGTATGAGCAGGAAACATGATGTCATGTTGCAACTGTACAAGCCACTTAGAGTATGTGTACAATTCTGGTTACCACACTGCAGCAAGATGTGGCTGTGAAGAGAGTGCAGATGAGATTCACAGGCAGGTTACCTGAAGTTCTGGGAAGTGATTGGCTAAGTTAGACTTCCCTGGAGTGATGGAAACTGGGGTTGGGAGTTTAGAGAGAGGAGGTGGGTGACCAGGTGAAATTGCAGAGACATAGTCACAAAACTATACAGCAAGGACAACCCAACCAGTCCATGCTGACCACAGAGCTCATCCCAATTTCCTGATCCCTGCTCTTCTACGTCCCTGTCCAAGTGCTTTTTAAATAATACCATCACTTCTCCTGGCATCGCATTCCACATACTCATCACCATCTGCTTGAAAACAATTCCCCTCTGGTCTCTTAAATATACCTCCCCACTGTAAATCTATATACCCTTTTAGTTTTGGACTCTCGCTGGGGAAAAGACTATCATCGTCCACCTTGTGTGTGCCTCTCGTAACGTTAAGTACTTCTGTAAGGTCCTCTCTTATTCTTCCTACAGCTGAAGCCCTCTGGTGCTGGCAGTATCCTCACAAATCTTCCACTCTTTCCAGTTTTACCATTTGTTTCCTTATAACAGGGTGACCAAAACTGTACAAAGTACCTTCCCTCTGTTGTTCGGCAGGCAGGAGTTGCTCTGTTCAGTGATGAGTTGTGTTCCCATTGGACAAAATGATGTTGGCTGGACTTCAGGGGCAGACAGAGCGAGTTCTGTGATGCTCCTCACTCTCTGGGCTCGCCCCAGAACATCAGTCCTGTACCTCACCTCATAAACTGTTGCCTGGTCTGAGAGCTCAGTGAGGCCATGGGTAGGGAAATATCCAAGATAATCCGCTTGGTGAGGGTGAGAGAGGGGGTCAGGGACCTTTCCTCCGATAAAACACGGACAGGCCCCACCACTTTAAACCCAGATACCTCCCCCAGCCCCATCCCCAGCATGTCCACTGAGCCCAGTACGGGATAGAGCAAGTGGAAGAACCACCTTTGGGGAACCTCACCAGGCTTCAGCTGGCACAGGAGACTGGGCTTTAGGTACCTGGATCACTGGCTCCCTTTACAGGAGACACGGGCTGTACTTAAACCAACATCCTCACCAGGAGGTTTGTTGTGCTGCTCAGGTTTAAACTAAAGTAGGAGTGGGTGGGAAACAAGACAGCAAGTTAAGGTGGAAGGATTGAGGGAAAGGTAAAGGACAGGTCAGGTAAATATGAGGGGAAGGCACATTCAGGAACATGGTGGGACTGATGGGTGAAAATAAGTTCATTTCAGGCAAGGTGGATGAAGTTACTGTCTAGATGAGTGCACAGAATTTTAATGATGTGGATATTACAGAAACAGAACTGACAGCTCAGTGTTGCTGATATCGACATTTTAGACGTGATAGAAACGCAGTTGTATTACTCACCAGGGACGATGTCACAACTGCGCTCAGGACACACTGCAGAGCTCATCTGCCGAGTCAGTGGGGTAGAGCTCAAAATAGGAAAGGTACATTCACTTTGATAGGGTTATACGATACTGGGAGATAGGGGAATTGATGTGCAGGTAGATTACAGAAAGATCTAAAAGCAGCAGTGTTATTGTAGTGGGTGATTTTTAGCTTCTTCAATAAGACCATAGAACATTGGAGCAGGCTCAGGTCATTCAGACCATCGAGTCTGCTCTGCCTTTCCGTCATGACCTCTTCATTCCCCGGCCTTTTTCCCAAATTCTTTGATACCTTTCAACCTTTGCCTTAAATCTACCCAATGACTTGGCCTCCACAGCTGTCTGTGGCAATAAATTCCACAGAACCACCACCCTCGGGCAAAAGAAATTCCTCCTCATCTTTATAACAAATGGACGCCCTTCTATTCAGAGGCTGTGCCCTCTGGTCCTAGACAATCCCACTATAGGAAATATCCTTTACATATCCACTCTATCTAGGCCTTTCACTATTCGATAGGTTTCAATGAGATCACCTCCCCCCCCCCATTCTTCTAAACTCTATAGAGTGTAGGCCCAGAGCCATCACTGTTTCCAAAATGCTCATCTACTGAGAGATCTGTCACCTGACTAGGTTCGTCGTATAGTACCAGATCCAGTATGGGCTCTCTTCTCGTTGACCTGTCTAGGAATTCTGTCAGGAATCCTTCTGGGCACATCTAACAAATCCGCTCCACCTAAGGTGCCAATCAATATTAGGGAAGTTGAAGTCCCCCATGATAACAGCCCTGTTATCTTTGCATTTTTCCAAAATCTGCTTCCTGATCTGTACCACCTATATGTGGGTCCAATGTTCTGAGTTGTGTCTGTTTCAATGCAAGCTGTAAGGCTGATGAACACAGCATGGATCTATATGTGGAATGATGATGTTGTAGCCTAGTTACAGGAGGGGCAGGACTGGCTGTTTAATGTTCTGGGATTCTGTTGTTTGACATGAGGCTGTTTAACATAATAAAATCCCATGGCATTACAGGAAAGATACTGGCATGGATAGAGGAATGACTGATAGGTAGGAGGCAGTGAGTGGAAATACAGGGGGCCCTTTCCGGTTGGCTGCCGGTGACCTCTGGTGTTCCTCAGGGAATTGATGGCTTTGTGTCGAAGTTTGCAGATGATTCGAAGAAAGGTGGAGGTAGGTAGTGCTGAGGAGGCAATGTAATTGCAGCGGGAGTTAGACAAATTGGAAGAATGGGCAAAAAGTGGCAGATGGAATACAGTGTTGGGAAATGTATGATGATGCATTTTGGTAAAAGGAACAAAAGTGTGGACTATTATCTAAATGGGGAGAAGGTTCAAACATCAGAGGTGCAGAGGGACTTAGGAGTTCTCGTGCAAGACTCCCAGAAGGTTAATTTACAGTATGAGTCTGTAGTAAAGAAGGCAAGTGGAATGTTGGCATTTATTTGAAAGGAAATAGAATATAAAAACCAGGAGATAATGCTGAGGCTTTATAAGACATTAGCCAAGCAGCACTCAGAGTATTGTGAACAGTTCTCAGCCCCATACACCTGCCTTCTCGCCATATCCTTTGATGCCCTGACTGATCAGGAAATGATCAACTTCCACCTTAAATATATGCACAGACTCCACAGTCTATGGCAGAGCATTCCACAGATTTACTACTCTCTGGCTAAAAAAATTCCTCCTTATCTCAGTTCGAAATGGTCACCTCTCAATTTTGAGGCTGTGCCCTCTGGTTCTGGATACCCCCACCATAGGAAACATCCTCTCCACATCCACTCTATCTAGTGCTTTCAACATTCAGTCGGTTTCAATGAGATCCCCCCACATTCCTTTAAATTCCAGTGAGTACAGGCCCAAAACTGCCAAATGCTCCTCATATGTTAACCCCTTCATTCCAGGAATCATCCTTGTGAACCTCCTCTGGACTCTCTCCAATGACAACACAACCTTTCTGACATATGGGGCAATCTTCTGGAGTTGAAAGTTGATGAAGGAAAGGCAGTGGGCGTTGCCCACGTGGACTTGAGCAAGGGTTAAGTCAGCTGGCATTCCGGATGAGATAGTTAATCAGATTCAGCATTGGCTTAGCAGAAACCAGAGGTATGATATGGCTGCCTCTTACTAGAGGCCTGTGACTAGTGATGTGCCGTCGGGATCAGCGTGTTGCTGTTTTATCATCTACATTAACAACTTAGAAGATAACATGGTAAATTGTTTCAGCAAATTTGCAGCGGACGCCTAATTGGTGGTGTAGTGGGCAGTAAGGAAGGCAAGCTGATCTGGGCCAGCTGGAAAGATGGCAGATGGAATTTAATGCTGACAAGTGTGAGATGTTGCTTTTTGGGAGCACAGAGTAGGGTAAGGCATGCACTATGAATGGTAGGACATTGAGTTGTGCCGTAGAACAAAAAGGCCAGGGCAAAGGGGTGATAATTCTTTTAAAGTGGCCTCAGAGGTAGATCGGGTCATAAAGAGAGACCTTGGCACATTAGACTTCATAAATCAGAGCACTGACTCAGCAGTTTTGATGAAGTTGTATAAGACACATGTCAAATTTAGTGTAGTTCTGGTTGCCTACCTACAAGACCTATATCAAGCTTGAAAGGCCACAGAGAAAGTTTACAAGGGTGTTGTCTGGAGTTGAGGACCTGAGCTATAAAGTCAGGACTTCACTGTGGAGTGAGTTGCCGGTGAAAATCGTGGAAGTGGGTTCAATAGTAACAGCAGGAAAAGTCTGGATTTGCAAATAGATGAGAGTGGTATGGAGGCCTATGGTTCCAGAAAAGCAGGCCAGCATGGACTAGATCATTTCCGTCTGATTCTTTCCTGCATCCAGCTTAATGACATCCTTCCTAAACTGGGCAGCCAGAACTGCACACAATACTCTCTAGTCACACTAACATCTCGTAGCGGTGTAACATGATGTCCCGACTCCTGTGCTCATTGCTGTTACAGGTGAAGGCAAACATGCCAAACACCACTTTCTCTGCCATGTTGCCAAGGATCTCTCTGCTTTACAACACCCTCCGTGACCCTGCCAAGCTCTGTGTTCAAAGCACACTGTACGTTTCATTTCATGGCTTCTTGTGGAGCCTTATGTGACTGTGGCAATTGACCACCCCTTTTCACAGGGATCATTCCCACCCTGATTTCCACTGCAACCATAGTAGGTCCTCACCACCATCCAGCATGAAGGCAGCCATTTCAGGCATGGCAGATTCACGTACACCACCTCCTGCTCCTGATGTGACTTCCTTCAAGTACAGAATGAGTGACTGCTTCCCAGGGCATTGGCACTCTGTCAGCAGTAACCAAATGGAGCTCATTTTCCCACACCAACCTGTCTGTCGACGGCCTCCTCCATTGCCACAGGGTGATCGACAACCCAAGTAATCGCACTCATGGTTCTCTGATTCTCCCTACAGTCCTGTCCCGTCACTCAGTCCATTCCCCCACTCCACCTGGTTCCACCTTCCCATCATTCCTCATCTCGCTCATTTAGCAGCTTCCTCATCAGATTCCAACACTCAGCCTCTTGTCCACAGCTCCTCTTTCTCAGCTGGCTCCATCTTCTCACTAGCCCCTCTTCACCTGCTCCCACCCGTCTCTCAGCGCATCCCCCTCTCCTGCTGACCGAATTGCTGCAAGGCTGCTGGGGGGGGGGGGGAGGGGGTGTGATTGCTAACGGAGGAGGTGCCACCCGGTGTGCCCTGCAGTGATTGACTGTGCTCTGTGCCACAGTGAGAACCCCCTGCCCACGGTGGAGATCGCCATCAGGAACACAGGCGATGCTGACCAGTGGTGCCCGCTGCTGGAGACCCTCACCGACGCAGAGATGGAGAAGAAGATTCGTGATCAGGACCGGAACACCCGGTACGCCCCACTCTTGTTTCACAGCATCATTGTTTGCCTACCCCAAACCCTGCACAAACACCTTCAACCCCTCCCTTACCTTTGTCCACATACTCGCGTATATTTGCAGATATACCTCCCCCTCATGTTGAACTTGAATGATATAAATCGAGGGTGAAGTCTCATTTCTCCAGGTGACCTACTTCTCTCTGCTAACAACTGCTTGCATTATTTTCTTGTTTTACAGGAGGATTAGGCGTCTTGCGAATACCGCTCCGGCCTGGTAACTGATCCTGAGTTCAGTTTGCCTTGAACTTGCTGACTGATCCCAGGCTCAGATCAGCCCTCCACCTGGTACCTGCCCCACACTCAAGCCTCCAGTCTGTACGTTGGGAGCCGCTCCCTGCTCAGTGCTGCCCCCCTCGCTGGGAATTGATCCTGTGTGCGGCCCCATCTCTAGACTGGCACTCGGTCTGGTTCAATTGATGACGAGTGGTTAACCATTGCAAGTGCTTGTTCTGAGAGAAGTAGACATTCCCCACAGCGGCCTTGTCGCAGACCCCCTACACTGTGTGATAAGACTGGTGCAGACCCCCACACTGTGTGATAAGACTGGTGCAGACCCCCACACTGTGTGATAAGACTCTGTTCATCAGATGGCTTGTGCAGTTCTATTCCCTACAGTCAATGCACAGAAGTCTTGCCTTAATCTGTTTTTGTATAGATGCTCATTGCACTTCTAGAGCAGTTCTTTTATAAAATAAAGGTCTTAATTTTAGTTATACTGCAATGGTTTTTAATGCATCTGATGCGATAGTTTGCTTGGGGGTGGGGGAAGAGCTAAAAAATCATGTATGGTGTGCTTCAGCTCGACCAGGAATGCTTTACCTGATGGAAGTCTGCGGTGAGGGAGCGTATGTTTAAAACAACGTCTGTCTGATTAGTGAGTTGTGAAATCGGATCTGTGTCACATGTCATGGTCCATGCTGAAGTCTGGGCAAAGATGAGAACTCCTACTGGGGAAGAGGAATGGCCCGTGAATACATTGTGATAGTGTGAGTTTCCATTGAAAGTTCCATCGTGGACATGACAGTAGATTGTAGCATTTCCACTCACTGCCGCCTGCATTTAAAACTAATAGTTGGAAACTAATTATTGGTAAGGAAGGGGATTTTTTTTTGCCCTTGACAGTATTTTGTGTGTTATGAAATCTTGAGCTTAAGTTATAGGATATAGAACAGTACAGGCCCTGCGGCCCATGATCTTGTGCTGACCTCTTAACCTACTCCAAGATGAATCAAACCCTTACCTCCCACATAGCCCTCCACTTTTCTATCATCCATGTTTTGCTTACATGTCCCTAATGTACCTGCCTGCACTGCCACCCACGGCAGCACGTTCCATGACTCACCATTCTCTATGTAAAAAAAAAACCTATCTCAAACATTGCACTTCCCTCCATCACCTTAAAATTATGCCCTCTCCTGGTAGTTATTTCCACTCTATGAAGTCACTTCTCATCCTCCTTCACTCCAAAGACAAAAGCCTGACCTCACTCAACCTCAAGACAAGCTGTCTAATCCGGGTAAATCTCCTCTCCATAAAAATCAGAGAGCAGAGTCCCAGAGCAGATCTCTGCAGAAACCACTGATCTCCAGTCAGAATACACTCCATCTACCTCGACCCTCTGCCTTCTGTAGTCAAGCCAATTCGAAATCCACACAGCCACATTTTCCTGTATTCCATGCCTCCTGACTTCCTGAAAACCATAGAAAAACGTACCAACATCCAAAGACATCCACTGCCTGACCTTCATCAATTTATTTTGCCACCTTACCGAAGATGTTAGTCAGAATCATGAGACATGACCTTTTTTTTATTCATTCATTTGTGGGATGTGGGCGTCACCAGCTAAGCCAGCATTTATTGCCCATCCTTCATTGCCCTTGAGAAGGTGGTGATGAGCTGCCTTCTTGATCTGCTGCGGTCCCTGAGGTGCAGGTACACCCACAGTGCTGTTAGGGAGGGAATTCCATGATTTTGACCCAGCAGCGATGAAGGATAAACAATATGCTTCCAAGTCAGGATGGTGAGCGACTTGGAGGGGGGTTTCCTAATAGCGGCGTTCCCAGATATCTGCTGTTCTTGTCCTTCAAGATGGTGGTGGCTGTGGGTCTGGAAGGTGCTGCCTTTGGAACTTTGGTGTGTTGCTGCAGTGCATCTTATAGGCAGTACTCACTGCTGCAAGTGTTCGTCGATGGTGGAGGGTTTGGATGCTTGTGGAAGGGGTACCAAACAAATGGGCCACCTTCTACTGGATGGTGTCAAGTTTCCTGAGTGTTGATGGAGCTGCACTTATCCAGGCGAGTGGCAAGTATTCCATTACACTCCTGACCCGAGCCTTGTAGATGGTGGTCAGGTTTTGGGGAGTCAGGAGGTGAGTTACACACCACAGGATTCCTAGCCTTTGACCTGTTCTGGTAGCCATGGTGTTTATATGGCTAGACCTGTTCCGTTTCCTGTCAATGGCAACCCCCAGGATATTGACAGCAGGGGATTCAGTGACAGTGATGCTACTGAATGTCGAGGGTCAATGGTTAGAGCCTCTCTTGTTGGAAATGGTCATTGCCTGGCACTTGTGTGGCTCGAATGTTACCTGCCACTTGTCAGTCCAAGCCTGGATATTGTCCAGGTCCTGCTGCATTTGGGTAAGGAATGCTTCACTATCTGAGGAGTCATGAATGATTCAGAACATTGTGCAGTCATCTGCGAACATCTCCACTTCTGACCTTATGATGGAAGGAAGGGCAATGATGAAGCAGCTGAAGATGGTTGGTCCTCAGACACTTCCCTGAGGAACTCCTGCAGTGATGCCCTGAGGATGAGATGATCGACCTCCAACCACCACAACCATCTTCCTTTGTGTCAGGTATGATTCCAACCAGCGGAGGGCTTTCCCCCTAATTCCCATTGACTCCATTTTAGCTAGGGCACCTTGATGCCATACTCGGTCAAAAGCTGCCTTGAGGTCAGGATGAGTGGCCTTGACGGAACCCAAACTGGGCATCTATAAGCAGGTTATTACCGAGTAGGTGCTGCATGATTGCATTGTTGATGACCCCTTCCGTTACTTTGCTGATGATTGAGAGTAGGCTGATAAGGGTGGTAATTGGCTGGGTTGGATTTGTTGTGTACAGGACATACCAGGACAATTTTCCACACTAACCTCGTAAAACCATGCTATCGTAACCAGACTATACTCCTCCAAATACCTGTAAATTCTTTTCCTAAGAATCCGCTCCACTAGTTTTATCCATCACTGATGCAAGACTCACTGGTATATGATTCTCCATTACCTTTCTTGAACAAGGAGTAATATTTGCCACCCTCCAATTTTCTGGTGCTACTCCTGTGGCCAGCGATCATTAGCAATGGTGTAGCAATCTCTTCCCTCACATCCTAGACTAACCTGGGATATATCCCATTATGTTTTTCAAAAGTTCTAGCACATACTCTTTCTTAACATTGACATGTTCCAGCATACCCACCTGTTCTACACTGACATCACATTCTGCTACTGAACATTGAAGCTAAGCAGTCTGTTCTGTGATGTCCCTGCATTCATCAAGCTCCCACTCACTGAAGCAAAGTATTCATTAGGACCTCGCCTACCTACTCTGACTCCAGGTACGTTTCCTTGTTTATCTTTAGTAGATCCTACACTCACCTCAGTCGTCCTCTTGTTCTTCACATACATACAGAATGCCTTGGGGTTTTCTTTAATCTTACTCTCCAAGGCCTTCTCTCCACATCCATTTATAAGCTCCTTTCTGACTACCTTATGGCTCTCAGGAGCCCTGTATAATCGTTGTGTCCTAAACCTTCTGCCTTCTCCTTCTCAACAAGATGTTCCACATCTCTTGGTTCCTTCGCTCTACCATCCTTTCCCTGCTTCAATGGGACAAATCTATCCAGAGCCCCGTGTGTGTCCTTAAACAGCCTCCACATTTTCATTACACTTTTCCTTACCTGCATCCATTCTCAATTTACTCCCAAGTTCCTGCCTTATTGCATCATCATTTGCCCTCACATACTGTAATTCCCATACCATCTACTCCAAGGTCAGGGAGTTGTGGCCACTGTCTCTGAAATAATAATCTAATACTATACTGGTTAATGCTATACCAGATCCAGTGTGGCCTCTCCTCTAGTTGGCTGGTCAAGATTATTGCATCAGGAATCATTCTTTGATAAACCTGACATATTCTGCCCCATCTGAACCTTTGCACTGAGGGGGTGCCAATGGATATTAGGGAATTTGAAGTAACTATCAAGCGGAGCAGTTGGGGGGAAATTGTAGCTTATGATTGCTACACAGATTTACGCAAAGATGTCAATGACTCAACAATTCTCAATGCTGACTTTGATGCAAACTATTATAATGTTTAATTACATTTGTTGTGAAAGCAACTGGATCACAATACAAAATAAAAAATAAATGTTCTCTGTTTTGACATTCAGTCCCTCAAAATAAAAGGTATTATTGGTGAGCTTCAGGTTTCTATTAACTCCAATCCCCAAGCCTTTGCCCTTGACCCCAGCGGAATCCCACAGGTCAATCTTCAGGCAGCATGTTATAATTGGGATCCTCCTCTGCAACGTCAAATACTGCCTTCCTGCAAATCAGATGGAGCGGGGTAATTACGTCTTTTGTGGGAATTGAAAAATAATACATTTAACAACTGTCACAAAATGCTGGTGGAACGCAGCAGGCCAGGCAGCAGCTATAAGGCATCTACAACACTGTCGACGTTTCGGGCCGAGACCCTTTGTCAGGACTAACTGAAGAGAAAGATAGTGAGAGATTTGAAAGTAATGGGGGAAGGGGGAAATGTGAAATGATAGGAGGGGGTGGGATGAAGCTAAGAGCTGGAAAGGTGATTGGTGAAAGTGATACAGAGCTGGAAAAGGGAAAGGATCATGGGATGGGAGGCCTTGGGAGCAAGAAAGGGGGAGGGGAGGCACCAGAGGGAGATGGAGAACAGGCAGAGAGAGTGAGAAAAAAACAAACAACTAAATATGTCAGGGATGGGGTAAGAAGGGGAGGAGGGGTATTAATGGAAGTTAGAGAAGTCAATGTTCATGCCATCAGGTTGGAGACTACCCAGCCGGTATATAAGGTGTTGCTCCTCCAACCTGAGTGTGGATTCATCTTGACAGCAGAGGAGGCCATGGATAGACATATCAGAATGGGAATAGGACGTGGAATTAAAATATGTGGCCACTGGGAGATCCTGCTTTCTCTGGAGGACCGAGCGTAGGTGTTCAGCGAAACGGTCTCCCAGTCTGCGCCGGGTCTCACCAATATATAAAAGGGAGCACCGGACGCAGTATACCACACCAGCCGACTCACAGGTGAAGTGTTGCCTCACCTGGAAGGACTGTCTGGGGCTCTGAATGGTGGTGAGGGAGGAAGTGTAAGGGCAGGTGTATTACTTGTTCCGCTTACAAGGATAAGTGCCAGGAGGGGGATGGGGGGGGGGGACAAGTGGACAAGGGAGACGCATAGGGAGCGATCCCTGCGAAAAGCAGAAGGGGGGGGGGGAGGGAAAGATGTGCTTGGTAGTGGGATCCCGTTGGAGGTGGCGGAAGTTACGGAGATTATATATTGGACCTGGAGGCTGGTGGGGTGATAGGTGAGGACAAGGAGAACACTATCCCGAGTGGGGTGGCGGGTGGATATGGTGAGGGCAGATGTGTGGGAAATGGGAGAGATGCGTTTGAGAGCAGAGTTGATGGTGGAAGAAGGGAAGCCCCATTGTTTAAAAAAGGAAGACATCTCCTTCGTCCTGGAATGAAAAGCCTCATCCTGAGAGCAGATGCGATGGAGACTCTGCCTGTTCTCCATCTCCCTCTGGTGCTCCACCCTCCCCCTTTCTTTCTCCCGAGGCCTCCCGTCCCATGATCCTTCCCCTTCTCCAGCTCTTAGCTTCATCGCACCCCCTCTGGTCTTCTCCTATCATTTTGCATTTCTCCCTCCCCCCACTACTTTCAAATCTCTTAGTATCTTTCTCATCAGTTAGTCCTGATGAAGGGTCTCGGCCTGAAACGTCGACAGTGCTTCTCCTTATAGATGCTGCCTGGCCTGCTGTGTTCCACCAGCATTTTGTGTGTGTTGTTTGAATTTCCAGCATCTGCAGATTTCCTCATGTTGACATTTAACAACTGTGATAAGTTTCCAGAGCCCTGGGTACAGTAGGATCGCAGCTGAATTTGAGCACTGGAGAAGGCAAAGGGTACTAGGGACAAAATGCAGGAAGTGTACAGATGTCAGTGAAATGATGTGGGTGGGTAGGCCAGAGGTAGATGGTATTCATGTGCAGATGACATGTACCATTTGGGAAAGTGGGCAGATGTTTGGGTGTCATTATCTGCCCACTTGCAGAAAGTTGAAGCAGACAAAATGCTCATAAGACCAAGATAATGAAGCCAAGTCCTGGCTAATCCCAAATTTAGCAATTGGGAATTGTTGTTATACAGTTTGCAAGCACAAACAATAGCTGGTGTTAGGTTTTACAGTTCCTCCAGTATGTACACTGAGAGCAAATGTGAGGAATCTGGATCTTAGATTTCTTAAGTATGAGGTACAGAGTACAAAAGGGACACTATGCTGAAACTTTACAAATATCTGGTCAGACCACAATTCGAGGACTGCGTAGTTTTGACCACAGTATACTTGAAGATGGTAGTGAACACTGGTAGCTTGGGTTGAGGAGTTTGATGTTGCAGAGTTCACCGAGCTTGGCAATTAGATTGCTGATGTTTCATCACCAGTTGAGGTGAAATCTTCAGTGCACAGCTATAGGTGTTTCTGTCTGGAAGTAGTCGTGTTTATATAGCCCCCGGTTGCTTGCCTTGTGTCTTGATTTGCTACCCCTTCAGCTGAACTTAATTCTATTGGTTCACATTGCTTTGGCGCTTAGGGGTTCATAGATAGCGTCTATTTTGATATGTTTGTTTACGGAGTTATCAGAGAACCATGCTTCTAAAAGTACTCGTGCCTGCTTTGTATTTGCCTGCATCAGAATCTCCTTGGTCAGTACCGAGATCAGCTCTCCATACTGCCAATCGATTTAGAGTTTTTGTCCTGTCTGGCTGACATAGTACTGTTACAGCCTCCACAGGTGAGCCTGTATACCACACTACTTTTGTCTGTTGTCTTTACTAGTACTTTGGTTCTCGAGAAAAGCTTACTTAAAGTCGCCATTGGTTTGTGAGCGATGTGATGCCATTGGGTTCGAGCAGTCGAGCTGTCATGTTTGATGTAGGGCAAGGTTGCGTGATCAATGTGTATGAAAATGTACGCAACTTCCTCCTTACTAGGAATCTCCTGATGAAATCCCATGGGTAACTCAGTAGTACTCATGGGTAGAGTAGCAACAGTACTGAATTTCCTCCATTTGTAGATAGTTTCTTACTGTGCACTGATGAACATTCAGGTCTTTAGAAATGTTTTTGTAGTCTTTTCCAACTTCATACATCTCTACAATTCTTCTAAAGTTCTCCGAAAGTTGTTTTGATCGAAGTATGGTGCACATAAATAGATCTTTCTTGAAGAGCAGACTCTGTCAGTAACCTGACTGTGTGTCTTTTTATAGAGCAGGACACCTCTACAACCCACACCTCCAATCTCATCTCATTGACTGGAACACCTGACTCCAAGTAGCTTTTGTAGAAGGCGTTACCACAGAGTTTCACATAATTTTTTTGAACCAAGACTGTGATTGTTTAAATGGCATACTCAGTATTGATAAGAAATATAATTGTTTGTGTGTTATTAGTTTAGACAGGCAGATTCTGTTTGTCTATTATCATGACTTAGATGAAGATCTGACCACATTTATGAGTAATTATTCCAGAAAACCAAGTAATTACAAAAGGTTTCACAAACTTTTTCTTGTAACTGTATATGTCTATTGAATAGTTAAGTTAAAATAAATAGTAGTACTTAAGTGGAGTAAAGGAAATTACAGTGGTATGAGAAAGGAGTTGGCCAAAGTAAATTGGAAGGAGATGCTGAGAAGGATGACATCAGAGTAGCAATGGCGTGAGTTTCTGGGAAAAATGAGAAAGGTGCAGGATAGATGTATTCCAAAAACAAAGAAATACTCAAATGGCAAAATAGTACAACCGTGGCTGACAAGGGAAGTCAAAGCTAGTGTAAAAGCAAAAGTACACTATTGTACTTTTATTGGAAGTAAAATTATTGGAAAGACAGAGGTTTGGAAAGCTTTTAAAAACCCACAGAGAGCAACTAAAAGAATCATTCAGAGGGAAAGATGAAATATGAAAGCAAGCTTTAGCAAACAATATCAAAGTGGACAGTAAAAGCTTTTACAAGTAGGTAAAAAATGAAAGAGATGAAAGGGGATATAGGACTGCTAGAAAATAAGGCCAGACAAATAATAACAGGAGACAAGGAGATGGCAGATGAAGTAAATGAGTATTTTCCATCAGTCTTCACTGTGGAAGACATTAACAGTGTGCCAGATGTTGAGGGGTGTGAGGGAAGAGAAGTGAGTGCAGTTACAAGGGAAAAGCTCAAAAAGCTGAAAGACCAAAGGGTATACAAATCACCTGGACCAGATTAACTGCACCCTAGGTTTTGGAAAGATGTAGCGGTAGAGATTGTGGAGGCATTAGTAGTGATCTTTCAAAAATTATTGGCCTCTGGCATGGTGTCAGAGGACTTGAAAATTGCAAATGTCACTCCACTCTTTCAGAAAGGAGGGAGGCAGCAGAAAGGAAATTATAGACCAGTTAGCCTGACCTCAGAGGTTGGGAAGATGTTGGAGTCAATTGTTAAGGATAAAGTTATGAAGTACTTGGTGATTCAGGACAAGATAGGACTAAGTCAGCATGGTTTCCTTCAGGGAAAATCTTGCTTGATGAAGCTTTTGGAATTCTCTGAGGATATTACAAGTAGGATAGATAAAGGGGATGCAGTGGATGTTGTATATTTGGACTTTCAGAAGGCCTTTGACAGGTGCCACACATGAAGCTGCTTACCAAGTTAAGAGCCCATGGTATTACAGGAAAGTTAACGGCATGTTTAGAGCATTGGCTGATTGATAGGAGGCAGCGAGTGGGAATAAAAAGATCCTTGTCTGGTTGGCTGCCAGTGTCTAGTGGTGTTCTGCAGGGGTCAGTGTTGGGATGCTTCTTTTTATACTGTATATAAATGGAATAGATGGCTTTGTTGCCAAGTTTGCAGAGGATATGAAGATTGGTGAAGGGGCAGGTAGTGTTGAAGAATCAGGGAGGCTACAGAAGGACTTAGATTAGGAGAAAGGGCAAAAAAGTGGCAAATGAAATATAATGTTGGAAAATGCATGGTCATGCAATCAGGTAGAAGAAATAAATGTTTAGACCATTTTCTAATCGGAGAGAAAATCCAAACATCTGAGATGTAAAGGAACTTAGTCATCCTTATGTAGAACACCCGAAAGGTAAAGTCGGTGGTGAGGAAGATGAATGTTAGCATTCATTTCAATAGGTCCAGAATACAAGAGAAGGGATGTGATGCTGAAGCTTTATAAGGCACAGGTGAGGCCTCACTTTGAGTACTGTGAACAATTTTGGGCTCTTCATCTAAGAAAAGATATGCTGGCATTGGAGGGGGTTCAGAGGAGTTTCACAAGGATGATTCCAGGAATGAAAAGGTTATCATGAGGATTGTTTGATAGCTCTATGTCTGTACTGACTGGAATTGAGAAGGCTCAGGGGGATCTCACTGAAACCTCTGGAATGTTGAAAGACCTGGACAGAGTAGATTTGGAAAGGATGGTCCCCATGGTGAGGTAGTCTTTGGCAAGAGGGCATAGCCTCAGGATAGGGCATCCATTTAAAACAGAGATGCGGAGAAATTTCTTTAGCCAAAGGGTGGTGAGCTTGTGGAACTTGTTACCACAGGCCGCTGTGGAGGCCAGGTCATTGAGTGTATTTAAGACAGAGCTTGATAAGTTCGTAATTGGACATGGCATCTAAAGTAATGGTGAGAAGGCCAGCATGTGGGGCTGAGGAGTGGGGGGAAAAGTGTCAGCCAAGATTGAATGGCGACATAGACTTAATGGGCCAAATGGCCTAATTCTGGTCAAATGGTCTTAAATAGCGCAAAGTAACAGAAATAAAAGTAGTGAGGTAGTGTTCATGGGTTCAATGTCCATTTAGAAATCGGATGGCAGAGGGGAAGAAGCTGGCCCTGAAATGCTGAGTGTGTGCCTTCAGGTTTCTGTACCTCCTTCCCAACGGTAGGTGTGAAGAGGGCATGCCTTGGGTGGTGGGGATTCTTAATGATGGATGCTGCCTTCCTAAGGCACCACTCCTTGAAGATGTTTTGGATACTATGGAGGCTGGTGCCCATGATAAAGCTGACTAATTTTACAAGTTTCTGCAATTATTTTGATCTTGTGCAGTAACCCCCTACATCCCTCCCATACCAGATGGTGATACTCTCCACAGTACATTTCTAGAAGTTTGAATGTTTTAGACGACAAACTGTATCTCCTCAAAGTCCTACTGAAATATAGCCACTGTCTTGCCTTCTTTATAACTGCATCAATATGTTGTGTCCAGATATTGATAGCCAGGAAATTGAAATTGTTCACTATCTCCAATTTCTAATCAATTCAATTCAATTTCAATTCAATTTCACTATTTCTAATCTCTCTATGAGGATTGGTTTCTTTTCCCTCAACTTACCCCTCCTGAAGTCCACAACCATCTCTTTGGTCTGGCTGACACTGAGTGCAAGCTTGTTGCTGCCCCTGCACTCTGGTACATCTCGCTCCTGTACACCCTTTTGTCACCATCTGAAATTCTGCCAACAACGTGTTTGAGCTATGCCTAGCGACACAGTCATGGGTGTAGAGAGAATGGAGAAGTGGGCTAAGCATCAGCAAGGTGGAGGTGTTATTTCCAATCCGCACAGACTGTAGTCTTCCAGTTAGGAAGTGCCGTTCTCTGATAACTCTGAAAACAAACATATCGTAATAGATGCCATTCAGGAACCCCCTAAAGAGGTGAACTGAAGGGGTAGTCAATCAGGACACAGGCAAGTGATGGGGGTGGGGGGCTACATAAACACAAGCACTCCCAGAAACACCAACGACTGCACAACGAGGATAATCACCTCAAATGCTCATCCTCTGTGAGCTCAGCGGACACCGCAACATCTTTAGAACAGATCCCAGTGAGGGTGTGGAGGAGCCCTACCAGTATGGTTCAGGAATGGAAGAATCTTCATTAAACAAGAGACTGGAAAAACTGGAGTTCTCCTTGGAGTGCAGCAATTTAATAGGAGGTATCCAGGATTGTAAAGGAGATGAAAAGATGTTTCCGCTATTTGGTGGGAACCCCAGGGTTGCAGAAGGAAAAGTGATTAATGATTTGAAAAGCAAATGATCAACCCTCACGGAACATAAATTTATTTGAAGTCCCACACCCCAATACTGTGCATTTTCACATCCACCCTTCTCCTGAATCACAAATGTGCCTTCAGGACACAGTATTCAGACCAGACCAGCCCTGGTGGCAGATCTAGACCAGCCCTGACAAAAGTTAGATTAAAGAAAGGTGTAAAAATAGGGTTGTTGTCATAAGGTTGTCATATCAACTTCCCCCAACATAGGCGTCCTTAGTGAAAGAGGGTTAGATGGGGCAGAATTTGTTAGGTGCACCCAGGAGGGTTTCTTAAATAAGTTTACAGATAGTCCAACTAGAGAAGAGACAAGTCTGGACCTGGAGTTGGGAAATGACCAGCTGTCTGACCACTTAATGGTAAAGTGTTGTGGTCAGTGTTCCCTAAGTTTCAATAATACAAATGGGCCTTGCATATCAAATTAGAGTAAGGCAAACGAGAGTGCATAATTAGTGTTCAGACAGTGACAGATGTGGATAACACCGCACCTCGGGAGAAATTGCTAAATTAGGGATTACAACAATGTTAGGCAGGGATCAGGGAGAGTTAACTGGGAACAGCTGTTTTTGGGCAAGTCTACATCTGACATATAGAAGATGTTTAAAGACCAACTGTACAGAGTACAGAACAGGTACATTCAGTAAGAAGGATGGCAAGGTAAGGGAACCTAGGGTGTGTCAGGAGAATTAAATTTAGTCAAGAAGAAAAAGTCTTAGGTTTTGGAAGCTAAAGTCAGAGTCTTTAAGATTTATGAAAAACCTAGCAAAGAACTCTTAAGGAATTGGGAGAGACAGGAGGGGCCATGAAAAGTCCTTTACAGTAGAATGAAAGAGAACCCTATACGTACATAAAGAGCATGAGGATAACTAGGAGTGAGTAGGGCTGTCAAGGATAAAGGAAGGAACATGTGCTTGAAGGCAGAGGAAATGAGAGCAGCCCTACCCAAGTACTTTGTATCAGTATTTACCAAGGATAAAGATGGGGAGTTTGAGATCAGTGCTCATAAGCCAGGGGATTTTGAGAGAAAGGTGGAGGTAATGTATAGAGCATTGAGGTCCCCAGGTTGTTGAGAGAGGAAAGAGACAAGAGACGAGATTTCTAGAGCCTTGACCTTTATGTCCTCTCCAGCCAGAGCCAAATTCCTGAAGTACCGCCAAATTGCTGTTCTGTTATTCAAGAAAGGAGCTTGGTGGGTTTTATAGCATTTATGGGAGGAAAGAAATTGTCGAAGTTTTGGTTATCCTAATGTAAGATTTTAACCTGCAATATCAACAATTTCTTTCTTGCACAGAAGCAGCATGAATGAACTGTTAGAGTTCCTCCAGCATATAGTATGTTGCTCCAGATTCCAGCATCTGCAGTCTCTCCTGTCTCCTGGGGTAATCCTGCAAACTAGAGAGAGCCTCATGTCAGTGGTAGGGGAGCTACTGGAGATGGGGATGGGACTTGCTGCATTTGGAGAGTGGAGCCTGGTTATGGACAGTCAGTGTGACTTTCTGTGCGGTAGTGCTCGAGTGTTTCATGAAAGTGATGATTAAGGTACAGCAGTGGATATTGTCTGCATGGATTTTAGGAAGGTTTTTGACAAGCTCCCTCATGGGAGGCTCATCCAGAGGATTAAAGTGCATGGAATCCACAGTGATTTAGCTGTTTGGATTCTGTTGTCTCGCCCACAGAAGACAGAGGATAGTGATCAATGTGACTTATTCCAACTGGAGCACACGACTAGTGATGAATTGCAGGGACCTCTGCCATTGTAAATATAAATATATGAACTGGATGGGTTTGTAAGTTTGCAGTTATACAAATATTAATGTTATTGAAGATAGTGTAAAAGACTGCCGAAGGACATACGTAAGTCAGTTGCAGACAGGGGCAGAGAAATGGCACGTGGAGGTTAATCCACCCAAATATGAGGCGTTGCACCTTGGACGGTCTAATGTTAAGGCACCTTGACTGTGTTGATAGATCTTGTGGTCGAAGTGAAAGTGGCTACACACGTTGGTGGTAAAGCAGGCATATGGCAGGCTTGCTTTTACAAGTTGAGGAACTGAACTAAAGAATGGGCAGTTGTGTTGGAAGTTTCATAAAACTCCAGTTAGGCCACATTGGGCAAACTGCATTTTGGTGACTCTGCTCGGACTCGAAGACATGGACAAACTTGGGTTGTTTTTCTTTCTGGAGCAGTGGAGTCTGAGGTTTATATAATTATGAGAGGCATCGAATGTATTGACAGCTGGTATCTTTTCCCCATAGTCTAAGTGTTTAACAGTAGAGGGTTTCGCCTAAGATGAGAGGCAAGTCAGGAGTGTGCTGCTCTGGCTGGTGGTGGAGACTGAGATAGACACGTGAATGTTCAGTTAAACTGAGCGATACTGACATTGTGCAGAGAGCAGGGATTAGTCTGGCACAACACGCTGGATCACAGTTCCTGTCCTGTGTTGTACTGCATTTTCAGAACAGCAACCAGCTGTTTTAACCACCTTTGTAATGGTTATAAGAGGGCAGACTTACAGAAAGCTTGGAGTCACTAACAGCTTCACTCCTCCTGGCTGATTTGGGAATACGTCTTCCAGAAAGTAATATACATGACCGACCACAATCCCTGGGAAAAGGGAAAAGACTGGTTTATTCAGGCTCCTGATTACTGACATCCTCCGGGCAGAATTATCTGCAGGTGTAGAAATGGATGATGAGCATTTCATACAACAAAAAGCATGTTTTGTGATTATAAATGACTAGTATCAATTTCAGAACTGATTTTCTACTATTTAGGAGTAATCACACAGCTGAAAAATGTTCAATGCATCAGGGAACTTTAACCAAATCATTTGTTGTTCCCATAAACTTATAAAATTTCATCAAATTATATTCAGCGTTACCAGGACTGGCTATTTACAATTCATTTTATAAAATTTAAAATAAACAAAAATGTTTCTCAGCTAGAATGCCACAGTCGGATGAATTTTGGGCTTTTTCCTTTTCGGAAAAAATGTGCATCTTTTGAAAACATCTACCTGACCAAATAACAATGTCACCATGTAAAACAAATTAAAATTTATTAGTTGTAAAAGTTACCTTAAGTTTTTTTGCCAAAGAATTCCTTGGGGCTGAATTAAAAGCACGCTAGTTTAAAATACCAATAATTAACAGGATAGGTTATAATCTCTTTCCTCTGGAAATACTGCTAAGAGCAGCAAATGAATAGTGTGAACATTTGTAAACAATGTACAAAATTACAGCCAGAGCCCAGTCCAGTAGATAAACTACTGCCGTGCTTCAGACACATTGGTGGGGGTGGGGGAAGGGAGGAGGACTGTAATAGTGTGGGTGGGTACTGAACCTCTGTCAGTAGGTTGATGTGATACAAACTACATACAACATTGGCCTCGTGTCGTCACCAGACTACATAAAGCATTGTGGCCCTGGGGTGTCCCTGGATCTTATCGATCTGATATTCCCCTTTTTAGTGTTAAATTATTCGCCTGTTTACAGCACGCTATCAGCCCCGTAACAGTTACCTGAAACTTACCCAACAAGTCAACGATGACAGAGTTTCCCAGAAGCAGTGAGAATCCCATCAACACCCAGGGCAAGAAGGGCGCGCGGAAGTTCAAGAGCCCAAAAAAATTCATTCGTACAAACGGGTTCCTCCTGCTCCAAACGTAAACCAGCATGATGGTGAAAGCTTGACCCAGGAAAAACAAACTGGCAAAAATTCCAAACAGCTGAACACTACAGAGTCAAGGATCAGCAGTCTGAAGCAGGTACACACACAGGCCCTCTGTTCAGTATCTAAGCCATTCTCCCTGTTAATCAGCCCGGCAAACTGAGGTTTCAGATGTTGGGGTGGCACAGTAGCATAGTGATTAGCACAACGCTTTAGAGCACCAGTGACCCAGGGTCAATTCCCACTGCCGTCTGAAAGGAGTTTGTACGTTGTCCTCGTGACCTCTCACAGTCCAGAAGTGTACGGGTTAGTAGGTTATTGTAAGTTGTCCCATGATATGGGTGGTGTGGTTGTAAGGGCCGATGGCTTGCTGTAGCTCAACAAATAAATAAAACATTTCTGACCTCTCCCCCGATCCTGGCCACTGCTGTTCAGGAGTGTTGCTCTTCTCGGTCCATCCATGAGTTCTGTACTGCTAGTGTGAGGGCAACAATCGAAGGAGCAGTTTCAACTGTTTGGCTACTTCTTTCTCTTTGTACTCCACGCCAGTGCTGTCTGAGGGGAGTAATGGTGGAAAGGATTCCCCTGCTGCTATCCCTAGGGATGAGATGGTGATGGAGGTGTGGACAAGGTGCCGACTGGACAAGGATATACTCAAAGCCTCCTTGGGAAAAACTGAACCTCCCTCACAGTCTCCTGGTACTGCAGGTGAGAAAGAACATTTGGGATGGTGCCAGGAATCTGGAGTTCGTGCAGTACGGAGTAACTGGAGTGCTGGGTTGACCGTGCACTTCCTCACCTACCTACTCCTCTGCCTGATCCATGGTTTCCATTTTGGCCCCATCAGAACACAAACACCGGAGTGACAGCAAGTCATCCTCAGTCCTGAGAGACAGTCCAAGATCAACAAGACCAATAGCACTTGATGAAAGGATACAGTCATTAAAAATCCTCCAAAAATAAACATAAGTAGAAAATCGGCCGTTCTTCCCCTGAACGATCCTTCTTCCAGCATTCGACAATACCTGTATCTGGGGTATTGGTAAAAGAAGATAGCATACAATTGTGCCGTCTGATCCAGCCCAACCAAGACCCTCCCAGTTACACCCAGACACTCCTGTCAGATGCGGAGGTGGGCTGTATGAAACTATTCAGGCCCCATCTCTTTGTTTCATTCATTTTAACCTTTGCTCTGTTATTTTCTCTTCTCCATACCAACCCACTAAACACTGTCCTTTGTTTATCCAAGCAAGCACTCAGTAGTAAGCTTGGCCATGCCCAGGTCAGGATCAGGAGACTTGTCTGATCTTCCTCTGAGCCAAGGTTACTGTTTGCCCAACATGCAATGATCAGGGGATCAAATAGCTGACTTCAGCTGTCACTAAGTGAACTCCAGCTTGAATTTCCTCTTTGGTAATTGTGGACTACCTCTTTTACACCAAGTTCTACCTTCTTGACACTTTCAACTAGTGGATTTCATAATGGACCTAGACTAGATGACAAAGCCATGAGGAATTCAGGGCTGACAGAGAGAGATCCTTTTGTAAACACTAGTGAAAAAGGGAATTCCTTTAAACAAAGTTTTTTTTTATTAAACCATAGGCAACCAGAGTGGGATCAGTTCAAAACTAAATTATTATATAATAGACTACAAGTATCAAGCGATACATTGTAGAATGGTATTGTATGTAAATACGGGTACCTGTTTTTTCCCTATAGACATCACCTAGAACACTAGTGGAACTGCACATCATATCACAAGCATATATTTTCAAAGCTCAGATGCTCTATCCTTCAGAAAGAGCATATCCAGCAAAGCAGCTTGGAAAAGTCCAGTAGGAAGATCCCCTGGCTATCAAACCTGTGGGGATAAATGTTCCTGTTAATTATGTTTTACCGGAGAACTTTTACGCAAACCTATCCGTTCAGGAAATTGGACTGATTGCTGATTTGTCTGGGGCTCTGCTTACTTTGTGCCGCCATTAGAGGCAACTGCAAGGATTGGGACCACAGAACAGGAACAGCTCTGGAGCCCACCTGCCTCTACCAACCTTGGTGCCAAATTAAACTAATTCTGTTTACCTACACATGAATGATATCTGCATCTCTTGCCTATTCATGTGTCTAACTGCTTCCTTCACCGTGAGTTTCACAGCCATGTAAATCTCTTTTAAAGGTTCCTCCTCACCTCAAATACACGTCCTGTAGAATTAATTTTTCTACCCCTTGAAAATAAACTGACTGCCTACCCTATGCATGCCTCTATTTTATATGCTTCCATCAAGTTGTCCTTTGACGTCTGGAGAAAATCTTTCCTTAAAGAAATACAGTCGGCCCTCCTTATCCGCGAATTCCACATGCACCAACAGCGAATCGCAAAAACCCGGAAGTGCTCTTCCAGCTCTTCTTGTTCAAGCAAGTACAGACGTTTTTTCTCATCATTATTCCCTAAACAATGCAGTATAACAACTATTTCCATAGCATTTACATTGTATTAGGTATTATAAGTAATCGAGATGATTTAAAGTAGACGGGAGGATGTGTGTAGGTTACATGGATCGGGATCGAAAAAAATCGTAAGTTCTCTTACCAAGTCGGAACAGGTACATCCGGTATTATTTAGCGTCAGTTAGTCAAACGTCTATCTTAGTATATAGTATATATTTTACCTTTCTATGCATATAAAACACTTAAGAATGTATGTTTCAGCACCGGGCTCGGGAAGTTCCCGAGTGTGATCCAGTGACAGATCGCTCCCGGGGGCGCTCTCCATCTGTGCTTGGTTGATGTGGAGGATCAAAAACCCAAAACTCCAAAACACAATAACTAAACCACTGTGTTGCTTAGTAATAATTGTAGCTTTCATCAGGGCAGGGCCTTTATCACTTTATCCTTTAAAATTGTTCTGATTGTTGACCGACGTAGCCTCACGCTTTTCCAATGACCGATGGCGTTTCACCTCTTTCTGATTGCTTTATTATTTCCACTTTATTTTCAATCGTGATTGTGATTATTTTCGTGAACAGAAACACTACGCATTCAGAGCTCCGCCACAGGGTCCTAATGTCCACCACACTGAGACTGATTAAATAAGGTCTGCGGTTCCGCTGGGTTCTAAGATCCACCGCATTGAGACTTTGAATAAGGGACTTGAGCATCTGCGAATTTTGGTATCCGCGAGGGGCCCTGGAACCAATCCCTTGCAGATAAGAAGGGCTGACTGTACTCTTTAATTCAGGCAGCATCCTGGTAAACCTCTTCTGCATTCTCTTCAAAATCTCCAGTTACTTCCTTTAAGGAAAACCAAAATGACACACAATACTTCCAATGAGGCTTAACCAAAATTTCATACGATACGACTTCCTAACTGTATACACGGTACCTTGATCGATGAAGGCCAGCATGTATCACACACAAAATACTGGAGGAACTCAGCAGGTTAGGCGTCATCTTGGAAATGAATGAACAGTCAACGTTTTAGGCCGAGACCTTCATCAAGACTGGACAGGAAGTCACTAGAATAAAAAGGTGGAGTTGGGAAGGAGGACAAGCTGGAAGCTGATAAGTGAAGCCAGAATTCTTTCCCATCCTGTCAATTTTCAGGGACCTATGGACCTGTACTCCAAGATCTCTCTACATCAGTGCTCCTAAAGATCTTGCTATTTACCACACACTTTCCATAAGACATTGGAGCAGAATGAGGTCATTCAGCCCATCAAGTCTGCTCCACCATTCTATCATGGCTGATCCTGGATCCCACTCAATCCCATACACCTGCCTTCTTGCCGTATCCTTCAATGCCTTCACTGATCAGGAAAATTTCAATTTCTGCCTTATGTATACCCACGGACTTGGCCTCCACTGCAGTCTGTGGCAGAGCTGTCCACAGTCACTACTCTCTGGCTAAAAGGTCGCTCCTCAATTTTGAGGCTGTCCCCTCCAGTTCTGGATACCTCCAGCACTGGAAACATTCTCTCCACATCCACCCTATCTAGTCCCTTCAACATTCAGTTTGTTTCAATGAGATGCCCCCTTCTAAATTCCAGTGAGTACAGGCTCAAAGCTGCCAAAAATTTCTCATACATCAACCCCCTAACTCCTAGAATCATCCTCATGAACCTCTTCTGGACTCTCTCCAATGACAATCCTTTCTGAGATGTGGGGCTCAATACTGTGGCCTGACTGTGTTGAGGTTTTTCGCAGGTCAGCAACACTTGTTCACAAGATAGCCACGGACGTTCCAGAGGCCCAAGCAGCAGCAGGAAATCAAAGTGCAGAAGGGACAAGTGGGGCAGCCACTGTTGGGAGTGGGCTCGTGGAGAGGGGAGAAGTGTCAGGCTTTGGCTTAGAACAGGCATTAGCTCAGTGCGTTTCTGTTAAGGTTCCCTTTTTTCAGTCTCTTGCTGTAATTAGTGTAGTAAATGGCCATTGTGAGTTCTTCATGCCAGATGTTGGAGACCTGGACAACCAGAGTCTCCCGGGGAACAACATCTGCGTGAAATGCATCCGCCTGCAGCTCCTTGAAGACCGTGTTAGGGATCTGGAGCAGCAGCTGGATGACCTTCAGCTTGTACAGGAGAGTGAGAAGATAACAGAAACATAGAAAACTACAGCACATTACAGGCCCTCTGGTCCACAATGTTGTGCTGCCCATGTAACCTACTTTTGAAACTATGTATTGCAATCAACTGCTGCTGTTACATTAACAAATTTCACTGCACATGCTGGTGATAATAAACCTGATTTTGATCTTTAAAAAAGAGATGACAGTGGATATAGGACTACTAGAAGATGAGGCCAGAGGGATAATGCGGGGGACAAAGAAATGGCAGATTAACTAAATCAGTAGCACACACAAAATGCTGGAAGAACTCAGCAGACCAGACAACATCTATGGAAAAAAAGTACAGTCGATGTTTTGGAATGTTGCTTGGATTTCCAGCATCTGCAGATTTTCTCTTGTTTGTGAACTCAATGAGCATTTTGCATTAGTCTTCACTCTGGAAGGCATGAGCAGTGGCCAGATGTTATAGTGTGTGAAGTGAATGCAGTTGCTGTTACAAGGGAGAAGGTGCACAGAAACCCCAAGGATACACAAGTCACCCAGACCAGATGAACTGTGCCCGAGAGTTCTGAAAGGGGTAGTGGTAGAGTTGTGGAGGAATTCATCTTTCAGAAGCAACCTCCCAGATGTATGGATGGGCCAAGGACATAGGGTAACAGAGGAAATGAAACAGATTGACATTAGGAAGGAAACAGTGATGAGTAGACTGATGGGACTGAAGGCTGACAAATCCCCAGGTCCAGATGGTCTGCATCCTAGGGTACTAAAGGAGGCGGCCCTGGAAATTGCAGATGCATTGGTAATCATTTTCCAATGTTCCTTAGATTCAGGATCAGTTCCTGAGGGTTGGAGAATGGCTAATGTTATCCCACTTTTTAAGAAAGGAGGGAGGAAGAAAACAGAGAACTATCGACCTGTCAGCCTAACATCAGAAGTGGGGAAGATGCTAGAGTCCATTATTAAAGATGAAATAGTGGCATATCTAGATAGCAGTGATAGGATTGGGCCAAGCCAGCATGGATTTACCAAGGGCAAATCATGCTTGACTAATCTATTGGAGTTTTTCGAGGATGTAACCAGGAAGCTAGACAAGGGAGATCCAGTGGATGTACTGTACCTCGATTTTCAGAAGGCATTTGATAAGGTCCCACATAGGAGATTGGTGGGTAAAATCAAAGCTCATGGCATTGGGGGGGAAGACATTGACATGGATAGAAAACTGGTTGGCAGATAGAAAGCAAAGGGTAGCGGTGAATGGGTGTTTCTCAGAATGGCAGGTGGTGACTTGTGGGGTGCCACAGGGCTCGGTATTGGGACCACAGCTGTTTACGATTTACGTCAACGATTTAGATGAAGGCATTGAGAATAACATCAGCAAATTTGCTGATGATACTAAGCAGGGTGGCAGTGTGACATGTGACGAGGATGTTAGGAGAATTCAGGGTGACTTGGATAGGCTGAGTGAGTGGGCAGATACTTGGCAGATGACGTTTAATGTGAATAAGTGTGAGGTTATCCACTTTGGAAGTAAGAACAGGAAGGCAGATTATTATCTGAACGGTGTAGAGTTGGGTAAGGGAGAAATACAAAGAGATCTTGGAGTCCTTGTTCATCAGTCACTGAAGGTGAATGAGCAAGTGCAGCAGGCAGTGAAGAAGGCTAATGGAATGTTGGCCTTTATTACAAAGGGAATTGAGTACAAGAGCAAGGAAATCCTCTTGCATTTGTACAGGGCCCTGGTGAGACCACACCTGGAGTATTGTGTACAGTTTAGGTCTCCAGGGTTAAGGAAGGACATCCTGGCTGTAGAGGAAGTGCAGCGTAGGTTCACAAGGTTAATTCCTGGGATGTCTGGACTGTCTTACGCAGAGAGGTTAGAGAGACTGGGCTTGGACATGCTGGAATTAAGGAGATTGAGAGGGGATCTGATTGCAACACAAGATTATTAAGGGATTGGACAAGATAGACGCAGGAAATATGTTCCAGATGCTGGGAGAGTCCAGTACCAGAGGGTATGGTTTGAGAATGAGTAGATCATTTAGGACAGAGTTAAGGAAAAACTTCTTCTCCCAGAGAGTTGTGGGGTTCTGGAATGCACTGCCTCAGAAGGTAGTGGAGGCCAATTCTCTGGATGCTTTCAAGAAGGAGCTAGATAGGTATCTTATGGATAGGGGAATCAAGGGATATGGGGACAAGGCAGGAACCGGGTATTGATAGTAGATGATCAGCCATGATCTCAAAATGGTGGTGCAGGCTCAAAGGGCCAAGTGGTCTACTTCTGCACCTATTGTCTATTGTCCAAAAATCATTGGACTCCAGCATGGTGTCAGGGGACTGGAAAATTGCAAATGTCACTCCACTCTTGCAGAAAGGAAATTATAGACCAGTTAGCCTGACCTCCATAGTTGGGAAGATGTTGCAGTCAAGTACTTATTACTTAGTGTCATTGGACAAGAAAGTACAAAATCAGCATGGTTTCCTTAAGGGAAAATCTTACCTGATGTAACTGTTGGAATTCTTTAAGGAGATTACAAGTAAGATTTATAAAGGGGGTGTTTTATATTTGGACATTCAGAAGGCCTTTGTTAAGGTGCCACACATGAGACTGCTTACCAAGTTAAGAGCCCATGGTATTGCAGGAAAGTTACTAACATGGTTAGAGCATTGGCTGATTGGTAGGAGGTAGTGAGTGGGAATAAAAGGATCTTTTTCTGGTTGACTGCCAGTGACTAGTGGTGTTCTGCAGGGGTCAGTGTTGGGACCGCTTCTTTTGATGCCAAATATCAATAATTTAGATGATGGAATAGATGGCTTTGTCCCCAAGATTGCAGATGATGCAAAGATTGGTGGAGGGGCAGGTAGTGTGAGGACTTGGACAGATTAGGAGAATGGACAAGAAAGTGGCAAATGAAATACAATGTTGGAAAATGCATTGTCATTTTGGTAGTAGAGATAATTGTGCTGGGTATCCACTTGATCGATGCCTTTCATCATCTTGTACACCTCTGTCAGGTCGCCTCTCATCCTCCGTCACTCCAAGGAGAAAAGGCCGAGTTCACTCAATCTATTCTCATAGGGCACGCTCTCCAATCCAGTAAATATCCTTGTAAATCTTCTCTGCACTCTCTCCATAGAATCTAAGCTACAATTATTACTAAGCAACGCAGTGGTTTAATTATTGAAATACATATGTTTCAAGTGTTTTATACGCATAGAAAGGTAAAATATATACTATATACTAAGACAAACATTTGACTGACACTAAATAATACCAGATGTACCTGTTCTGACTTACCTACAAATCCAATTTAAAGATGGACACAGCAATGGAACTCGTTTATAACCTGGGGACTGCCTGTACACTGTTCGGATGTTCACTAAATTTGGCTCGTAGCATCTTACGAACAATACGGTGCAGTAAAATACAGCTCTGTGATAGCCCTAAAACCCTCAGTTCATGTTTGGCTTTGCAAAAGTATTGTTCTAAAAATCACCAGTTCAGTCAGTTTGGGATTTTTTTTTTAAGTTCAGTTCATTTGACATTCCTATCCATCACTGACAAAAGGATACAGAAAGACCATATTGAACAGAAAGCTAAATCCCAGGGGGCCAAAAAAAAGAAAATTGGTCAGCAGTCTCCAAACCTGTAACAAAATGAGATAAATTAATTAAAAACACAAGTAAAATATGTAGATCAATCTCAGAACACTGCAGTTATGGGAGGTTAGAAACACCGAAAACCTACAGCACAATACAGGCCCTTCGGCCCACAATGCTGTGCCGAGCATGTACTCACTTTAGAAATTACCTAGGGTTAAATGCCATCAAACGCTCTTCATATGACAAGCGTTTCAATCCCAGAATCATTTTCGTGAACCTCCTTTGGACCCTCTCCAATCCCTTCTTAGATAAGGGGTCCAAACTGCTCACAGTCTTCCAAGTGAGGTCTCACCAGTGCTTTATAAAACCTCAACGTTACCTCCTTGCTTTTGTATTCTAGTCCTCTCAAAATGAATGTGAACGTTGCATTTGCTTTCCTCACCACCAATTCAACCTACAAATAAACCTTTAGGGAATTCTGCACAAGTCTCCCAAATTCCTTTGCTCCTCAGAGTTTTGGGTTTTCTCTCCATTTAGAAAATAGTCTACCCTTTCATTTCTTCTACCATACAATTCCCGACACTGTATTTCATCTGCCACTTCTTTGCCCATTCTCTTAATCAAAGTCCTTCTGCAGCCTCTCCAATTCCTCAAAACTGTCTGCCCTCCACCTATCTTCGTATCGTCCAGAAACTTTGCAACAAAGTCATCAGTTCTGTCGTCCAAATCATTAACATGCAATGCAAAAAGAATTACACAATGTCCACTGATTGTCCTTTGTCTATCCGGCTTGTTATTTAGACCATAAGACCTAGGAGCACAATTATGCCATTCAGCCCATCAAGTTTGCTCCTCCATTTCATCATGAATGACCCCAGATCCTACTAAACACCATATACCTGCCTTCTTGCCATATCATCTGATGCCCTGACCAATCATGAAACTATCAACTTCCGCCTTAAACATACCCACAGACTTGGCCACTGTCTTGAGGCAAGTTTGGGCAGATAAATCCCCAGGGCTTGACAAGGTGTTCCCTGGGACCCTGCACGAGGCAAGTTCAGAAATTGATGGGGTCCCAGCAGATATATTAAACTCATCCTTAGCAACAGGTGAGGTACCGGAGGATTGGAGGATAGGCAATGTTGTTACACTGTTTAAGAAAGGCTCTGAAAGTAAACCAGGAAATAATAGGCCAGTGATCCTGACATCATTAGTAGGAAAGTTATTGGAAGGTATTCTAAGGGACTGGGTATTTGGATAGACATGGACTGATGTGGGACAATCAGCATGCTTCGTGATGGGAAGTCATGTTAAACCAATCCTTTTGAGTTTTTCAAGGAAATTACCGGGAAAGTTGATGAAGGAAAGGCAGTAGATTTTGTCTGCATGGACATTAGCAAAGGTCCCGCATGAGAGGCGGGTCAGTCATCGGCATTCAAGATGAGGTAGTAAATTGGATTAGACATTGGCTTTGTGGGAGAAGCCAGAGAGAGGAAGTAAACGGCTGCCTCTCTGACTGGAGGCCTGTGACCTGTGGAGTAAGGCAGCAATCCGTGCTGGGTCCATTGCTGGTTGTAATTTATATGAACAATCTAGATTATTTTCGATCGAAGCAAGCGGCTGAGAGTGGGAGACTGAAGCATCGTGGAGGGAAGGTCGTTTTTCTTTAACTGATCGGGGAAAAGAGGCTCTACTGCGCAGGCGCGCCGAGATTTAAAAGAAAGACCACCATATACAGCGGCCACGTCAGAGTGGGTCGGCTTTGGCTCAATCAGGCAGAGGCGAGGGTAGGTTCCGGTAAGCTTCTGTTTTCCTCTTTTTTTTTGTTCAGACTAGAGAATACGCCAGGCAGGATGCTGGAATGCTCCTCTTGCAGGATGTGGGTAGTCAGGGAGACCCCTGGTGTCCCTGACAACGATACCTGCAAGGTGCATCCAGCTGCAGCTCCTAACAGACTGCGTTAGGGAACTGGAGCAGGAGCTGGATGACCTCCGGATCATTCGGGAGAATGAGGAGTTTATAGATAGTAGCTTCCAAGAGGTAGTTACACCTAAGGTACAGGGCACAGGTAACTGGGTTACCATCAGGCGAGGGAAGGGGAAAGGGCAGGCAGAGCAGGGTTCCCCTGTGGCCATTTCCCTCCAAAACAGGTATACCGATTTGGATACTGTTGGTGGGGGATGACTTACCTGGGACAAGCTGCAGCAGCCGGATCTCTGGCACTGAGTCCGGTTCTGCAGTGCAGAAGGGAGGGAGGAAGAAGAGGAGAGCGGTAGTGATAGGGGACTCTATAGTCAGGGGTACAGACAGGAGATTCTGTGGTCATGACAGAGACTCCCGGATGGTTTGTTGCCTCCCGGGTGCCAGGGTCAGGGATGTCTCTGATCGCGTGCACAGCATTCTGAGGTGGGAGGGTGATCAGCCGGATGACGTGGTACACATTGGTACCAATGAAATAGGTAGAAAGAGTCAGGAGGTCCTGAAGAGTGAGTATAGAGGGCTTGGTAGGAAGTTGAAAAGCAGGACCTCGAGGGTGGTAATCTCCAGATTGCTCCCTGTGCCACGTGCCAGTGAGGGTAAGAATAGGATGCTCTGGAGGATGAACACGTGGCTGAGGAACTGATGTAGGGAACAGGGTTTCAGGTTTCTAGATTATTGGGAGCTCTTCTGGGGCAGGTGGGACCTGTACAAGAGAGACGGGTTACACCTGAACTACAAGGGGATCAATATACTGACAGGGAGGTTTGCTCGTGTTATTGGGGAGGGTTTAAACTAGATTTGCAGGGGGATGGGAACCAGAGTGCCAGAGTAGATAGTGGAACGGGGGTGAAAATAAAGGATGTTAAAGTTTCATGCAAAGTCACAAATAGTAAGGTTGTGTGTGGTGGTATTAATCTTCTGAGGTGTGTATATTTCAATGCGAGGAGTATTGTGGGAAAGGCAGACGAGCTGAGGGCCTGGATTGACACATGGAATTATGACATTGTAGCCATTAGTGAAACTTGGCTACAGGAGGGACAGGACTGGCGGCTCAATGTTCCAGGGTTCCGATGTTTCAGACGTGATAGCGGCAGAGGGATGAAGGGTGGGAGGGGTGGCATTGCTAGTCAGGGAAAATATTACAGCAGTGCTTCGACAGGACAGATTAGAGGGCTTGTCTACTGAGGCCATATGGGTAGAGCTGAGGAACAGGAATGACCACATTAATGGGGTTGTATTATAGGCCACCGAATAGTCTGCGAGAATTGGAGGATCAAATCTGCAGAGAGATAACAGACAACTGCAGGAGACAGAAAGTTGTGATTGTAGGGGATTTTAATTTTCCACACATTGCAAGGGACTCCCATACTGTTAAAGGTCTCGATGGGTTAGAGTTTGTGAAATGTGTAGGAAAGTTTTCTAAATCAATATATAGAGGTACCAACTAGGGAGGATGCAATATTAGATCTCTTATTAGGAAATGAGTTAGGACAGGTGACGGAAGTGTGTGTAGGGGAACACTTTGGTTCTAGTGATCATAACGTCATTAGTTTCAACTTAATCATGGATAAAGATAGATCTGGTCCTCGGGTTGAAGTTCTAAACTGGAAAAAGGCCAAATTTGAAGAAATGAGAAAGGATCTAAAAAGCATGGATTGGACAGGTTGTTCTCTGGCAAGGATGTGATTGGTAATTGGGAGGCCTTCAAAGGAGAAATTTTGAGAGTGCAGAGTTTGTATGTTCCTGTCAGGATTAAAGGCCAAGTGAATAAGAATAAGGAACCTTGGTTCTCGAGGGATATTGGAAATCTGATAAGAAGAGAGAGATGTATGACATGTATAGGCAACAGGGAGCAAATAAGGTGCTTGAGGAGTATAAAAAGAGTAAGAAAATACTTAAGAAAGAAATCAGGAGGGCTAAAAGAAGACATGAGGGTGGTTTGACAGTCAGGGTGAAGGATAATCCAAAGAGCTTCTACAGGTATGTAAAGAGCAAAAGGATAGTAAGGGATAAAATTGGTCCTCTTGAAGATCAGACTGGTCGGCTATGTCTGGAACCAAAAGAAATGGGAGAGATATTAAATGGGTTTTTTGCATCTGTATTTACTAAAGAAACTGGCATGGAATCTATGGAAATTAGGCAAACAAGTAGTGAAGTCACGGAACTTATACAGATTTAAGAGGAGGAGGTGCTTGCTGTCTTGAGGCAAATCAGAGTAGATAAATCCCCAGGACCTGACAGGGTATTCCCTCGGACCTTGAAGGAGACTAGTGTTGAAATTGCAGGGTGCCCTAGCAGAAATATTTAAAATGTTGACATCCACGGGTCAGGTGCTGGAGGATTGGAGGATAGCCCATGTTGTTCCGTTGTTTAAAAACAGGCTCAAAAAGTAAGCCAGGAAATTATAGGCCGGTAAGTTTGATGTCAGTAGTAGGTAAATTATTGGAAGGAGTACTAAGAGATAGGATCTACAAGTATTTGGATAGACAGGGACTTATTAGAAAAAGTCAGCATGGCTTTGTGCATGGTAGGTCGTGCTTAACCAATCTATTAGAGTTTTTCAAGTAAGTTACAGGAAAGTGGATGAAGGGAAGGCAGTGGATGTTGTATACATGGACTTCAGTAAGGCCTTTGACAAGGTCCCGCATGGGAGGTTAGTTAGGAAGATTCAGTCACTAGGTATACATGGAGAGGTAGTAAATTGGATTAGACATTGGCTCAATGGGAGAAGTCAGAGAGTGGTAGTGGAGGATTGTTTCTCTGAGTGGAGGCCTGTGACTAGTGGTGTGCCACAGGAATCAGTGCCGGGTCCAGTGTTATTTGTCATCTATATCAATGATCTGGATGATAATGTGGTAAATTGGATCAGCAAATTTGCTGATGATACAAAGATTGGAGCTGTAGTGGACTGCTAGGAAGGTTTTCAAAGCTTGCAGAGGGATTTGGACCAGTTGGAGGAATGGGCTGAGAAGTGGTTAGTGGTGTTCCTGAAGGGGTCAGTATTGGGACCACTACTTCTCACATTGTTTGTTAATGATTCAGATAATGGAATTGACAACTTGGTGGCAAAGTCTGGAGATGATGCGAAGATAGGTGGAGGGGTAGGTAGTGCTGAGGAAGCAATGCGATTGCAGCAGGACTTAGACAAATTGGAAGAATGGGCAAAAAAGAGGCAGATGGAATACAGTGTTGGGAAATGTATGATGATGCATTTTGGTAAAAGGAACAATAGTGCAGACTATTATCTAAATGGGGAGAAGGTTCAAACATCAGCACTGTAGAGGGACCTGTGAGTCCTTGTACAAGACTCCCAGAAGGTTAATTTACAGGTTGAGTCTGTGGTAAAGAAGGCAAATGCAATGTTGGCACTAATTTCAAGGGGAATAGAATAGAAAAGCAAGGAGATAATGCTGAGCTTTTATAAGACACTAGTCAGGCTGCACTTGGGTGTATTGTCAACAGTTTTTGGCCCCATATCACAGAAAGGATGTGTTGTCATTGGAGAGAGTCCAGAGGAGGTTCATGGGGATGATTCTGGGACTGAAGGGGTTAATGTATAAGGAGCATTTGGCAGCTTTGGGCCTGTACTCGCTGGAATTTAGAAGAATGCGGGGGCATCTCATTGAAACCTACCGAATGTTGAAGGGACTAGATAGGGTGGCTGTGGAGAGGATGTTTCCTATGGTGGGGGTATCCAGAACCAGAGGGCACAACCTCAGAATTGAGGGGGCGACCCTTTAGAACAGAGATAAGGAAGAATTTTTTTAAGCCAGAGAGTGGTAAATCTGTGGAATACCCCGCCACAGACTGTGGAGGCCAAGTTCATGCTTATGATTAAGGTGGAAGTGGATCATTTCCTGATCAGTTGGCTTCAAAGGATGTGGCGAGAACGGAAGTGTATGGGGTTAAGTGGGATCTAGGATCAGCCATTATGGAATGATGCAATAGACTTGCTGGGCTGAATGGCCTCATTGTGCTCCTGTGCCTTATGACAGGCTGCGGACTCAATGGGATTCGTATGAATGGGTGCAGGGACGTAATGCTGGTTTCTGAGCTCTATAATTCTAAGACTCTGAAGTAAACAGGAGCCATTGGCTCTCTAGCCCCCCCAGGCTTATTCTACTGATACGGATAGCAGTACTAATACTGACAAATAAACTTTGGTCACTGCATTATTAATTGTGGGATAAAATATTTTACAACTTACTTGATACCTCTTGATGATTAGATCGGGGTTGAAGTACAGCTGAAAAGGGGTAATGAACTCCAGTTGCTGTGAAAAGACAAGTGAGAATTTACTGCATTATCTCAACACAATGCACAGCTTCACGAACAAAAGCTCAGACTTAAAGCTTTCCTCCAATAAAATTAATTCACTCGGAAATAATTAAGAACAGAGGAAACAATGGCAACTGCATCAGTAAAGTCACGAAAGTGCTGAGTGGTGAAGAATCAATCTCGGCCACAGTCCTGCTGAAATGACTGTACTCTTTTCCATAGATGCTGCCTGGCCTGCTGAGTTCCTCCAGCATTTAGTGTGAGTTATTCAGCCATTGTGTTCATCGACCTTGATTGACAGGAATTTACCCAATCATCCGTATTCAAGAATATTGTCATCATTAACTACATCCCAATTCAAAAGTAATCTGTTGTTAATCAACCACATTGTAGACTCTCACAAAATTTCAAATGATAAGTGGTTAAGAAAAGCTAAGGTTCACAAATCCAAAAGAATTGGCTCAGTGGGTGGAAGTAAACAGTAACGGTCACAGAGGTTTGCCACTGAGCTTAGGAAAATGAGTTCCCAGTTTTTGGATTTTGTGAAGGTAAGGCATTTGATAAGATTCCACACGGTAGGCTTATTCAAAAAGTCAGAAGGCGTGGACTCCAGGGAAATTTGGCCAGATGTATTCAGAATTGCCTTGCCTACAGAAAGCAAAGGGTTGTGGTGGAGAGAGTACATTCAGATTGGAGGGTTGTGACTAGTGGTGTCCCACAAGGATCGGTTCTGGGACCTCTACTTTTTGTGATTTTTTATTAACGACCTGAATGTGGGTGTAAAAGGGTGGGTTGGCAAGTTTGCAGACGACACAAAGGTTGGTGGTGTTGTAGATAGTGTAAAGGACTGTCGAAGTTTGCAGAGAGACATTGATAGGATGCAGAAGTGGGCTGAGAAGTGGCAGATGGAGTTCAACCCGGAGAAGTGTGAGGTGGTACACTTTGGAAGGACAAACTCCAAGGCAGAGTACAAAGTAAATGGCAGGATACTTGGGAGTGTGGAGGAGCAGAGGGATCTGGGGGTACATGTCCACAGATCCCTAAAAGTTGCCTCACAGGTAGATAGGGTAATTAAGAAAACTTATGGGGTGTTAGCTTTCATAAGTCAAGAGATAGAGTTTAAGAGTCATGAGGTAATGATGCAGCTCTATAAAACACTGGTTAGGCCACACTTGGAGTACTGTGTCCAGTTCTGGTCGCCTCACTATAGGAAAGATGTGGAAGCATTGGAAAGTGTACAGAAGAGATTTACCAGGATGCTGCCTGGTTTAGAGAGTATGCATTATGGTCAGAGATTAAGGGAGCTAGGGCTTTACTCTCTGGAGAGAAGGAGGATGAGAGGAGACATGATATAGGTATACAAGATATTAAGAGGAATAGACAGAGTGGACAGCCAGTGCCTCTTCCCCAGGGCACCACTGCTCAGTAAAAGAGATCATGGCTTTAAGGTAAGGGAAGAGGGGGATATTAGAGGAAGATTTTTTACTCAGAGAGTGGTTGGTGCATGGAATGCACTGCCTGAGTCAGTGGTGGAGGCAGATACACCAGTGAAATTTAAGAGACTACTAGACAGGTATATGGAGGAATTTAAGTTGGGGGTTATATGGGAGGCAGGGTTTTAGGGTCGGTACATTGTTGGCCGAAGGGCCTGTACTGTGCTGTACTATTCTATGTTCTAATGTAGGACAATCATTTAAAGAAGCAGACTGATGCTACGTCCACACTAGACCAGATACATCAGTAAGCGAAGCTTTTTCTCTTCGTTTTGACCCTCCGTCCACACTGAAATGGTGTTTTCCTCCCCTGAAAACAGCATTTTCTAGAACTCCCTCCAGAGTGTGTAAATTTGAAAACGTTGATTGGGCAGAGTAGTGTGGATGGGGTAACCGGAGATTTCTGAAAATCCTGTCATGATGTGCCAGAACAGATGGTGATGGCAGCGCAGCATTTCATTGTTTTCCTGAACGCAACCTAACAATTTCAGAACAAACGGCAACGAGACTGATGCCAGAAGAGTTAGAAATGTACTCACCAAATACATTGGCCCATAACTTACTGAATACTCACTTTGCCCTGTTTTCTGTCCTTGCTTGTATGAAGGTGGTTTACCTACTTCTCTGACAATAGATGTGTAACAGCCTATTGCAACATTGTGTGGAAATACAAGATAATACTGATGTAGACATGTTTCATACATTTGACAAACTGCTTTATTAATGCAACAGATTTAGTCAGTTTTTCAATGTTCATCGTCAGCCAGTTTCTACTGTCCATGAACTCCCTGTCAGTTACCGCCCTACGCTCCAGTATTTGTTTTTTTAAAGTCCTCCCGCACAAGAACCAACAGCCATCCATCGTTTGGCAATTTCCTTTTAAGTTTTTCTAGTCTGTAACTGCACAAATGTGCACTTTCACAGCGAGATTCGACACCAAACGTGTCGCTCATTTTCTGTAGCTGTGTCGTGTGCATGCGCAGGAGGAGGAGATTCGCCCAAATACCCCTTTTAATGTGGACGGAGGTATTTTTAAAATCGCTTGGTGTGTATGCCTATCATTTTTACGTGAAACCGGCGTTGTCAAAATTATCTGGTCTAGTGTGGACACAGCCTGAGAATACTGAAATTGCAACCAGGATTTATAGTGAGGAAGATATCCATGGACTGGTTACATCAACATAGAAGTGAGGTGATCCACCTGGGGAAGAGAATGGAATCTAAAATAAATGGTCCTGTCAAGAAGTACAGAGTATCAAAGGAATCGTAGAATATTCATCCACACATAACACGCTCTATAGTTACATACACACTCGGTCACCACTTCATTCAGTACACCTGCACACTTGCAAATATTGAATGAGAAATATCTAATCAGCCAATCACATCATCAACTCAGTGCATAAAGCACGCAGACGCGGTCAACTCGGTGCATAAAGCTCAGAAGCTCAGAAGGTGGAGCTGAGAAACAGGAAAGGTATGACCACATTAATAGGGTTGTATTATGGACCACCCAATAGTCAGTGAGAATTGGAGGAGCAAATCTGCAGAGAGATAACAGTCAACTGCAGGAGACAGAAAGTTGTGATTGTAGGGGATTTTAATTTTCCACACATTGATTGGGACTCCCATACTGTTAAAGGTCTCGATGGGTTAGAGTTTATGAAATGTGTTCAGGAAAGTTTTCTAAATCAATATATAGATGTACCAACTAGGGAGGATGTAATATTAGATCTATTAGGAAACGAGTTCGGGCAGATGATGATAGTGTCTGCAGGGGAACACTTTGGTTCCAGTGATCATATAACCATATAACAATCACAGCACGGAAACAGGCCATCTCGGCCCTCCTAGTCCGTGCCGAACTCTTAATCTTACCTAGTCCCACCTACCCGCACTCAGCCCATAACCCTCCACTCCTTTCTTGTCCATATACCTATCCAATTTTACCTTAAATGACACAACTGAACTGGCCTCTACTACTTCTACAGGAAGCTCATTCCACACAGCTATCACTCTCTGAGTAAAGAAATACCCCCTCGTGTTTCCCTTAAATTTCTGCCCCCTAACTCTCAAATCATGTCCTCTCGTTTGAATCTCCCCTACTCTCAATAGAAACAGCCTATTCACGTCAACTCTATCTATCCCTCTCAAAATTTTAAATACCTCGATCAAATCCCCCCTCAATCTTCTACGCTCCAATGAATAGAGACCTAACTTGTTCAACCTTTCTCTGTAATTTAAGTGCTGAAACCCAGGTAACATCCTAGTAAATCGTCTCTGCACTCTCTCTAATTTATTGATATCTTTCCTATAATTCGGTGACCAGAACTGCACACAATATTCTAAATTTGGCCTTACCAATGCCTTGTACAATTTTAACATTACATTCCAACTTCTGTACTCAATGCTTTGATTTATAAAGGCCAGCGTTCCAAAAGCCTTCTTCACCACCCTATCTACATGAGACTCCACCTTCAGGGAACTATGCACTGTTATTCCTAGATCTCTCTGTTCCTCTGCATTCCTCAATGCCCTACCATTTACCCTGTATGTTCTATTTGGATTATTCCTGCCAAAATGTAGAACCTCACACTTCTCAGCATTAAACTCCATCTGCCAACGTTCTGCCCATTCTTCTAACCAGCATAAGTCTCCCTGCAAGCTTTGAAAACCCACCTCATTATCCACAACACCTCCTACCTTAGTATCATCGGCATACTTACTAATCCAATTTACCACCCCATCATCCAGATCATTTATGTATATTACAAACAACATTGGGCCCAAAATAGATCCCTGAGGCACCCCGCTAGTCACCGGCCTCCATCCCGATAAACAATTATCCACCACTACTCTCTGGCATCTCCCATCTAGCCACTGTTGAATCCATTTTATTACTCCAGCATTAATACCTAATGACTGAACCTTCTTAACTAACCTTCCATGTGGAACTTTGTCAAAGGCTTTGCTGAAGTCCATATAGACTACATCCACTGCCTTACCCTCGTCAACATTCCTCGTAACTTCTTCTAAAAATTCAATAAGGTTTGTCAAACATGACCTTCCACGCACAAATCCATGCTGGCTACTCCTAATCAGATCCTGTCTATCCAGATAATTATTAATACTATCTCTAAGAATACTTTCCATTAATTTACCCACCACTGATGTCAAACTGACAGGTCTATAATTGCTAGGCTTACTTCTAGAACCCTTTTTAAACAATGGAACCACATGAGCAATACGCCAATCCTCCGGCACAATCCCCATTTCTAATGACATCTTAAAGATCTCCATCAGAGCTCCTGCTATTTCTACACAAACTTCCCTTAAGGTCCTGGGAAATATCCTGTCAGGATCATAACACCATTGGTTTCAACTTGATCATGGATAAAGATAGAACCTCAACCCGAGGACCAGGTCTAAGCTGGAAAAAGGCCAAATTTGAAGAAATGAGGAAGGACCTAAAAAGCATGGATTGGACAGGTTGTTCTCTGGGAAGGATGTGATTGGTAAGTGGGACGCCTTCAAAGCAGAAATTTTGAGAGTGCAGAGTTTGTATGTTCCTGTCAGAGTTATAGGCAAAACGAATAAGAATAAAGAACCTTGTTTCTTGAGGGATATTGGAACTCTGATAAAGAAGGAGAGATGTATAACATGTATAGGCAACAAGGAGGAAATAAGATGCTTGAGGAGTATAAAAAGAGTAAGAAAATACTTAAGAAAGAAATCAGGAGGGCTAAAAGAAGACATGAGGGTGGTTTGGCAGTCAGGGTGAAGGATAATCCAAAGAGCTTCTACAGGTATATTGCGAGCAAAAGGATAGTGAGGGATAAAATTGGTCCTCTTGAAGATCAGGGTGGCTATGTATAGAACCAATAGAAATGGGGGAGATCTTAAATGGTTTTTTTGTGTCTGTATTTACTAAGGAAACTGGCATGGAGTCAATGGAAATGAGGCAAACAGGTAGTGAGGTCATGGAACAGATTGAAGAGGAGGAGGTGCTGGCTATCTTGAGGCAAATCAGATTAGATAAATCCCCAGGACCTGACAGGGTATTCCCCTGGACCTTGAAGGAGACTAGTACTGAAATTGCAGGGGCCCTGGCAGATATACTTAAAATGTCAGTATTACGGGTGAGCTGCCGGAGGGTTGGAGGATAGCTCATGTTGTTCCGTTGTTTAAAAAAGGCTCAAAAAGTAATCCAGGAAATTATAGGCCGGTAAGTTTGACGTCTGTAGTAGGCAAATTATTGGAAGGAGTACCAAGAGATAGGTTCTACAAGTGGATGGACAGGGACTTATTAGGGAGAGTCAACACAGCTTTCTGCATGGTAGATCATGTTTAACAAATCTATTTAAGTGTTTCTAGGAGGTTACCAGGAAAGTGGATAAAGGGAAGGCAATGGATGTTGTCTATATGGACTTCAGTAAGGCCTTAGACAAGGTCCCGCATGGGAGGTTAGTTATGAAGATTCAGTCGCGAGTATACATGGTGAGGTAGTAAATTGGATTAGACATTGGCTCAATGGGAGAAGTCGGAGAGTGGAGGATTGTTTCTCTGAGTGGAGGCCTGTGACTAGTGGTGTGCACAGGGATCAGTGCTGGGTCCAGTGTTATTTGTCATCTATATCAATGATCTGGATGATAATGTGGCAAATTGGATCAGAAAATTTGATGATGATACAAAGATTGGAGGTGTAGTGGACAGTGAGGAAGGTTTTCAAAGCTTGCAGAGGGATCTGAACCAGCTGGAAAAATGGTCTGAAAAATGGCAGATGGAGTTTAATACAGACAAGTGTGAGGTATTGCACTTTGGAAGGACAAACCAAGGTAGAACATACAAGGTAAATGGTAGGACACTGAGGAGTGCAGTAGAACAGAGGTATCTAGGAATACAGATACAAAATTCCCTAAAAGTGGTGTCACAGGTAGATAGGGTAGTAAAGAGAGCTTTTGGTACATTGGCCTTTATAAATCAAAATACTGAAGAGTTGGAATGTAATGCTGAGGTTGTATAAGGCATCGGTGAGGCCGAATTTGGAGTATTGTGTACAGTTTTGGTCACCAAATTACAGGAAAGATATTGATAAGGTTGAAAGAGTGCAGAGAAGGTATACAAGGATGTTGCCGGGACTTGAGAAACTGAGTTACAGAGACAGATTGAATAGGTTAGGACTTTATTCCCTGGAGCGTAGAAGAATGAGGGGAGATTTGATAGAGGTATATAAAATTATGATGGGTATAGATAGAGTGAATGCAAGCAGGCTTTTTCCACTGAAGCCAGGGGAGAAAAGAACCAGAGGACATGGGTTAAGGGTGAAGGGGGGGGGGGGAGTTTAAAGGGAACATTGGGGGTGGGGGGGGGATTCTTCACACAGAGTGTTGGGAGTGTGGAATGAGCTGCCAGATGAAGTGGTAAATGCGGGCTCACTTTTAACATTTAAGAAAAACTTGGACAGGTACATGGATGAGAGGGGTATGGAGGGATATGGCCCCGGTGCAGGTCAGTGGGACTAGCCAGAAAAATGGTTTGGCACAGCCAAGAAGGGCCAAAAGGCCTGTTTCTGTGCTGTAATGTTCTATGGTTCTAAGAAGGCGACAGTAACTGGAATAACTGTGTTAAAAGAATGGTGTGCAGACTGTCTCCTAACACATCTAACACTGAGCAGCAGATAACCACATTCTTGTACCTATTAAAGTGGCTACTGAGTGTAGAATATAGAAAGGGAGCTGGGTGGGCCAGCTATCTATGAGGGAAATGGACAGCTGACGTTCCAAGAAACCGTCCATTTCCCTCTATAGAAGCTTCCTGACCCACTGATCTCCTGCAGCACTTTTCAGGTTACCTCAGATTCCAGCATCTCTCGTCTCCAAGTGGGATGCGTGCACAGAATACCACAGAAGGAAGGTCGAGTAGCACCTGGAAGGGCGCAGCAGAGCTCCGATCAGTACACACATTCCAGCAGAGGGTGGCTCACAGACACTACCTCACACCCACAGCCCAAAGCTGTGCAGTCTGCAAGCTTAATCAGGCGCTGTAAATTGCTGTGTGAGTGAAGGGAGGTTTGTGAGAAATGAAGGTGATTAATATAGGATTAAGTGTAAGCAGGTGTCAGTACAGACTCTATGGTACAAAGGAGCCAACTTTATGAGAATGTGATAATGTTACAGAGGGCAGAGATTTAATATTTCAGAGCAACAGCATTAGAGTCATGGAAAGTGCTACATTTTGAAAGTGTTTTCTTCAGAACAAAGGAGCCCAAGGAAAGATTCACCTGTGTAAAGTTCGATGTTTAGACAAGGTGGAAGAGCACAATCCACCCCACTTGGTAGCAACATCAGTCATGGAGGAAGTATTGGTCTCTTCCCCACAAAACAGCATCATTGGATGGCTGTAATTTGCACAGAACATAGAATAGTACTTCAGGCCCTTCAGCCCACAATGTTGTGCCAACCCTCAAACCCTGCCTCCCATATAACCCCCCACCTTAAATTCCTCCACATACCTGTCTAGTAGTCTCTTAAGTTTCACTAATGTATCTGCCTCTACACTATCCACAACACCACCAACCTTTGTATTATCTGCAAACTTGCCAACCCACCCTTCTACCCCCACATCCAGGTCGTTAATAAAAATCACGAAAAGTAGAGGTCCCAGAACAGATCCTTGTGGGACACCACAAGTCACAACCCTCCAACCTGACGAGGGTTTGCTCCAACAAGGGTAACAGAAGGAGAAACTTTAAGTTGCATGAATGAGCATTTGAAGAATCTGTAATGGTTTGGGATTGAATACTGGAGAAACCCTTTGGCAGGCTTAACTGTTTGGGCCAAAAAGGCCTTCTTCTACAAAACATTTTATGATTTAAAAGGCATTTAACAGGTACATGAACAGACAGACTGGATGAATATACAGTAGCAATAAAAAATTAACCCCCCCCCCCCTTAGATGATTGTGGATTTAATTTGGCTTTTTTGACACTGATCAACAGAAAAAGACTCTTATATACCAAGTGAAAAACAGTTCTCTACAAAGTGATCTAAATTAATTCCAAATGAGGCCACACTCAGGTTGGAGGAGCAGCGCCTTAGATTCCATCTGTGTGGCCTCTAACCTAATTTCTCAAACTTCCGGTTAAGCTCTCCCATTCCCCTCTCTCACCTTTATTTCCTTACCTCCCCATCACCTCCTTCTGGTGCTCCTTCCCCTTTTCAATCTTTCATGGCCTTCTGTCCTCTCCTGTCAGATTTCCCCTTCTCTCGCCTTGCACTTCTTTCACCAATCAACTTCCCAGCTCTTCACCACCCCTCCTGGTTTCATCTGTCACCCTGTGTTTCTTCCATCCCTCCCCCACCTTCTTACTCTGACTCGTTTTTTCCCTTCAGTCCTGATGAAGACTCTCGGCCCAAAACGTCAACTGTACTCTTTTCCACAGATGCTGCCTGGCCTGCCAGGCAGATGTACCAGTGAGTTGAGTGCTTACACTTACTGCCGATAAGATGAGCGAGCTGCTTGTGGACTATAGGAAGGGTAAGACGAGGGAACATGAAGCAATCCTCAGAGGGATCAGATGTGGAGAGAGTGAGCAGTTTCAGGTTCCTGGGTGGCAAGATCTCTGAGGATCTAACCTGGTCCCAACATATCGATGCAGCTGTAAAGGCAGCAGAACAGTGGCGATATTTCACCAGGAGTTTGAAGAGATTGAACTAAATATAAACTTGTGTAGCTGTACCGTGGAGAGCATTCTGATCGGCTGCATCACTGTCTGGCATGGGGGGGGGGGGGGGGGGGTCCATTGCACAGGAGCAAATGATGCTACAGAAAGTTGTGAAAATTAGTCAGCTCCATCTTGGGTACTAGTCTCCATAATATCCAAGACACCTTCAAGCAGCGGTGCCTCAGAAAGGTGTGTCCATTATTTAGGACCCCCATCACCCAGAACAGTCCCTCTTCTCATTATTAACATCAGGAAGGTGGCATAGCAGCCTGAAGGTGCACTCTCAGCCATTCAGCAAATGCTTCCTCCATTCTGCCATCCAATTCCTAAACAGACATTGGAACTCAAACACTAACTCACCTATTTTTAAAATAAGTATCAGTTCTGTTTCACACTATTTTAAATCTATTTCTAGACATATTTACGGTAATTGATTTACTTTTTTCGTTCTATATTATCATGTATTGCACTGCACGTCATGACATGGCTATAAACTGGGGCCCCACAGGGGGACTGTACTGGCTTCCTTGCTGTTTACCCTGTATACCTCAGGTACAACACTGAGTCATGTCATCTGCAGAAGTTCTCCGATGAGCCAGCAATCGTTGGGTGCCTAAAGGGAGGACAGGAGGATGAGTACAGGGCCCTGGTGGAGGACTTTGTGCGAGCTGAATCATCTGCAGCTCAGCAACAGCAAGACAAAGGAGATGGTGGTGGACTTTAGGAAGACGAAGCCTGCACTGCTCCGTTACTACTGATGGTGGCGATATGAGGTGCTGAGGACCTACTCATGGCTGCACGTGGATGACCAACACAGAGGCCGTGTACAAGGAGGGCCAGAGTTACTCCACTTCCTGAGGAAACTGAGGGATGCAGGCCTCTCCTTCACATGTTCTACCAGTCTCTTGTCGCCAGTACAATCTTTTATATGGTGATGTGTTGCGGCAATGGCATCAACGGGTGATGCCAACAGGCTCAATAAACTGATCAGAAAGGCTGGCTCTGTTAGAGGAGTCAAACTGGACACACTGGAGGCTGTGGTGGAACCAAGTACCCTATGGAAAATCCTGCAATTCTGGACAACGTTTTTCACCCTCCACAAGCCACCTTGGCTGAACAGAGGCGCACTTTTAGTAACAGACTAAGACAACAGTACTGCTCCAAAAAGGACATTCTTACCCTCGGCCATTAAGCTCAATAATGAGTCAACTTATAGCAGAATTGATGACTTCCTCCTGTTCGACTGTTTGAGGCAACTTGTTTCTTTTTAATTCTTTCTTCTCTTCTAATGTTTGTAATCTGTGCACTTGCAATGCTACTGTGACACTAATTTCTTTTGTGATCAATAAAGTATCAATCAGAAGGCATTTGATAAGGTGCCACATACCAAGCTGTCAACAAGATAAAATCCTATGGCATTACAGGAAAGATACTGGCATGGATAGCAGAATGGCTGACAGGCAGGAGGCAGCGAGTGGGAATAAAAGGGGCTTTTCTGGTTGGCTGCCAGTGACCTGTGGTGAGCCTCAGGGGTCAGTATCGGGACCACTGCTTTTCACAATGTTAGTCAATGGCATTCATGACTTTGTGGCAAAGCCTGCGGATGATACAAAAATAGGTGGAGGGGTAGGTAGTGCTGAGGAAGCAATGCGATTGTAGCAGGACTTAGACAAATTGGAAGAATGGGCAAAAAAGTGGCAGATGGAATACACTGTTGGAAAAGTATGATAATGCATTTTGGTAAAAGGAACAGTAGTGTGGACTATTATCTAAATGGGGAGAAGGTTCAAACATCAGAGGTGCAGAAGGGACGTACAAGACTCTGAGAAGGTTAATTCACAGGTCAAGTTTGTGGTAAACAAGGCAAATGCAATGTTAGCATTTACTTCAAGGGGAATAGAATATAAAAGCAAGGAGATGATGCTGGGGCTTTATAAGGCACTACTCAGGCCGCACAGAGTATTGTCAACAGTTTGGGCCCCATATCTCAGAAAGAATGTGCTGCCAATGGAGCGAGTCCAAAGGAGGTTCACAAGGATGATTCCGGAAATGAAGAGCTTAACATGAGGAGTACTCACTGGAATTTAGAAGAATGCAGAGGGATCTAATTGAAACCTGCCAAATGTTGAAAGGACTAGATAGGGTGGATGTGGAGAGGATGTTTCCCATGGTGGGGGCATCCAGAACCAGAGGGCACAGCCTCAAAGTTGAGGGGCGACCATTTAGAACAGAGGTAAGGAGGATTTTTTTAAGCCAGAGAGTATTGAATCTGTGAAGTGCTCTGCCACAGACTGCAGTGGAGGCCAAGACTATGTGTATATTTAAGGTGGAAGTTGATCGTTTCCTGATTGGTCAGGGTAAAGGTTATGGTGAGAAGGCAGGTATATGGGGTTGACTGGGATCCAGGATCAGCCAGGATGGAATGGCCTAATTCTGCTCCTATGTCTTATGATCTCATCTCTCTCTCTCTGCCAAGTTAACACATGCCATTGATAATAAATCTGATTCTGTTCTGAAGAGTACAGAGAAAATTTACAAGGGTGTTGCTGGGTCTGGCAGACCTGAGTTATAAGGAAAGGTTGAATGTAGAAGATTGAGAAGAGACTTGATAGAGGCATATAAAGTTATGAGGGCCATAATAGGGTAAATGCAAGCAGGCGTTTTCCACTAAGGTTGGGTAGGACTACAATCAGAGATCACGGGCTAAGGATAAAAGGTGAAAAGTTTAAGAGGAACACGAGGGGAAACTTCTTCACTCAGAGGGTCATGAGAGTGTGGAACAAGCTGCCAGCACAAGTGGTTCATGCAAGCCGATTCCTAATTTTGGATAGGTACATGGATGGTAGGGGTATGGAGGGCTGTAGTCCCAGTGTAGATCGATGTTTAAATGTTTTTGGAATGGACTAGAATGGCCAAAGGACCCGTTTCTGTGCTGTACTTTTCTATGACTCTCTGTGCTCAATGGTGGGAAAGGCTTTACTTGTGATTGAGCGGGACATAACCAGGACTTTTTGTATTATTTTCCATTCAAAAGCATTCTAGGCTGTGATGCAGCTGGTCAATATACTCTCCACTTCACATTTATAGATGTTTGACCAAGTTTTAGATGTCATGCTGAATCTTCGCAAACTTTTGAGGAAGTAGAGGTGCAGACAGATGAAATATTAAGATGTGAATCAGGAATATCCTCACAAGGGGGTTCGAATGACAGTATTGTAAAAGCATGTCCAGAGATAAGGGAAGTATTCCTCCTGACAGACAGTGCATCAAGAAGCTTTTCATAGTGGTCCTTGTGCATTAAATCCGTTAAGTCATTTGAATAGCGATGAACATGGTTCAATAAACAACCCACAGAATAAGGCATCTAAGCAGGTGGTTATCGAAATGAGGCAGAACTAATACTATTCTTGGACTGCCAAGAGTACTAGAAGTATGGTTTCATACTTTCAAGGAGGAAACTGCAGTTTCACTGCTGCTTAACCATCGACTAACATCAGGTACATCATATTTTCACTTTGCATACCTTGTACAATTATGTACATGATTAATTGTAGCAACTTGTTTATGAACCAATAAACCAATTTGGGTAATGGATGATCTTTAAAGAAATAAAATCATATACTAATTGATGAAGGTAACCCCCTAGCAATCTGTCAGCTAAGAAGAGCCAGAACAGGAGACCAGTAGAGTGAAGTTAGAATAGCAAAAGGACTTGGCAGAGAAATTTCAGGATTGATCCACGTCCTTCAGAACGGATTGATGTTTTCAATCACAGCTTTGGTAATGCACCATAGTGCATTTTCACTTGTAACCCTATGCTGTGCCTCCCTACAACGTGCTGTCAATCAATCAAACTGCTTTGTCTGGGTGGTGCCAAGCTGCTTTGCAGAAGTAGTACACAGCAATACAGAAAAAACGACAGTAAGCTACAAGAGGTATATTAAATAGGTTTTGCAGAGAGAGAGCAAAAAGTGAGGTAGTGTTTATGGTCCATTCGGAAAGCTGATGGTGGAGGGGAAGAACTTCACAACTCATGGCTACGTGGAAATGAGCACTTTTATTATTTGAGTAGTAAACACTGTGGAATTAGCAGCAAACATTTCCCCTTCTGACAGAAGTCAAGCTGAAGATGTTTCGGCCTAGGACACTGCCAAGGTAATGATTTTATTACTTTGCAGTAATAAGAAAATAAAGAACAGTAAGAGTGAGATGAGCAAGTTCTGTCCCAGTAGGGTACAGTATTGCAAATACAGATGATAGACAGAGGCCCTGCACCCATGTCAACCGAAGATCCCAGAACCGTACATTCCAGCACTTCCATTCATTTTTGCTCGGTCTAAACAACGTCCAGCATGGTAGGCCTGAGCAGAAGGTCAAGGTGCATGGGATTCAAGGCAGCTGGCTAATTAAATCCAAGATTAGCTTAGTGATGGGAAGTAGAGGGTAGTGTAGGAAGTACGTTTTCCTGATTATAACTCGGGCATTAGAGGTATACAAAAGAGATTGATGCAGAGAGCTTCGCTGTTTGTGAAATTAATGACTTGGACATGAGTATTCGACATATGCTTACTAGGTCTACATATGATATGAAAGTTGGTGGTATATATTTAGGCAAACGCACATATATAAAAAATCTAAATTAATTACAAATATAGAACACAAAATAATTGATTGCACCCCCTTCAAATTAGTGTTTAGAAGATGTACCTTTGACAGCAATAACAGCTTTGAGTCTGTGTGGATAGGGCTTTATCAGCTTTGCACATCTGGACACTGCAATTTTCCCCCCATTCTTCTTCATAAAACTGCTCAAGGTCTGTCAGATTGCACAGGGATCGTGAGTGAACAGCCCTTTCAAGTCCAGCCACAAATTCTCAATTGGATTGAGGTCTGGACTCTGACTTAGCCACTCCTGACATTAACTTTGTTGTTTTTAAGTCATTCCTTTATACTTGGGGTCATAGTCTTGCTGGAAAACAAATCTTCTCCTAAGTTGCTGTTCTCTTACAGACAGCATCAGTTTTTCCTCCAGGATTTCCCTGTATTTTGCTGCACTCATTGTACCCTCTCCTTTCACGAGCCTTCCAGGGCCTGTTGCAGTGAAGCATCCCCACAGCAGGATGCAGCCACCGCCATACCTCACGGTAGATATGGTGTGCTTTTGATAATGTGTGATGTTTGTCCAATGCCAAACAGAGTGTTTAGTCTGATGGCCAAAGAGCTCAATCTTGGTTTCATCAGACTGCAGAACCTTCTTCCAGATGACTTCACAGTTTCCCACATCTTCTGGCAAACTCTAACCGAGATTTCATGTGAGTTTTTTCGCCCCCAATAGCCACACTCCCATAAAGCTGTGACTGGTGAAGCACCCGGGCAACAGTTGTATGCACAGTCTCTCCCATCTCAGCCACTGAAGCTTGTAACTCCTCCAGAGTCGCGTAGGTCTCTTGGGGCCTCCCTCACTAGACCCCTTCCTGTACAGTCACTCAGCTTTTGAAGATGGCCTGCTCGAGGCAGATTTACAACTGTGCCATAATTCTTTTGATTTCTTGACAATTTTCAGTAACCTTTTTGTGGAGTTGCTTGGAGTGTTCTTTTGTCTCCATGGTGTAGTTTTTGCCAGGATACTGACTCTCCAGCAGCTGGAGCTTCCAGATACAGCTGTACTGTTACTACTATCAATTGAAACTCTTTGACTGGACACAAGTTTCCAAAACCAGATCTCCTTTTAACTAAACATGTGACTTCTAAAACCAGTTGGCTGTACCAGTGATGATTTAGTGTCTCATATTAAAGGGAAACGAATACCTATGCAATCAATTTTGTCTTTTATATTTGTAATTAATTTAGATCACTTTGTAGAGATCTGTTTTCACTTTGACACAAAGCAGTCTTTTTCAGTTGATCAGTGTCAAAAAAGCCAAATTAAATCCACTGTGATTCAATGCAGAACAACAAAACATGTAAATTTCCAAGGGAGAGGGGTGAATAGTTTTTATAGACACTGTACATATATATATAGAGCGAGAGAGAGAGAGAGAGAGAGACACACACACACACACGTACGTATAGGATCTGAAGATGTTGAATCCTTTTGTGTTGAGTTAAGAAACTGCAAAGGTAAAAGGACCTTGATGGCAGTTAAAAGGGCAATGTTACGATAGTCACGGGAGATTTTAACATGCCCATCGATTGGGAAAATTAGGTTGGTAATGGATCCTAAGAGATTAAGTTTGTTGAATGCCTACAAGATGGCTTTTTAGAGCAGTTTGTCATTGAGTTTACCAGGATACTGGACACAGCTATATTGGATTGAGTGTTATGTAATGAACCTGAGGTAATTAGGGAGTTTAAGGTAAAAGAACCCTTGGGAGCCAGTGATCACAACATGATTGAGTTTAACTTGAGATTTGATAGGGAGAAGGTAAAGTCTAATGTAGTAGTAATTCAGTGGAGTCAAGGAAATTACAGTGGTATGAGAGAGACGTTGGCCACAGTAAAGTGGAAGGAGCTGCTGGCAGGGATGACAGCAGAGCAGCAGTGGCACAAGTTTGTGGGGAAAATGAGGAAGCAGCAGGACAGATGTACAGTCGGCCCTCCTTATCCGTGAGGGATTGGTTCTGGGACCCCTCGCAGACACCAAAATTCGCGGATGCTCAAGCCCCTTATTCAACCTGTCTCAATGCAGTGGACCTTAGGACCCAGTGGAACCCAAGACCTTATTTAACCTGTCTCAGTGCTGTGGACATTAGGACCCAGAGGCAGAGATCTGAATCCGCAGTGTTTCTATTCATGAAAATAATCACAATCACAGTTGAAAATAAAGTGGAAATAATAAAGCGATCGGAAAGAGGTGAAACATCATCGGTCATTGGAAAAGCGTTAGGCTACATCGGTCAACGATCAGAACAATTTTAAAGGATAAAGTGAGAAAGGCTCTGCCCTGACAAAAACTACAATTACTACTGAGCAACACAGTGGTTTAATTATTGGGTTTTGGGGTTTGGGGTTTTTGATTCTCTGCATAAACCCCGCACGGTGGAGAGTGCACTCCATAGCGATCTGTCACTAGATCGAACTCGGGAACTTCCCGAGCCCGGTGCTGAAACATACATTCTTAAGTGTTTTATATGCATAGAAAGGTAAAATATATACTATATACAAATGCAAACTTTTAAGTAACTGACGACTTACTAAGTAAGAGAACTTCCGATTTTTTCAATCCTGATCCACGTAACCTACGCACATCCTCCCGTCTACTTTAAATCATCTCTAGATTACTTATAATACCTAATACAATGTAAATGCTATGGAAATAGTTGTTATACTATATTGTTTAGGGAATAATGACAAGAAAAAAGACTGTACTTGCTCGAACAACAAGTGCTGGAAGAGCACTTCCGGGTTTTCGCGATTCACGGTTGGTTGAATTTGCGGATGCGGAATTAGCGGATAAGGAGGGCCGACTGTATTCCAAAAACAAAGAAATATTCAAATGGCAAAATAGTACAACCGTGGCTGACAAGGGAAGCCAAAACGAATCTAAAAACACAAGACAGGCATACAACAAAGCAAAAACTCAGCGCGAAGATAGAGGATTAGGAATTTTTTTAAAATCTAGTGAACAACTAAAAGGATCATTAGAAGGGAGAAGATGAAATATGACAGTAAGCTAGCAAACATATCAAAATAGATTATAAAAGCATTTTCAAGTGTGTAAAAACATCACCGCCTCGCCCGCAAGAGCCGAATCTTTTTTTATGCTTTGTTTGATGCCAACACAGGAGAGCCGCTGATGCGACGGCACCCTGGAGGCTGAAGTTCGCAGTTTCCAACGAGCGGACAGTCGTAAGGCCGCGGGACCAGACGGCATCCCAGCTGGGTACTTGGGATGTGAGCGGCACTACTCGGTGTGTTTACAGTTTTTAACCTCTCCCTCTCCCAGTGTGGACTGCCCTCCTGCTTCAAAGCATCCACCACTGTCCCTGTACCTCAAAAGACCAAGGTAACATGTCTGAACAACATGTCACTCTCACCTCAGTAATAACTAATGCTTTGAGAGGCTGGTCAGCACGACATCTGCAGCATTCTACCATCCACAATGGGCCCTCCACCCCCCACGATTCGCCTACCGACACAACCGATCAACAGATGACACAATTGCCACAGATCTACGCACCGTCTTTACAGTGAGAATGCTGCTCTTGGACTACAGTTCAGCACTCAACACCATAATTCCCTCCAGACTTGACAAGAAGCTCAGAGACCATGGCCTTCACCCTGCCTTGTACAGCTGGATCTTGGACTTCCCATCAGACCACCAGCAGGTGATAAGAGTGAGCTGCCTCACCTCTGCCCCTCAACACAGGAGTCCTCCGGGCTGTGTCCTAAGCCCCCTCCTTTACTCTCTGTAAACCCATGACTGTGTCACCACTCACAGCTCCAATCTGCTAATTAAATGATACTACATTGACTGGCCTTATCTCAAATAATAATGAGGCAGCTTACAGAGAAGAAGTCATCACCCTGATACCGTGCCGTCAAGAAAACAACCTCTCCCTCAATGTGGCAAAAACAAAGGAGCTGGTTGTGGATTACAGAAAGAACAGAGACAGGCTCACCCCTATAGACATCAACAGATCTGGGGTTCAGACGGTGAACAGCTTTCAGTTCCTCGGTATCCACATCACTGAGGACCTCACGTGGTCTGTACACACCGGCTGTGTGGTGAAAAAAGCACAACAGCACTTCTTTCACCTCAGACAGTTGGAGGAGTTTGGTATGGAGCCCCAAATCCTAAGGACTTTCTACAGGGGCACAATTAAGTGGCTGACTGGCTGCGTCACTGCCTGGTCTGGGAACGATACCTCCATCAATCGCAGGACTCTGCAGAGAGTGGGGCGGACAGCCCAGTGCATCTGTGGACGCGAACTTTCTGCTATTCAGGTCATTTACAGCGTCAGGTGCATAAAGAGGGCCCGGAAAGCATTTGATCGGGTGTAATGGGGTTATCTGTTTAAGATTCTTCAATATTTTGGATTTGGACCCATTTTTTCAAAATGAATTAGACGGTTATATGATAACCCTGAAGCAGCGGTTCCAATTAGTGCTTACATTTCACCTTACTTTTCTCTTAAAAGGGGTACCCGACAGGGTTCCCCACTTTACCCAATGTTGTTCTGTCTAGCTTTGGAGCCCCTGGCAACAGCTATCAGAGAGAATGAGAACTTTATAGGGATATCTGTGGGAGGACAGGTTCATAAACTGATGCTTTATGCGGATGATATTTTGTTATTTGTATCGGACCCGAGTCAGTCGGTGCCATGTCTTTTTAACATTATGAACTCTTACTCCAGATTCTCAGGTTATAAGGTTAATTGGACAAAATCAGAAGCACTACCGTTGGCTGCATATTGCCCTGCATCTGCTTTTTACCCAGGTCAATTTCACTGGCCAAAGAGAAGGGTAGACAATTTAGGTATTAATTTTCCCCCTCAACTGAAGGATTTAGTAAAGGTAAATTTTGATCCATTATTGCAGAGAATTTCATGTGATGTAGACAGATGGTCATCACTGTATTTGTCAAAGTCAGGAACAGTAAATGCCTTGAAGATGAATAGCATTCCAGAGGTTAATTATCTGCTCCAATCGTTACCAGTTCAAATCCCATTTACATATTTTAAGCAATTTGATAAAATAATTAAGGCTTTTATTTGGAATGTAAGTGCCCACGCTTAAACTTTAACAAGTTACAAATGCCAGTTGAAAGAGTGGGATTAGGTTTGCCAAAGGTAATATACTATTACTATGCCCTTAATCTTCAGCACTTTGCATATTGGTCTCTCCCTCCGGAGAGAGCACCCCCTTGGTATCGTATTGAGTGCTCTTCCTCCCATCCCTCCATTACAATGTCTGTCTATCGAGGCAAGGTCTCACCCAATTATATCGCAGATGCATTTGTTCTGGAATAAACTAGCCAGATTATTTAAATTTAATCCGTATTTGAAAGACTCCTCGAGTATCTGGATGAACCCGAAGTTGTGTATTGTTAAGTCCCCTTTCTTCTGGAGGGAATGGCACGGGAAAGGTATAATTGGGAGACCTTTATAATGGTGATAGTCTAAAATCTTTTAACCAATTAACCCAACACAACGGTATCTCTCGGCCACAATTTTGGAGATATCTTCAACTGCGTCATTTGGTACATACAACTTTTGGTTCTACACAGCAACTCCCACACGTTACTACGATACTGTCTACTGTACTGGCTGCAAATAGCAAAGGTCACGAAGCCTCAACTTATTACTCAGCTTTAACACAAATCTCTGGGGACAAATTTCTGTTGGGTCTTAAAAGAGCATGGGGAAAATACCTGGGTGTGACTTTTGAGACAAAGGAGTGGGACAAAATTTGCAAAAATGTCAAAACAATGTCAAGAGACCGGAGGCCTTATTCATTCTAAGATCCTACACCGTTTTTATTGGACTCCATAGATTAGGGTTGAAAAGTACCCCTGAATGCTGGTGCTGTGAGGTGGATAAAGGGGACTGAGTACATGTGCTCTGGTCCTGTCCCAGAATTCAAGAATTTTGGATTATGATACACAAGTATATTGGTGACGTTTCAGGTATTCAACTCCCTTTCTGTCCCAGACTTTTTGTCTTGGGAGACGCACTTGGGTTACTTGGGGGATAAATACTCTCAAAATTAGATCCAGACAGTATAATGGTAGGAAGACAAATTATACTTAGAGGTTGGAGGGACTTGAGGGGGACCTTCATTTCAGGAGTGGGCCACAGAAATAGCCAAAGTGGCAGCTTTTGAACACGTCTTACAAACAGTTTTATGGATTGGAGATCCATACACAAAAACGGGACAAATATTTAGGTTTCCTGGCGGGAGGGGAATAATGGTGAAAGTAGTGGTGAAGCATATTGCTGAATGGCAGAATTTTGTTATTAGAGGTCTAAATAGACACACGTTTATTATATTGATATTTATTTCTGCCGCTTTTTTATTTTATGGATAATTTTATGTTTTGTAAGCTATGATTTACATAATTTCAACACTGACTCAAGGGTTTGGGAAAAATATGTAAAAGAATTCAATAAAATTTAAATCATTAAAAGAAAGGGCCTGCAGGATTACTGGGGATCCCAATCACCCCGACCACAAACAACGTAAAGATTTTTACTTGAAGAATGTAAGAAATAAAGTCAATTCAATTCAATATTAAAGAGAGATGAGAGTAGATATAGGACTGCTAGATAATGAGGCTGGAGAACTAATCAGTGTGCCAGATGTTGTAGTGAGTGAAGGAACAAAAGCCAATGCAGTTACTGTAATAAGGGAGAAGGTGCTCAAAAAGCTAAAAGACACAAGGGTACACAGGTCACCCGGACCAGATGAACTACACCCGAGAGTTCTGAAAGAGGTAGCAGTAGAGATCAGCAATGATCTTTGGACTCTGGCATGGTGCCAGAGGACTGTAAAACTGCAAATGTCACTCCACTCTTTCAGAAAGGAGGGAGGCAGCAGAAAGGAGATTATAGACCAGTTAGCCTGACCTCAATGGTTGGGAAGATGTTAAGAGTCGATTGTTAAGGATGAGGTGATGGAGTACTTGGTGACACAGATAGTACAATGTCAGCACGGTTTCCTTCAGGGAAAATCTTGCCTGATGAAACTGTTGGAATTCTTTGAGGAGATTACAAGTAGGATAGATAAAGGGGATGCAGTATACAGCCGGCCCTCCTTATCTGCGAGTTCCGCATGCGCAAATTCAACCAACCGCGAATCGTGAAAACCCAGAAGTGCTCTTCCAGCACTTGTTGTTCGAGCATGTACAGACTTTTTTCCTTGTCATTATTCCCTAAACAATGCAGTATAACAACTATTTACGTAGCATTTACATTGTATTAGGTATTATAAGTAATCTAGAGATGATTTAAAGTATATAGGAGGATGTGTGTGGGTTATCATGGATCAGAATTGAAAAAAAGCGGAAGTTCTCTTACTAAGTAAGAGAACAGGTACATCCGGTATTATTTAGCGTCAGTTAGTCAAATGTTTGTCTTAGTGTATATTTCACCTTTCTATGCATATAAAACACTTAAGAAACGAATGTATCTCAATAATTAAACCATTGTATTGCTTAGTAATAATTGTAGCTTTCATCGGGGTAGGGCCTTTCTCACTTTAACCATTAAAATTGTTCTAATTGCTGACCAACTGTAGCCTAACGCTTTTCCAATGACCGATGGCGTTTCACCTCTTTGTGATTGCTTTATTATTTCTGCTTTATTTTCAATTGTGATTATTTTCGTGAACAGAAACACTGCGGATTCAGGGCTCTGCCAGGTCCTAAGGACCACCGCACTGAGACAGGTTAAATAAGGTCCGGGGTTCCGATGGGACCACCGCACTGAGACAGGTTAAATAAGGTCCGGGGTTCCGATGGGACCACCGCACTGAGACAGGTTAAATAAGGTCCGGGGTTCCGATGGGACCACCGCACTGAGACAGGTTAAATAAGGTCCGGGGTTCCGATGGGACCACCGCACTGAGACAGGTTAAATAAGGTCCGGGGTTCCGCTGGGACCACCGCACTGAGACAGGTTAAATAAGGTCCGGGGTTCCGATGGGACCACCGCACTGAGACAGGTTAAATAAGGTCCGGGGTTTCGATGGGACCACCGCACTGAGACAGGTTAAATAAGGTCCGGGGTTCCGATGGGACCACCGCACTGAGACCGGTTAAATAAGGGACTTGAGCATCCGCGAGGGGTCCCGGAACCAATCGCCCGCAGATAAGGAGGGCAGACTGTATTTGGACTTTCAGAAGGCCTATGACAAAGTGCCACACGTAACACTGCTTACCAAGAGCCCATGGTGTGACAGGATAGTTACTAACATAGTTTTAGGGAATTAGCTGATTGGTAGGAGGCAGCGAGTGGGAATAAAAGAATTCATGTCTGGTTGGCTGCCAGTGACTAGTGAAGTTCCACAGGGGTCTTTTTATGCTACTTATCAATGATTTAGATGATGGAATAGATGGCTTTGTTGCCAAGTTTGCAGATGATACAAAGATTGGTGGAGGGGCAGGTAGTGTTGAGGAAACAGGTAGGATGCAGAAGGACTCAGACAGATTAGGAGAGTGGGTGAGAAAGTGGCAAATGAAATACTGTGTTGGAAAATGCATGGTCATGCTCTTTGCTAGTCGAAATTAATGTGCAGACTATTTCTAAATGGGGAGAAAATCCAAAAATCTGAGACACAGGAGTCCTTGTGCAGGAGGTTAACTTGCAGGTAGAGTCAGTGGTGAGGAAGGCAAATGCAATGTTAGCATTCAGTTCAGGAAGTCTTGAATACAAGAGCAGGGATGTGATGCTGAAGCTTTATAAGACACTGGTGAGGCCTCACCTTGAGTATTGTGAACTGTTTTGGGCTCCTCATACAAGAAAAGATATGCTGGCATTGGAGAGGGTGCAGAGGAGGTTCACAAAGATGATTCCAGTAATGAAACGGTCATCATACAAGGCACGTTTAATAGCCCTGGGTTTGTACTCGCTCGAATTTAGAAGGATGGGGGCAATCTCATTGAAACCTTTTGAATGTTGAAAGGCCTAGACAGAGTGGATGTGGAAAGGATGTTTCCCATGATGGGGGAATCTAGGACAAGAGGGCATAGCCTCAGAACAGAAGGGCGTCCATTTGAAACAGAGATGCGGATAAATTTCTTTAGCCAGAGGGAGGTGAATCTGTGGAATTTGTTACCACAGGCAGCAGTGGAGGCCAGGTCAATGGGTGTAATTAACGCAGAGACCAATAGGTTCTTGAGCAGACTCGATAAGCCAAATGGCCTAATTCTGCTCCCAACGACCTGGCTGTTGTATATCTATGATATATGGCTATATAGCTGTTTGCTTGCCACAATGTAATGGTGTAAGGAGTAATGGAATGCATTGGATGTTCACCAAGATCCTTCCTGGATTGGGGGACATCATTTACCGGGAGAAATTGGATAGGCTAGATCTGGATTACCTGGAGAGAAGGCAGCCAGAGGAGTTATGTTTCTAACTCCAAAGTTAATCAAACAGAAAACATGGAAGCAGAGGATCATGTGAGCACTTCATGTTACTTCAGTGGTGTTCACGTATGACGTGGTGGCATCATGAGTGTGCCATTTACTTACTTTCACATATAACCCTTAATAAGTATGTAAACAAATAGTGAATGCTTAATCAAACTATATAGTTATAATATTATTCAAATATTAACTATACATTTTTAATTTTAATGAGATACACAGTGGAATAGGCCCTTCAAGTCACACCACCTTGTAATCCTCTGATTTAATCCTAGCTTAATCACAGGATAATTTACAATATCCAACGAACCTACCAACTGATATATCTTTGGACAGTGGGAGGAAACCCACACGGGGAAACATACAAACTCCTTACAGGCAACGGCAGGAATTGAACTCAGGTTGCAAGGACCGTGAAGTGTTGGGCAAACCACCACACTACCATGCAGTCTCTCTGCTTAGCGACAAACTCCAACTCAACACAGAATGCATCTCAGCTTATTTGTATATCGTACGCTATCATACAACTACAAAACAGATATTCACAGCATAGTAAAAATTTAAATGGTCCCTCCCCTTCAGGCCAAAAAATTTAATCGTTGTGGAGGATTTCTTACTCTTGTGGGACAACTTTTTTCCTGATGGGGAGTGGGGTGGGGGTCACTCTGCTTGGCAGGTGAGACTTGTGGCTGTGTAACAATCTCAGGTTCTGAGGCCTCCTCCATGGTGGTGGTTGGAGTCGACTCTGGGACTGCAGGAAGTGTTTCCGAGAGCTCTGGACCCCTCTCCGCAACTGATCAATGTGTCATCTCCAGATGGCACGAGTTACCATCTCCACTGAGTAGGAGAGGGCTCCAGTTCTGTCCAAGTACCCACTTTTGATCACCTCTCTCATCCTTCACCAGGACTGCTTGTCCAGGAGTGAAACATCGAACCTCCTTGTTTGAGGAGCCCTCAATTAGTTTCAGCTGTTTGCCCTGTGTACTCCTGACGTTGGATTTGAGGAGGTCCAAGTGCGGGCACAAGGGACGACCCAGGCTCAGCACAGGAGGAAACTGGCAAGTTTCTGATTCAATGGCCGTGTAGTGTAGTCACTTGCTGTTCATTCTTTAGACTCCAGACAAACCTTTCCAGTAAGCCACTTGTTACCGTGCAGGTGTATATATCCATTGGCTGACAATGTTCGAAAACAAACTGTGGTCCATTGTCACTGACCGAGTGTTCTGGAACACCAGTTCTTGGGAAGAGGCTTCTCTACACGTCAATATGTGAGGCTGTCCTGCTCACTTTGTAGCTGCATCAACTGTTACCACAAAACTTGAGCCCATGAATGGTCCAGCAAAATCCACCAGTGCTCTGCCAGAGCGAAGCAGGCCATTCCCAGGGACGGAGAGGCACTGCTCTTCTCATCTTCTGGAAGTGTCGGCATCCCGAACAGTGCTCCATCTGTTGATCTGTCCCAGATAAAGCTTCAGGCCAATGCTTTCACTTGGCCATGCCTAGATGAGCAACGGGTAGTCCCTCCAACACTTCAGCTCTCAGCCTGGAAGGTACAACAACTCTCAATCTACAAATAAAGCAACCCCTGCCAAGGTCATGTTCATCCTGGCACTGGTAAAAATGGGGAAACTGGAATTTCTGCTGCACATTCCAGACACTTTGTGTTGTCGTGATGACCTGAGACAGTGTGAGGTCTTTCCTGTTTCCTTTTGGATCATCTCTAAAATAGGGAGACTATGGATTTTCATTAGTAAATTTCCTCTTTTGTAAATTTTTCAGGTATTTCCATTTCCAAGAGTAAACAGGACAATTCTTTAGCATTTTCATCATTAGTTGTCCTCTTGAATTCAATCTTATAACTGTATCCTCCAAGAAAGAGAACGCATCTCTGCATTCGTGCTGCTGCTGTTAGTGGAACATTCAGAGGATTGAAAATGGACACTAGTGGTTGATGATCAGCAATCAGGGCAAATTCTCCCCCCATACAAGTTCTGGTTGAAACAATTTGCACCCCAAGCCAGACTCAAGGCCTCTCTATCAACGTGAGTGCAATATTTCTCTGTAAGGATAAGGGAATGTGAAACAAAGGCTAAAAGGCACAAACACGAGGAAATCTGCAGCTGCTGGAAATTCAAACAACACACACAAAATGCTGGTGGGACACAGCAGGCCAGGCAGCATCTACAGGGAGAAGCACTGTTGACGTTTCAGGCCGAGACCCTTCGTCAGGACTAACTGAAAGGAAAGATAATAAGAGATTTGAAAGTAAGAGGGGGAGGGAGAAATGTGAACTGACAGAAGATAGGAGGGGATGGGGCGAAGCTGAGTGCCGGAAAGGTGATTGGCAAAAGGGATACACAGCTGGAGAGGGAAAGGATCATGGGATGGGAGGCCCAGGGAGAAAGAAAGGGGTAGGGGAGCACCAGCGGGAGATGAAGAACAGGCAAGGAGTGATTGTGAGAGGGGCAGAAAAAGAGAGAAAAAAGTGGGGGGGGAGGAGGAGGAGGAGGATAAATAAATAAAGGATGGGGTAAGAAGGGGAGGAGGGGCATTAACGGAAGTTAGAGAAGTCAATGTTCATGCCATCAGGTTGGAGGCTACCCAGCCGGTATATAAGGTGTTGTTCCTCCAACCTGAGTGTGGCTTCACCTTGACAGTAGAGGAGGCCATGGATAGACATATCCGAATGGGAATGGGACATGGAATTAAAATGTGTGGCCACTGGAGATCCTGCTTTCTCTGATAGACAGAGCGTAGGCGTTCAGCGAAACAGTCTCCCAGTCTGCGTCGGGTCTCACCAATATATAAAAGGCCACACTGGGAGCACCTGACGCAGTATACCACACCAGCCGACTCACAGGTGAAGTGTCGCCTCACCTGGAAGGACTGTCTGGGGCCCTGAATGGTGGTGAGGGAGGAAGTGTAAGGGCAGGTGTAGCACTTGTTCCGTTTGCCAGGAGGGAGATCGGTGGGAAGGGATGGGGGGGGGGGACAAATAGACAAGGGAGTCACATAGGGAGCAATCCCTGCAGAAAGCAGAAAGAGGATGGAGGGGAAAATGTGCTTGTCAGTGGGATCCCATTGAGGTGGCAGAAGTTACAGAGAATTATCCGTTGGACCCGGAGGCTGGTGGGGTGGTAGGTGATGAAAAGGGGAACCCTATCCCGAGTGGGATGGCGAGTGGATGGGGTGAGGGCAGATGTGTGGGAAATGGGAGAGATGTGTTTGACAGCAGAGTTGATGATGGAGGAAGAGAAGCCCCTTTGTTTAAAAAAGGAAGACATCCTGGAATGAAAAGCCTCTTCCTGACAGCAGATGCGGTAGAGACAGAGGAATTGCGAGGAGGGTATAACATTTTTGCAAGGGACAGGGTGGAAAGAGGAATAGTCCAGGTAGCTGTGAGAGTCTGTAGGCTTGAGACGGAGGAATTGCGAGGAGGGGATAGCATTTTTGCAAGGGACAGGGTGGAAAGAGGAATAGTCCAGGTAGCTGTGAGAGTCTGTAGGCTTGAGACGGAGGAATTGCGAGGAGGGGATAGCATTTTTGCAAGAGACAGGGTGGGAAGAGGAATAGTCCAGGTAGCTGTGAGAGTCTGTAGGCTTATAGTAGATATCAGTAGATAAGCTGTCTCCAGAGATGGAGACAGAAAGATTAAGAAAGGGGAGGGAGGTGTCGGAAATGGACCAGGTAAATTTGAGGGCAGGGTGAAAGTTGGAGGCAAAGTTAATGAAGTCGACGAGCTCAGCATGCGTGCAGGAGGCAGCGCCAATGCAGTCATCAATGTAGCGAAGGAAAAGAGGGGGATGGATACCGGTATAGCCTTGGAACATGGACTGTTTCACAAAACCAACAAACAGGCAGGCATAACTGGGACCCATGTGGCTGCCCATGGCTACACCCTTGGTTTGGAGGAAGTGGGAGGAGCCAAAGGAGAAATTATTGAGAGTAAGAACTAATTCCACTAGACGGAGGAGAGTGGTGGTAGAGGGGAACTAGTTGGGTCTGGAATCCAAAAAGGAGCGGAGAGCTTTGAGACCTTCCTGGTGGGGGATGGAGGTATATAGTGACTGGATGTCCATGGTGAAAATAAGGCGGTGGGGGCTGGGGAACTGAAAATCATTGAAAAAATGCAAAGCCTGAGAAGTGTCACGAGCTAAGTGGCATTCCCTTCCATCACTCGTAACATGACTGTATCGATACCATGAGGCAAGCTTCACTGGATAAATCAAGACGTACATGACTCTGCCTTCTTCTACTACCCATAGTGCTTTCCCCTTACATTCCTCCTTCACCTCTCCTGCCTATCCCCTCCCCCCACCCCTTGATCTTTCCTGATTGTTTTTCCACCCTCCCCCATCTTCTTTATAGGGCCCCTGCCCCCTCCCTTAGTCCTGATGAAGGGTTTCAACCCGAAACGTTGACTGCTTCTTTCAATGGATGCTGCCCGACCTGCTGAGTTCATCCAGCTTGTTTGTACGTCTTGATTTGACCACAGCACCCGCAGTGCACTTTGTGTTTACCTCACTGGATGCAGTGGACCATAACGTGTGAGTACGTCTCTGACGTCACCGTGTCTTTTACCTTTTCGAAAGTCACATCACACTGCTTTATACATTGCCATTACCTCGGCCCTCCTTATCCGTGGGGGACTGGTTCCGAGACCCCCTGCCGATAACAAAAAACCTGGATGCTCAATTCCCTTATACAACCTGTCTCAGTGCAGTTGTCTTTAGGACCCAGCGGAATCCCAGACTTTATTTAACCTGTCTCAGCGTGATGGACATTAGGACCCGGCGGCCAGTTCTGAATCTGCAGTGTTTCTGTTCACGAAAATAATCACGATTCCGATTGAAAATAAGGTGGAAGTGATAGAGTGATCGGAAAGAGGTGAAACACCATCGGTCATTGGAAAAGTGTTAGGCTACAGTTGGTCAACGATCAGAACAATTTTAATAGAGCACGTGAAAGGCACTGCCCCAATGAAAGCTACAATTATTACTCAGCAACAGAGTGGTTTAATTATTGAAATACATATGTTTCTTAAGTGTTTTATATGCATAGAAAAGTAAAATATGTACTATATACTAAGAAAAACATTTGACCAACTGACACTAAAAATACCAGACGTACCTGTTCCAACTTCAAATCCGACTTAAAGACGGACTCAGGAACAGAACTCATTCATAACCCGGGGACTGCCTGTACTTTTAAGGCATTTCTAGATTACTAATACAATGTAAATGCTATATAAATAGTTGTTACACTGTATTGGTTAGGGAATAACGACAAGAAAAAAGTCTGGACATGCTCAAACAACAAGTGCTGGAGAGAGAACTCCACGTGGTTGAATCCACGCATGCGGAATCCACGGATAAGGAGGGCTGACGGTAATGAAGTAATGGTGGAGCATAGTACCCAGGTTTAAGCAGGAACCCAACATAGTAATTGACAAATCCTAAAAAGGACTGCAACTGTGATAAATCCTTTGGCCTTGGGGCATCCACCACTGCTTGCATTTTCTCAACATATTTGTGTAATCTTTGTGCATCAATACAGGTTTCCCCTGCTATCTGAAGGTAGAGTGTTCCTATGAAATCGTTTGTAAGCCGAAATGTAAAGCGAAGAAGCAATTACCATTAATTTATATGGGAAAAATTTTAGAGCATTCCCAGACCCAAAAAATAACCTACCAAATCATACCAAATAACACACAAAACCTAAAATAACAGTAACATATAGTAAAAGCAGGAATGATATGATAAATACACAGCCTATATAACGTAGAAATATTGTATGTATGGTGTAGTTTCACTTATCAAACTCGGGAAGACAGCGAGCCAAAATCGATTTGGAGAAAAAAAAATCGGCATGTACACGCAGACGCACGTACATGCGTACGCAAACAACTGCCTGCACAAGGCTTCATGGTCATTGTAGTCTTTCTCGGGGTAAACACACGTATAAAGCAGGCAACAACACACACAAAATGCCGGTGGAACACAGCAGGCCAGGCAGCATCTATAGGGAGAAGCGCTGTCGATGTTTCAGGATGAGACCCTTCGTCAGGAAAGCGGGCATCTTTTTTTTGTAAAAGCGAAAATCCTCTTTGGTTACCGAAAACAGGTACTAATGTAGGTCTTTCGTAACAGCGAGCTGTCGTAAAGCGAACGTTCAAAAAACGGGGCCACCTGTAATGTGAATACAGTAAGAGATATACTTGGTTTAAAGAATCCATATTTGTTGTATCATACTCTGAGCCCATAATCTTAAAATATTTTTAACACCTGTCTTGAAATTCTGGAGATCCTCACAGTGATGTCACCCAGGTCACACTGAGTGTCTGGGAAGCCTCACCACTCTTGGTCTGTAGCTTACTCCCAGATTGCAAGTGTCAACGCCACTCCAAAAATAAGCCGATTATAACAATAAAGTATTTTTGTCGAGAAACACTTTCGACTTTTCTTCCATCTCCATCTGTAGGCAGGCCTGAGCCGAATCATCTTAGCTGAAGTGTTTCCCTACTGAAAAGTTTGAAAAGATATCCTCCATTCTGGGCAGAGGATACTGATCTGCTTTTAGTACCAGGTCAACGGTGAGCTTAAAATCACCACAGATCATGATACACCCATTCTTCTTGGCTACTGGGACCATTGGCAATGCTCATGGACTCCACTCAACCTTGGAAAGAACTCCTTTAGCCACCACGTGATCTAGCTCACTGGCTACTTTATCATAGATGGTATAAATAATCGAGCAGGCTTTGTAAAACTTGGGTGTTGCATTTACATTTAGCACTATTTTACCCTCGAGACGACCGAGTTCTCCCATGCCATCCTCGAAGACGACTGTGGCGTCACCGTTCTCAGTTCACTTTCCGTTGCCGGGTACGATGGATGGATCTCCAATCAAACTGTAGTTGTCTCAGCCACTCATGACCCCACAATGCAGGCCCTCCGACTTTTACCACATACAAGCCCGATGGTGGCTGCTGTATTTCACTGTTATGAATGCCATTCCCACAGGAGCTATCTTTTCCCGGTTTAAGTTCTTAGTTGGATATCTGCAGGCTTCAGTTCAGGATCTTTGAATTGCCGTTCAAACTTATTTTGTAGAATGACTGAAACAGCGTCCATGTCCATTTTAATTAATCACTTCTGGTGTAAGTGCCTCTTGTTAGTTTTCACACTGTAAACCTCAAGGCTACTCAGTCCTGTGTCACTCTCATCATTATCAGATCAACAGCATGCAGGTTAGTGTTCTTTTTGAAACTGCAACTCGATTTTTAAAAATCTTTTTCTCTTCCCTGTGCAGTCCATTTATTTTTATCTACCTGACACGCTCTTTGTATAGGTAGGTCTCCGTTAGACTCGATAGACCATGGATTAGCACCTTGGAAAGTTTCCAGGGCATAAATGGGAGACCGGCAGTTGCCCAAGCTGCAAGTCTCCCCCTCTCCACGCCACCGATGTTGTCCAAGAGAAGGGCATTAGGACCCACACAGCTTGGCACCGGTGTCGTCGCAGAGCAACGTGTGGTTAAGCGTCTTGCTCAAAGACACACACGCAGCCTCAGCCAAGGCTCGAACTGGCGACCTTCAGATCACTAGACAAACGCCTTAACCACTTGCCCTACTTTGTTGTACTTTCTGCAAGTTTTACCTTTAAACCTGCATAGGTCTAATGTGAACCCCTGCAACAAACAAAATCTGTTCAGCCAGGCAGCCAGCTCCTGAATAATAGATGCTGTCTTGCTGAGACACCGCTCCCTGAAAATGTCCTGGGTACTTTGTAGGCTAGTACTGTACCCAAGATGGAGCAGACTAGATTTACTACCTTCTACAAGCTTCTTTTGGTCCTGTGCAGTAGCCCCTCCATACCAGACAGTGATGCAGCCTGTCAGAATGCTCTTCATAGGAGTTTTTGAGTGTAGTTGTTGACATGACAAATGAAGTACAACCGCTGTCTTGCCTTCTTTACAGCTGCATCGATATGTTGGGACCAGGTTAGATCCTCAGAGAACTCGACATCCTGGAACTTGAAGCTGCTCACTTTAAACATACAACAAAGGGGTAACCTGAAAATCATGAGGGGCATAGCCAGAATTCCCCGTGCAAAAGTATCAAAAAAGACAGAATTACAGTGAGCAGGAATTTTAAAAGGGGGTCTGGGGTAATCAGACGACGCAGTGTGTTGAGATTTAAGAGAACAGGTTTAGCAGCCGAAGCATAGACGACAAGTCAATCTTGTCAAAGCTGTTTCAGGAAAGCAAGTTCCCAGAGTTACTATCACTGTTGTCCTGGCCGCTCATCTGCAGCTGGGACTGACAGGGAACATGTTGCCCAACCTGCTTCAAGTTCGCGCTGCCTCCCGCTAGCCCCACTCGCCAGAACCGCATCCTTACCACGGCCGCAGTAGTCAGCACGCAGGCGGTTGTGTAGGCTCGCGTTACCACCGGAATCTGCCGGTACTCCTGCAGCAAGGCCAGGTACGCCATGGCCCCGCACCAAGCTCAGCGCCGCCCTCCAATCACAGGGCAAGGCTGCACCCGGCTGCCAATCACAGGGCAAGGCTGCACCCGGCTGCCAATCACACGGCAAGGCTGCACCCGGCTGCCAATCACACGGCAAGGCTGCACCCGGCTGCCAATCACACGGCAAGGCTGCACCCGGCTGCCAATCACAGGGCAAGGCTGCACCCGGCTGCCAATCACACGGCAAGGCTGCACCCGGCTGCCAATCACAGGGCAAGGCTGCACCCGGCTGCCAATCACACGGCAAGGCTGCACCCGGCTGCCAATCACACGGCAAGGCTGCACCCGGCTGCCAATCACAGGGCAAGGCTGCACCCGGCTGCCAATCACAGGGCAAGGCTGCACCCGGCTGCCAATCACACGGCAAGGCTGCACCCGGCTGCCAATCACACGGCAAGGCTGCACCCGGCTGCCAATCACAGGGCAAGGCTGCACCCGGCTGCCAATCACACGGCAAGGCTGCACCCGGCTGCCAATCACACGGCAAGGCTGCACCCGGCTGCCAATCACACGGCAAGGCTGCACCCGGCTGCCAATCACAGGGCAAGGCTGCACCCGGCTGCCAATCACAGGGCAAGGCTGCACCCGGCTGCCAATCACACGGCAAGGCTGCACCCGGCTGCCAATCACAGGGCAAGGCTGCACCCGGCTGCCAATCACAGGGCAAGGCTGCACCCGGCTGCCAATCACACGGCAAGGCTGCACCCGGCTGCCAATCACACGGCTGCATTTCAGCGACTTGCCCGTAGGTGGGGCCGCGTCGCCGACAGACTAGCCAATAGGACAACGAATGGTCATCATTGTTGACCAATAGGAAGAGAGAAGCTGCGGCTCCGGTCGATTCGCGGTAGGTCGGTAATAGGTAGCAATGTCAGAGACCGTGGCCAATGGTGTGTCATAGGGATTGGTGTTATATTATATATAGATAGGGATGTACGTGGTATGATTAATAAATTTGTTATAACACCAAAACGTTGACCGTGAAGAAGACTGTTTAAGGTTACAACTGGATTTAAAGTGGACTAAGGATTGCCAGCTGGAATATAACTATTACATTAAATTGGTTTATTTATTGTCTCATGTACCAATTTACAGTGAAACATTTTGTTTTGCATGCCGTGCATTGGGACAGTACACGGGAAAGCCAATGACAGAATACAGAGCAGTGGTAAAGAAAGGGAGTGTGGTACAGGCAGGCAGTGAAGTGCTATGCCAGTGATGCACCACTTGCACTATTAGTGACAGAACGTGAAACAGACAGATGCGATGGGTACAAATGCAGATACAGGTTGAGTACCCTTTATCCAAAAACCTCTGAAATCCAAAATCTGCTGACATGACATCACAAGTGATAAATTCCATTAGGCACTGGGAAGGTTCCCAGGTGATGCACATTTCGGGAAAGGAAAACCAGAGTGTCAGAGGTGGAGAGGGTCAGTAACTTTAAATTCTCTGGTGTTGCTATTTCAGAGGACCTGTCCTGGACCTATCATATCAATGTAACTGCAAAGAAAGCACGACAACGACTCTACCTCCTTGGGAGTCTGTGGAGATTCGGCATGATATCAGAGACTTTGCCACCTTCTCTAGATGTGGTGGGGAAAGTGTATTGAGTGGTTGCATTACGGTCTGGTATGGCAACATCAATGCCTTTGAAAGGAAAATCCTAGAAAAGGTGGTGGATTTGGTGCACAGATAAAGCCCTCCCAACCACTGGGCACATGAAATGCTGTCGTAAGAAAGCAACGTCCATCATCAAAGATCCCCACCACCCATACCTTGCTCATTTCTTGCTGCCACCAAAAAAGGTACCTCAGGATTTGCACCACCAGGTTACTACCCATCAATCATCAGGCTCTTGAACAAAACAGAATAATTACACTCATATATTGAGATGTTCCCACAACCAATGATCTCACTTTAAGGACTTTTATCTGGTTATTTCATGTTCTTGTTATTTTTAATAGTTATTTATATTTGCATTTGCACAGTTTCTTGTCCTCTATACTCTACTTGATCTTTCATTGACCCTATAAAGCTACCATTCTATAGACTTGCTGAGTATTCCTCCAGGAAAAAGAATCTCAGGGTTGTATGTGGTGACTCTGATAATAAAATTTATTTGAACTTTAAGGACTCTGTGTACCACAGGCAGTCCAGACAAGTGCCCTCACACACGTAATGAACTGAAGTTAATGAAAAATAATGCATAAAGTGAAAAATGAAGGTCTCGATTGTGTATTGGGGGAGTGGATTCGTCAGCATAGAGTGCTGATCATGAAACAAGCAAAGGTCTATAACGATGAACTGAAGATTGAGGTAATTGTGATGATTCAGCATGTTGGTTGCATAAATTTAAGGCGTTAAATTTTTAAAGTGTCGCTAATGCTACTGGAGAGGGTTTAAACTAGATTTGTGGGGGTGGAAACCAAAGTAAAGAGGCAGAGGATGGGGTGGTTGGTGCACAAGTAGTGACAGCTTGTAGAGAGTTTGTGTGGAAGGATGGGCAGACGATAGAGTGAAGAAGCACTCAGCCTGACGGTTTGAGATGTGTCTATTTTAAGGCAAGGAGTATCATAAGCAAGGCGGATGAACTTAGAGCGTGGATCAATATGTGGAACTATGCTGTGGCCATTATGGAGACTTGGGTGACTCAGGGACAGGAATGGCTGCTGAGTGTGCTGGGCTTCAGATGTTTCAGAAAGGACAGGGAGGGAGGCAAAAGAGATGTGGGTGTGGTACTGCTGATCAGGGATAGGGTCACGGCTGCAGAAAAGGAGGAAGTCATGGAGGAATTGTCAACTGAGTCATTGTGGGTGGAAGTCAGAAACAGGAAGGAGGCAATAACTCTACTGGGAGTTTTTATACATCCCCCCCCCCCCCACAACAGTAACAGAGACATCAGGGAGCAGATAGGAAGGCAGATTCTGGAGCAGTAGGGTTGATGTGCTTTTAACTTTCCTAATATTCACTGGTATCTCCTTAGAGCAAGGGGTTAGGTGGGGTGGAGTTTGTTAGGTGTTCAGGAATGTTTTCTGATGTGAATGTAGATAAGCCAACTAGAGGAGAGGCTGTACTTGATCTGGTATTGGGAAATGAACCTGGTCAGGTGACAGATCTCTCGGTGGGAGAACATTTTTGAGGTAGTGATCACAACTCTATCTCCTTTACCTTAGTGCTGGAGAGGGATAGGAGCGGACAATTTGGGAAAACATTTAACTGGGATGGGGGGAAATATGATGCTATTGGGCAGGAAATTGCAAACAGATGTTCTCAGGGAAATGCACGGCAGAAATGTGGCAAACATTCAGGGAACATTTGCATGGCGTTCTGCATTGAAGCAGGGAAAGGGTGCTAGAGTAAAAGAACCATGGATGTCGAACATCTGGTTAAGAAGAAAAGCTTCTGAAAGGTTCAAGAAACTAGGTACTGTTAGAGCTGTAAAAAATTACAAGGGTGCCAGGAAGGAGCTCAAGAATGAAATTACGAGAGCTAGAAGGGGCCATGAGAAGGCCTTGGCAAGCTGGATTAAGGAAAAGCCCAAGACATTCCACAAGTACGTGAAGACCAAGAGGATAAGCTGTGTGAGAACAGGTCTAATCAAGAACGTGCATGGAGTCGGAGGAGGTAGCGGAAGTACTTAATGAATACTTTGCTTCAGTATTCACCGGGGAAAAGGATCTTGGCAATTGTGGGGATGATTTACAACACACTGAAATGCTTGAGTGTATAGACATTAAGAGAGAGAATGTGCTGGAGCTTTTGAAAAGTATTAAGTTAGGTAAGTCGCCAGTACTGGATAAGATATACCCTAGGCTATTGTGGGAAGCAAGGGAAGAGATTGCTGAGCCTCTGGCGATGATCAATAGGGACGGAAAAAGTACCAAAGAATTGGAAGGTTGTAGATGTTGTTCCCTTGTTCAAGAAAGGGAGTAGACATAACCCAGGGAATTACAGACCATTCAGTCTTATTTCAGTGATGGGCAAGTTGTTCAGGGTCCTGAGAGGCAGGGTTTGTAGTAGTTGAAGAGATATAATCTGATTAGGGATAGTCAGCATGGCTTTGTCAAAGGCAGGTCAAGACTTATGAACATGATTGAATTCTTTGAGGCTGTAATAAAACACATTGATGAAGGTAGAGCAGTGGATGTAGTGTATATGGATTTCATAAGGCATTTGATAAGGTTCCCCATGCAAGGCTCATTCAGAAAGTAAGGAGGCATGGGATCCAAGGGGACATTGCTTTGTGGATCCAGAATTGGCTTGCCCACAGAAGGCAAAGAGTGGTTGTGGATAGTTTGTATTCTGCATGGAGGTCAGTGACCAGTGGTGTTCCATGGGGATTTTTTCTGGGACCCCTCCTCTTTGTGATTTTTATAAATGACCTGGATAGGAAATAGAAGCATGGGTAAGTAAGTTTGCTGATGACAGTAAAGTTGGGGATGTTGTGGATAGTCTGGAAGGTTATCAGAAATTACAGTGCAACATCGATAGGATGTAGAACTGGGCTGAGAAATGGCAGATGGAGTTCAACCCAGATCAGGGTGAAATGATTCATTTTGGTAGGTCAAATTTGAAGATAGAATATATTATTAATGGTAAGACTCCTGGCAGTGTGCAGGATCAGCAAGATCTTGGGGTCCATGTCCATAGGATACTCAAAGCTGCTGTGCAGGTGACAGTGTTGTTAAGAAGGCATATAGTATGTTAGCCTTCATCAGCTGTGGGATTGCGTTCAAGAGCCATGATATAATGTTACAGCTATATAAGACCTTGGTCAGACCTCACTTGGACTACTGCGTTCAGTTCTAGTCGCCTCATTACAGGAAGGATGTGGATACTATAGAAAGGTGCAGAGGAGATTTACAAGGATGTTGCCTGGATTGGGGAGCGTGCCTTATGAGAATAGGTTGAGTGAACTCGGCCTTTTCCCCTTGGAATGACGGAGGATGAGAGGTGACCTGATAGAGGTGTATAAGATGATGAGAGGCATTGATCATGTGGATAGTCAGAGGCTTTTACCCAGGGCTGAAATGGCTAACACGAGGGGTCATAGTTTTAAGGTGCATGAAAGTAAGTACAAGGGGGATGTCAGAGGTAAGTTTTTCATAAAGAGAGCGGTGAGTGTGTGGAACGTACTTCCAGCAAAAGTGGTAGAGGCAGATACTGTAGGGTCTTTTAAAAGACTCTTAGATAGGTACATGGAGCTTAGAAATATAGAGGGCTATGTGGTAGAAAGATTCCAGGCAGTTTTGAGAATAGATTACATGATCGGTGTAACATTGTGGGCTGAAGGTACTGTGATCTGCTGTAAATTTCTATGTTTCTAAGATCATGGAGCAGCAGAAAAATTCATCGATGAGTTTGCCAAGTTTGCTGATGAAAACCTAACAGCAGGACAACCCTGCAGTGCTGATTTCAAACCTAAAAATGAGTAAAATAGAAATACAGTGTACTGTAACTTTTCAATCAAAACATGACATCATAGGTAGAGACTGAAATTCAGCTGTTGTTTGTTGTTATTAAACAGGTGATTCAGATATTCTTCTTATGCTGCTATTGTTAACTTGCACAAATAATATTTGCATTTTATGAATGGTTTGTAATAATTTTTCTGTTGAACAAGTGTAAGACAAAGATGCTTACTGGTAGCACGTAAATTCAGAGTCAGAAATGATGGCTATGTGTGCAGTTGTAGTAGTCATGTTATAGGAAGGATGTGACTACGCTGAAGAGGTTGTAGAAGAGACTGACAAGAATATTGCTAAAACTAGAGTTTGAGGCACGAGAAGAGATTTGATAGGCTGTATTGTTTTCTCTGGAGCGAAGCAGGCTAGGGAGCGACCACATGAAATCATGAAATTATACATGCCCCTCATTTATAAATGCTCACAATACTCCAAGTGAGGCCTCACCTATGCTTTATAAAGCCTCAGCATTACATCCTTGTTTTTATATTCTTTTCCTCTCAAAACGAAAGCTAACATTGCATTCACCTTCCTTACCGCCGGCTCAGCCCACAAGTTAACCTTCTGAGAACCCTGGACAAAGACAATCTTTGCACCTCTGATTTTTGAATGTTCTTCCCATTTAGAAAATAGGCACTGCCTTCATCCTTCTGCCAAAGTGCATCACCATGCGGTTCCCTATATTATATCCATCTGCAACTTCTTTGCCCATCCCCACTCCAATCTGTCTAACTCCTACAGACACCCTGCTTCCTCAACACTATCTGTCCCACCACTATCTTGGTCACAAAACCATCAGTTCCATCATCCAAATCATTAACATACAACACGAAAAGAAGCAATCCCAACAAAGAAGCCTACGGCACACCACTAGTTACTGCAGCGAACCAAGAAAGGCACCCTTTATTCCCACTCTTTGCCTCCTTCCAGTCAGCCAATCTTCTATCCATGCTAGTACCTTCCTGTAATACCATGGGCTTTTATCTTGTTAAGCAACTTCACATGCAGCTCCTTGTCAAAGGCCTTCTGAAAATCCATACAAACAACATACACGGACTCTCCTTTGTATATCCTGCCTGTTATTTTCTCAAAGAATTCCAACAGATTTGCCAGGCAAGATTTCCGCCTTAAAAAACTTTGCTGACTTTGGCCTACTTAATCATGTGTCTCCAAATTCTCTCAAACCTCACCCTTAGTAATAGATTCCAAAGTCTTCTCAACTCCTGAAGTCAGGCTAACTGGTCTATAATTTACTTTCCTTTGCCTCCCTCCCTTCTTAAAGAGTGGAGCGATACTTGCAATTTTCTCGTCCTCAGGAACCATTCCAGAATGTAGTGATGCTTGGAAGATCATTACTAATGTTTCCATAATCTCTTCAGCTACCTCTTTCAGAACCCTGGGGTGTAATCTATCTAATCCAGATGACTTACCTACCTTCAGACTTCTCAGCTTCCCAAGCACCTGGGAAGCATGCTGACTACCCTAAATGCTTTCCAAATGCTCTTACATCATCTCCCTCAGAATCCTCGAGTAACTTACGTACGGCACTGGTCTATAGTTCCCAGGTTTTTCTTTGCAGACCTTGTTAAATAAAGGCACATTAGACACCTTCCAAGTTTCCAGAATTTCACCCAACATCGTGGACATATCTCAGCCAGTTATCCTTCAATTTCTTCTGTAGCTTCCCACATTGTTCTTCAATATGTCTGATCAGGCCCTGGAAATTTATCAGCCTTCACAGTTTTAAGACACCTATCACCTGCTCTTTTGTAATGTAGACTATCTATCTTCAAGACCTGCCCATTATCTGTATTTATCCACGGTAAAACCAGAGGAGTAATACACATAGAGGACTGATCTCCTGTGGCTCCACACTTTGACGTCCTCTTTGGTCTTTGAGGGGCCCTATTCTATCCTGAGTTTCTCTTTTTCATCTAATATACTTATAAAATCACTTCGGATTCACCATAGTATTTTCTGCTAAAGGTATCTCATGACCTCTTTTAGAACATTGAACAGAACACAGCACTGTTGTGCTGCACTAACTAGACTAGAAATTAAATGTCCATAATTAAAGGTACGTGCATCAATCCTCATCAACAGATCAGAGGTGGAGAGCATCAGCATCTTTAAGTTCCTTTGTGTTATCATTTCAGAAGATCTATCCTGGTCCAACATAAATGCCATGATGAAGAAAGGACAACAGCACCCTACTTTCTTAGAAGTTTGCGAAGGTTTTGCATGTCATCTAAAACTTTGACAAACTCCTATAGATGTGTGGTGGAGAGTATATTGACTGGTTCCATCAAGGCCTGGGATGGAAACACCAATGTCCTCACATCTACATGGAGTGCTGTCGGAAGAAAGCAGCATCTATCATCCAGGGCATCACCATTCAGGCCATGCTTTCTTCTCACTGTTGCCATCAAGAAGGTGGTACAGGAGCCTCAGGGCCCACTTCACAAGGTTCAGGAACAGTTATTACCCCTCAATCATCAGGCTCTTGAACCAGAATGGATAACTCCACTTGCCCCCATAACTGAACTGTCCCCACAACCTATGGACTCACTTTCAAGGACTCTTCATCTCATGTCCTTGATATGTATTGCTTATTTATTTTTAATATTACTTTTTGTATTTGCACAGTTTGTTGACTTTTGCACATTGGTTGTTTGCCTGTCCTGTTAGGTCTTGTTTCTCATTGTGTTTCTTGCATTTACTTTGAATTGCTGCAAGAAAATGAATCTCAGGGTTGTGTATAGTGGCATATATGTACATTGATAATGAATTTACTTTGAACTTTGAATTTTAACTAAACTAATCCCTTCTAACTACGCAATGTCCATATCCTGTCATTCTTTGCACATTCATGTGCCCATCCAAGTGCCTCTTAAATTCCTCCATTGAATTTGCCAGCAACACCCCCCTCAGCAGCATTCCAGGCACATGTGTAACAGGAACAAACTTAGCCTGCGCATCTCTTATGAACTTACCTTCTTGCATCTTAAGAGGCCAGACAGCATCTATGGGAGGAGGTAGTGACGAAAGCGGGAGGTCTGGCCTGCTGAGTTCTGCCAGCATTTTGTGTTTTTATTTATTTCCAGCATCTGCAGATTCACCCGTGTTGCCCTCTAGTATTAGACATTTCTTCCCTGGGAGAACGTCTACAATATCTCTACCTCACATAATTTTCTCCCTTTAGCCACCACTGTTCCAGAGAAAGCAACTCCATTTTGTTCAACACACACAAAATGCTGGTTGTTCAAATTTCCAGCATCTTCAGATTTCCTCGTGTTTGTCCATTTTGTTCAAAGCTCATGCCTGCTAATCTAGGCAGCATCCTAGCAAACCTCTTCTGCCCCCTCCACATCGTCCCTATAATGGGGCAACCAGAACCGAATACAATACTGCAGGCACTCTAACCAGCACTTCATCAAACAGCAACATAACTTCGTTATCCTTGAACTTATTACCTCAAATAAAAAAGGCAGAAGTGCCATGTGCCTTCCTTACCATCTTTTTAACCTGCGCAGCCAATTTCAAGGAGCTATGGATTTGGACCCCAAGATCCCTCTATATATCATCTCTGTTAAGGGTTTTGCCATTAACAGTGTACAGTCCCTTTACATTTGATCTCCCAAGTGCTTCTAAACTGAAGCAAGAGGCAGAGAGAGAAGAAGTAAAGGCATCTTGGAGAGAAGCTGATCGGGGAAAAGAGGCTAGACTGCGCAGGCGTGTGATGTAGGGTGCCAAAGGTTTAAAACAAAAGACCACCATATACAGCGGCCAACGCCGGAGTGGACTGAGGCAGAGTGGGACAGCTTTGGTGAAGTTTGAATGGGGTATGCGCAAGAAAGCGTGAAAGCGGGAGAATGTAAAAAGCGAGAGGAGTCTGAGGACGAGCTTCACTCCCAGTGAGGTAAGGCCGGGTAAGTTTCTTTAATTAATTTAATTACCTTAGGAGTAGGTAATGGAGGCTGCAGTTAGGGCAGTCGAGTGCTCCGTTTGCAGTATGTGGGAAGTCAGGGCGAGCACAGCTGTCCCTGATGACTACACCTGCAAAAGGTGCATCCAGCTGCAGCTCCTGACAAACCGTGTTCGGGAACTGGAGCTGGAGGCAGAGGCAGAAATAGACAGGAGTTTCAGGGAGATAGTCACCCCTAAGAGTCAGGAGACAGGTAGCTGGGTGACTGTCAGGAGAGGGAAGAGGAATAGACAGAATGAGCAGAGACCCCTGTGGCCGTTCCCATCAACAATAAGTATACAGCTATGTGTGGAGCCAAAAGAGATGGGGGAGATTCTGAACCATTTCTTTTCTTCGGTCTTCACTAAGGAGAAGGATATTGAATTGTGTAAGGTAAGGGAAACAAGAAGGGAAGTTATGGAAACTATGGCCATTAAAGAGGAGGAAGTATTGACACTTTTAAGGAATATAAAAGTGGATAAGTCTCCGGGTCCTGACAGGATATTCCCTAGGACCTTGAGGGAAGTTAGTGTAGAAATAGCAGAGTTTCTGACAGAAATAGTTCAAATGTCATTAGAGACGGGGATGGTGCCAGAGGATTGGCTTATTGCTCGTGTTGTTCCATTGTTTAAAAAGGGTTCTAAGAGTAAACCTAGCAATTACAGGCCTGTAAGTTTGACGTCAGTGGTGGGTAAATTAATGGAAAGTATTCTTAGAGATGGTATATATAATTATCTGGATAGACAGGGTCTGATTAGGAACAGTCTACATGGATTTGTGCGTGGAAGGTCATGTTTAACAAATCTTATTTAATTTTTTGAAGAGGTTAAAGCAGTGGATGTTATCTATATGGACTTCAGTAAGACCTATGACAAGGATCCTTACGGAAGGTTAGTTAGGAAGGTTCAATCATTAGGTATTAATATTGAAGTAGTAAAATGGATTCAACAGTGGCTGGATGGGAGATGCCAGAGAGTAGTGGTGGATAACTGTTTGTCAGGTTGGAGGCCGGTGACTAGTGGTGTGCCTCAGGGATCTGTACTGGGTCCAATGTTGTTTGTCATATACATTAATGATCTGGTTGATGGGGTGGTAAATTGGATTAGTAAGTATGCAGATGATACTAAGACAGGTGGTGTTGTGGATAATGAAGTAGGTTTTCAGTGTCAGGGTCCAGTCCGGAACCACAGAGTCCGCTCCGGGTCCTGCAGTTGTCCCTCCCATCACCCGTGATCTAGTTAGGACCCTCCTGGTTCAAGGAGACACACCTGTAACTCATTGAGCTGCAGGTGTTTATAAGGGGCCTTGGGACTGGGACCGGGACCAGGCGGGTGGTCGTTTTGTTCTGTTTCCTGTTTCTCCGCCGGCTCTGAACTCGTCTCTGCATTCTGTTATCCCGCCCGGGCTCAGACCTATTCTTCATCATGCTTCTCTGCCCGTACCAGTATTGCCAGGTTGGTCTGCTCCCCATCTTTCTTCCCATGCGCTGGTCCCGCTTCTCTGCTCGGTTTTGTTTTTTGCGCGGTCGCGCTGTCTGCCGGCCGTTTCCGAATTTCCCGTTGTCATGGCTGTTGTGTTGGTCGACCTGGACCTATGCCCGTTCCTACCCCTTGCCCCTGTCGGGCACGTCTGGCCGACCCGCCCTGGTCCGGCGGGGGTTCTGCCCCCTACTTCTCTTCCGCCCAAACCCTGGGATAGTGACCCGCACCGGCCTAGAGGTCCGCGTCGTGCCCAGGCCTCCGGTGTTTCCGCCTGGGAGGCGCCTCTACCCGGGACGCCCAGGGAGGGCTCTCTGCTAGCTTATTGCCCTAGACCTGTCTGTCTGTCTGCCTGCCTGAATCCCGGGAGCCTGCCTACCTGCCTGAACTCCGGGAGCCCGCTCCGCTCCGCCCGCCTGGGACTCCGGGAGCCCGCTCCGCTCCGCCCGCCTGGGACTCCGGGAGCCCGCTCCGCTCCGCCCGCCTGGGACTCCGGGAGCCCGCTCCGCTCCGCCCGCCTGGGACTCCGGGAGCCCGCTCCGCTCCGCCCGCCTGGGACTCCGGGAGCCCGCTCCGCTCCGTCCGCCTGGGACTCCGGGAGCCCGCTCCTCTCCGCCCGCCTGGGACTCCGGGAGCCCGCTCCGCTCCGCCCGCCTGGGACTCCGGGAGCCCGCTCCGCTCCGCCCGCCTGGGACTCCGGGAGCCCGCTCCGCTCCGCCCGCCTGGGACTCCGGGAGCCCGCTCCGCTCCGCCCGCCTGGGACTCCGGGAGCCCGCTCCGCTCCGCCCGACTGAACTCTATCTACCTGAACCCCAGCTCTACCCTTAAGTGCCATGGCATCCCCATCCTGTCCTCCCCCTAGTCCTTCAGTGTCTGCGTCATGCGTTTGGATCCATCCGGCCCCACCTGACATGTGGAGAGATTTAGGCCAGTTAGAATAGTGGGCTGAAAGATTGAAGATGGAATTTAATGCTGATAAGTGTGAGGTGCTACATTTTTGTAAGTCTAATCAAAATAGGACATACATGGTAAATGGTAGGGCATTGAAGAATGCAGTAGAACAGAGTGATCTAGGAATAATGGTGCGAAGTTCCCTGAAGGTGGAATCTCATGTGGACAGGGTGGTGAAGAAAGCTTATGGTATGCTGGCCTTTATAAATCAGAGCATTGAGTATAGGAGTTGGGATGTAACGTTAAAATTGTTCAAGGCATTGGTAAGGCCAAATTTGGAGTATTGTGTACAGTTCTGGTCACTGAATTATAGGAAAGATGTCAACAAAATAGAGGGAGTACTGAGAAGATTTACTAGAACATTACCTGGGTTTCAGCACCTAAGTTACAGTGAAATGTTGAACAAGTTAGGTCTTTATTCTTTGGAGCGTAGAAGGTTGAGGGGGGACTTGATAGAGGTATTTAAAATTGAGGGGGATAGATGGAGTTGATGTGAATAGGCTTTTTCCATTGAGAGTAGGGGAGATTCAAACAAGAGGACAAGAGTTGAGAGTTAGGGGGCAAAAGTTTAGGGGTAACACGAGGGGGAATTTCTTTACTCAGAGTGGTAGCTGTGTGGAACGAGCTTCCAGTAGAAGTGGTAGAGGCAGGTTCGATATTGTCATTTAGAGTAAAATTAGATAGGTATATGGACAGGAAAGGAATGGAGGGTTATGGACTGAGTGCATGTCAGTGGGACTAGGTGAGAGTAAGCATTCGGCATGGACTAGAAGGGTCAAGATGGCCTGTTTCCGTGCTGTAGTTATCTGGTTATAATACCTCACACTTGACTGGATTAAACTCCATCTGCAACTTCTCTACCCATATCTGCAGCTGGTCTACCGTACATCCTGATATTTTCTTTGGCAATCTTCTACGTTATCCACAAAGCCATAACACTGGTATCGGATAAGGAGCCACAATGTCCAACTTAGGAATGTGTGTTAGCCAATCAGGATTGTGGGATGTGAGGGAAGGTTCTGGAGAGCTGTGGGGTCGAATTTTCTAAAGGACAGTAGTCTGGTTTGGGGTCTTTTGGCAGGAGCTGCGGAGGGGTGGGGGGGACAAGGGACGATGCCACAGAACTTCGTTAGAAGGAGAGTCCTCATTGCAAGGAGTGCTTTGTGCAGATGAATGACTCCATGAAGTAAGGGCCAATACTCCGGAGAAAGCCAGTTCAGTCAAGATGGTCGAGGGGAGTTGGAAATGTGGTGTGTGCTTTCACATGTGAGTAAAGAAGTACACCCGAATGCTCCAGTATGAGCTCTGACGTTAGGTGCACATTGGACTGGTTTAACTGTAATGGGCCCTTACATTTTACCCTTCTTTTTTCTGTAACTGGTTGTTAAAGTTGAAAATTTGGTAAATATATTTTCTTTATAATTTTATGCTGGTATACGATCTGTTATTTCTGGGCTACATATAACTGTGAATAGGCAGTATTTACACAGTGACAGGAGTTGAACAGCAAGACAGGCAAGAAAATGACCTGGAGCAGGGATAGCTGAATGGATTAAATTGCTTTAATTTCAATGCCAAGAAGCCTGACAGGTAAAGTGGATCAGCTTAAGAGCTTAGGTAGCTATGTGAGACTGGGATATTATGGAAACATGGCTAAGGGAGGGACATCATTGGCAGCTAAATGTTTTTGGATACATATGCTTTAGGCAGAATAGAGGTGGAGGAAAGAAAGAAGGGGGAATTGCATTTTTGATTAAGAAGAATGTCGCAGCAGTAGTCAGAGATGAAGTTACTGGAGGTTTTATGGGTGGAGCTAAAAATAACAAGGGGAAGATCACATTGTTGCGATTGTACCCTCTAATAGTCAATGATAATTAGAAGAACAATGTACAGGGAGATTGTGCAGAGTTGTCAGAAAAATAGGGTTCTTAAGAGATTTTAATTTCCTAATGTAGACTTGGACTGCCATTCTGTTAAGGGCTTAGATGGGGTGGAATGTATTAAATGCATTCAGGAAACTTTATTTGGGTAATATATAGAGGAAGCCCAACCTACACTTGGGTAATATATAGAGGAAGCCCAGCCTACACTTGGGTAATATATAGAGGAAGCCCAGCCTACACTTGGGTAACATATAGAGGAAGCCCAGCCTACACTTGGGTAATATATAGAGGAAGCCCAGCCTACACTTGGGTAACATATAGAGGAAGCCCAGCCTACACTTGGGTAACATATAGAGGAAGCCCAGCCTATGCTTGGGTAACATATAGAGGAAGCCCAGCCTACGCTTGGGTAATATATAGAGGAAGCCCAGCCTACACTTGGGTAACATATAGAGGAAGCCCAGCCTACACTTGGGTAATATATAGAGGAAGCCCAGCCTACACTTGGGTAACATATAGAGGAAGCCCAGCCTACGCTTGGGTAACATATAGAGGAAGCCCAGCCTATGCTTGGGTAACATATAGAGGAAGCCCAGCCTACACTTGGGTAATATATAGAGGAAGCCCAGCCTACACTTGGGTAACATATAGAGGAAGCCCAGCCTACACTTGGGTAATATATAGAGGAAGCCCAGCCTACACTTGGGTAACATATAGAGGAAGCCCAGCCTACACTTGGGTAACATATAGAGGAAGCCCAGCCTACACTTGGGTAATATATAGAGGAAGCCCAGCCTACGCTTGGGTAACATATAGAGGAAGCCCAGCCTACGCTTGGGTAATATATAGAGGAAGCCCAGCCTACACTTGGGTAACATATAGAGGAAGCCCAGCCTACACTTGGGTAACATATAGAGGAAGCCCAGCCTACACTTGGGTAACATATAGAGGAAGCCCAGCCTACACTTGGGTAACATATAGAGGAAGCCCAGCCTACACTTGGGTAACATATAGAGGAAGCCCAGCCTACACTTGGGTAACATATAGAGGAAGCCCAGCCTACACTTGGGTAACATATAGAGGAAGCCCAGCCTACACTTGGGTAACATATAGAGGAAGCCCAGCCTACACTTGGGTAACATATAGAGGAAGCCCAGCCTACACTTGGGTAATATATAGAGGAAGCCCAGCCTACACTTGGGTAACATATAGAGGAAGCCCAGCCTACACTTGGGTAACATATAGAGGAAGCCCAGCCTACACTTGGGTAACATATAGAGGAAGCCCAGCCTACACTTGGGTAACATATAGAGGAAGCCCAGCCTACACTTGGGTAACATATAGAGGAAGCCCAGCCTACACTTGGGTAACATATAGAGGAAGCCCAGCCTATGCTTGGGTAATATATAGAGGAAGCCCAGCCTACACTTGGGTAATAAGCCAAGTGACTGAGGCGACCAGTGGCCATATTTCTTTTTGCTTTTTTGCGTTGCTCTGTCGTGGCAGGTGAGCCCGGACCGGTGCCATGCTGGAACTCGGGGAGGCTGACACTGCCCCTGAAGACCATGTGGGCAGGAGGAGTGTTCAGCTGCAGCCCCTGATAGACCGCATGGCAGCACTGGAACTGCTCATGGACTCGCTTTGGAGCATCCGAGATGCTGAGAATGTCATGGATACCACATTCAGTGAGTTGGTCACACCGCAGTTTAAGGATCTAAGGAAAGATAGGGAATGGGTGACCAACAGTAAGAGTAGTAGCAGGAAAATAGTACAGGAGTCTCCTGCGGTCATCTCCCTCCAAAACAGACACACTGCTTTGGAGTCTGTTGGGGGAGAAGGCTCATCAGGTGAAGGCAGCAGTAGACAAGATCATAGCACCGTGTTTGGCTCTGCTGTGCACGAGGGCAAAAAAAAGAGTGGCGGAGCTGTTGTGGTAGGGGATTCCATGGTAAGGGCAACAGAGAGGAGCTTCTGTGGCTGCAAACGGGACTCCCATATGGTGCGTTGCCTCCCGGGTGCAAGGGTCAGAGATGTCTTGGAGAGGCTGCAGGGCATTCTGAAAGGGGAGGGTGAGCAGCTAACATGTAGGTATTCACGACATAGGAAGAAAGTGGGATGAGGTCCTACGAGCTGAATTTGGGGAGCTAGGAGATAAATTAAAGAGTAGGACCTCAAAGTTAATAATCTCAGGATTAATACCAGTGCCACGTGCTAGCCAGAGTTGGAATAGCAGGATAGCCAGAATATGTGGCTTGAGCGGTGGTACAGGAGGGAGGGCTTCAGATTCTGGGTGCATTGGAACCGCTTCCGGGGGAGGTGGGACCAGTACCATCCGGACGGTCTACATCTGGGCAGGGCCCGGATCAATGTCCTAGGGAGATTGTTTGCTCGTGATCTTGTGGAGGTTTTAAACAAATATGGCAGGGGGGTGGGAACCCACACAGAAAAGGGAAGTGATGCAGGGACCAAAGCTAGAGTTAATTAAGATAAAAGAATAGAGTGCATAAAAGTACAAAGCAAAAATCACATAGGTCACTAGATTGTAAAAGGACAATGAGGACAAGAGCACTTTATCTAAATGCCCGTAGTATTAGAAACAAGGTTAGTGAACTTGTGGCACAGGTCAGTACCAAGGCATATGATATAGTGGCCATTACAGAAACATGATTGCAAGGTGGAGATGACTGGAATTAAATATCCAAGGGTATCAGGTAATACGGAAGGATAGACAGGAGGGCAAAGGAGGTGGGGTGGCACTCTTAAGGATGAGATCAGGATGATTGTGAGAGATGATATAAGATCTACAGAGCAAAATGCTCAGTCCATCTGGGTAGAGATTAAGAATAGTAAAGGGAAAAAAGTCACTGGTGTGTGTTGTCTATAGGCCACCTAATAAAAATATTACAGTGGCAGAGGTGATTAGCCAAGAAATTACTGAGGCTTGTAAGAACAGAACGGCAGTTGCCATGCAGGATTTTAACTTCCAGATAGATTGGGTGAATCAGGTTGGTCAAGGAAGTCGTGAGGAGGACTTCATAGAATGTATCCGTGATGGCTTTCTTGAGCAGCATGTTAGTGAACCTATAAGGGAAAATGCTATCTTGGATCTAGTCCTGTGCAATGAGACAGGTAAGATTAACGATCTTGTAGTCAGGGATCCTCTTGGAAAGAGTGATCATAGTATGATTGAATTTCGCATGCAGATGGAGGATGTAATTATCATGGTCTGTGATGTCCGTATTCCGGTTCATGGTCTGGTCCGTGGACTCCGGACTCTATGTCTTCTGGATGTCTGTTGTCTCAGTTGGGCTGAATCACAGGCACCTGATTCTCATATTCAGGCTGGAATATAAACGGCCCTGGGTTCGAGTGTGGTGGCTGGTTTGTCCCGTTAGTATCCTGTCCTTGCCTCTGTGGGGTAATTCAGGCCGTTCTTGTAGTTACCCTACGGTGGGATCTGTCCCTTCCTGTCCTTGCCTCCGTTGGTTAAGTCAGACCGTCTTTGCCGTTACCGAGGCTGGACTGCTCCCTTTCTTCCCTCTGAAGCCCTACCAGCAACCTCACCTGTATGGCCGTCAGGTTCAGCTGTCGGAGGGAGAGCGGAGCCTTGCCACACCAACAGAAGGAACCACCTATCGTTGAGATTGGGACTGTCTCTCTGTGTCCCTGTGTTTAGTATCTGTGTATGAATACCGGCTCTATTTCCTGTCCCCAAGGAGGGGTCCCGACTCTATGTAAAGCCCCAGCCCTACGTCCTGTCACCAAAGAGCGGTCCTGACTCTGTGTAAAGCCCCGGCCCTACGTCCTGTCCCCAAGGAGGGGTCCTGACTCTGTGAAAAGCCCCAGCCCTACGTCCTGTCCCCAAGGAGGGGTCCTATGTAAAGCCCCAGCCCTACGTCCTGTCCCCAAGGAGGGGTCCTGACTCTATGTAAATCTCCAGCCCTACGTCCTGTCCCCAAGGAGGGGTCCTGACTCTCTGTAAAGCCCCGGCCCTACGTCCTGTCCCCAAGCAGGGGTCCTGACGCTATGTAAATCCCCGGCCCTACGTCCTGTCCCCAAGGAGGGGTCCTGACTATAAGTAAATCCCCGGCCCTACGTCCTGTCCCCAAAGAGGGGTCCTGACTATGTGTAAAGCCCCGGCCCTACGTCCTGACCCCAAGGAGGGGTCCTGACTCTGTATAAAATCCCGGCCCTATGTCCTGTCCCCAAGCAGGGGTCCTGACTCTCTGTAAAGCCCCGGCCCTACGTCCTGACCCCAAGGAGGGGTGCTGACTCTGTGTAAAATCCCGGCCCTACGTCCTGTCCACAAGGAACGGTCCTGACTCTATGTACAGCCCCGGCCCGATGTCCTGTACCCAAGGAGGGGTCCTGACTCTATATAAAGCCCCGGCCCTACGTCCTGTCCCCAAAGAGGGGTCCTGACTATAAGTAAATCCCCGGCCCTACGTCCTGTCCCCAAAGAGGGGTCCTGACTATGTGTAAAGCCCCGGCCCTACGTCCTGTCCCCAAGTAGGGGTATTGACTCTATGTAAAGCCCCAGCCCTACGTCCTGTCCCCAAGGAGGGGTCCTGACTCCGTGTAAACCCCCGGCCATACGTCCTGTCCCCAGGGAGGGGTCCTGACTCTATGTAAAGCCCGGCCCTATGTCCTGTCCCCAAGGAGGGGTCCTGACTCTGTGTAAATCCCCGGCCCTACGTCCTGTCCCCAAGGAGGGGTCCTGACTCTATGTAAAGCCCCGGCCCTACGTCCTGTCCCCAAGGAGGGCTCCTGACTCTGTGTAAAGCCCCGGCCCTATGTCCTGTCCCCAAGGAGGGGTCCCGACTCTATGTAAAGCCCCGGCCCTAAGTCCAGTCCCCAAAGAGGGGTCCTGACTATGTGTAAAGTCCCGGCCCTACGTCCTGTCCCCAAGGAGGGGTCCTGACTCTGTGTATGAGTCCCGGCCCTACATCATGCCCCCAAGGAGGGGTCCAGACTCTATGTGAAGCCCCGGCCCTACGTCCAATCCCAAGGAGGGGTCCTGACTATGTGTAAAGCCCCGGCCCTACGTCCTGTCCCCAAGGAGGGGTCCCAATTCTGTGTAAAGCCCCGGCCCTACATCCTGTCCACAAGGATGGGTCCCAACTCTGTGTAAATCCCCGGCCCTATGTCCTGTCCCCAAGCAGGGGTCCTGACTCTGTGTAAAGCCCCAGCCCTATGTCCTGTCCCCAAGGAGGGGTCCTGACTCTGTGTAAATCCCCGGCCCTACGTCTTGTCCCCAAGGAGGGGACCCGACTCTATGTAAAGCTCCGGCCCTACGTCCTGTCACCAAGGAGGGGTCCCGACTCTATGTAAATCCCCGGCCCTACGTCTTGTCCCCAAGGAGGGGTCCCGACTCTATGTAAACCCTGGCCCTACGTCTTATCCCCAAGGAGGGGTCCCGACTCTATGTAAATCCCCGGCCCTACGTCTTGTCCCCAAGGAGGGGTCCCGACTCTATGTAAAGCCCCAGCCCTTCGTCCTGTCCCCAAGGAGGGGTCCTGACTCTGTGTAAATCCCCGGCCCTACGTCCTGTCCCCAAGGAGGGGTCCTGACTCTATGTAAAGCCCCGGCCCTACGTCCTGTCCCCAAGGAGGGCTCCTGACTCTGTGTAAAGCCCCGGCCCTACGTCCTGTCCCCAAGGAGGGGTCCCGACTCTATGTAAAGCCCCGGCCCTACATCCAGTCCCCAAAGAGGGGTCCTGACTATGTGTAAAGTCCCGGCCCTACATCCTGTCCCCAAGGAGGGGTCCTGACTCTATGTAAAGCCCCGACCCTACGTCCTGTCCCCAAGGAGGGGTCCTGACTCTGTGTAAATACCCGGCCCTACGTCCTGTCCCCAAGGAGGGGTCCTGACTCTATGTAAAGCCCCAGCCCTACGTCCTGTCCCCAAGGAGGGGTCCTGACTCTATGTAAAGCCCCAGCCCTACGTCCTGTCCCCAAGGAGGGGTCCTGACTGTGTAAATTCCCGGCCCTACGTCCTGTCCCCAAGGAGGGGTCCTGATTCTGTGTAAAGCCCCGGCCCTACGTCCTGTCCCCAAGGAGGGCTCCTGACTCTGTGTAAAGCCCCGGCCCTACGTCCTGTCCCCAAGGAGGGGTCCTGACTCTATGTAAAACCCCGGCCCTACGTCCTGTCCCCAAGGAGGGGTCCTGACTATGTGTAAAGCCCCAGCCCTACGTCCTGTCCCCAAAGAGGGGTCCTGACTCTGTGTAAAGCCCCGGCCCTACGTCCTGTCCCCAAGGAGGGGTCTTGACTCTGTGTAAATCCCCGGCCCTACGTCCTGTCTCCAAGGAGGTGTCCTGACTCTATGTAAATCCCTGGCCTTACGTCCTGTCCCCAAGCAGGGGTCCCGACTTCGTGTAAAGCCCCGGCCCTACGTCCTGTCCTCAAGCAGGGGTCCCGACTTCGTGTAAAGCCCCGGCCCTACGTCCTGTCCCCAAGGAGGGGCCCTGACTCTATGTAAAACCCCGGCCCTACGTCCTGTCCCCAAGGAGGGGTCCTGACTATGTGTAAAGCCCCAGCCCTACGTCCTGTCCCAAAAGAGGGGTCCTGACTCTCTGTAAAGCCCCGGCCCTACGTCCTGTCCCCAAGGAGGGTTCCTGACTCTGTGTAAATCCCCGGCCCTACGTCCTGTCCCCAAGGAGGTGTCCTGACTCTATGTAAATCCCCGGCCCTACGTCCTGTCCCCAAGCAGGGGTCCCGACTTTGTGTAAAGCCCCGGCCCTACGTCCTGTCCCCAAGGAGGGGTCCTGACTCTGTATAAAGCCCCGGCCCTACGTCCTGTCCCCAAGGAGGGCTCCTGACTCTGTGTAAAGCCCCGGCCCTACGTCCTGTCCCCAAGGAGGGGTCCCGACTCTATGTAAAGCCCCGGCCCTACGTCCAGTCCCCAAAGAGGGGTCCTGACTATGTGTAAAGTCCCGGCCCTACGTCCTGTCCCCAAGGAGGGGTCCTGACTCTGTGTATGTCCCGGCCCTACGTCATGCCCCCAAGGAGGGCTCCAGACTCTGTGTAAAGCCCAGGCCGTACATCCTGTCCCCAAGGAGGGGTCCTGACTGTGTAAATACCCGGCCCTACGTCCTGTCCCCAAGGAGGGGTCCTGACTCTGTGTAAAGCCCCAGCCCTACGTCCTGTCCCCAAAGAGGGGTCCTGACTCTATGTAAAGCCCCAGCCCTACGTACTGTCCCCAAGGAGGGGTCCAGACTCTGTGTAAAGCCCCGGCCCTACGTCCTGTCCCCAAGGAGGGGTCCTGACTGTGTAAATTCCCGGCCCTACATCCTGTCCCCAAGGAGGGGTCCTGATTCTGTGTAAAGCCCCGGCCCTACGTCCTGTCCCCAAGGAGGGCTCCTGACTCTGTGTAAAGCCCCGGCCCTACGTCCTGTCCCCAAGGAGGGGTCCTGACTCTATGTAAAACCCCGGCCCTACGTCCTGTCCCCAAGGAGGGGTCCTGACTATGTGTAAAGCCCCAGCCCTACGTCCTGTCCCCAAAGAGGGGTCCTGACTCTGTGTAAAGCCCCGGCCCTACGTCCTGTCCCCAAGGAGGGGTCTTGACTCTGTGTAAATCCCCGGCCCTACGTCCTGTCTCCAAGGAGGTGTCCTGACTCTATGTAAATCCCCGGCCTTACGTCCTGTCCCCAAGCAGGGGTCCCGACTTCGTGTAAAGCCCCGGCCCTACGTCCTGTCCTCAAGCAGGGGTCCCGACTTCGTGTAAAGCCCCGGCCCTACGTCCTGTCCCCAAGGAGGGGCCCTGACTCTATGTAAAACCCCGGCCCTACGTCCTGTCCCCAAGGAGGGGTCCTGACTATGTGTAAAGCCCCAGCCCTATGTCCTGTGCCAAAAGAGGGGTCCTGACTCTGTGTAAAGCCCCGGCCCTACGTCCTGTCCCCAAGGAGGGTTCCTGACTCTGTGTAAATCCCCGGCCCTACGTCCTGTCCCCAAGGAGGTGTCCTGACTCTATGTAAATCCCCGGCCCTACGTCCTGTCCCCAAGCAGGGGTCCCGACTTTGTGTAAAGCCCCGGCCCTACGTCCTGTCCCCAAGGAGGGGTCCTGACTCTGTGTTCCATATGAGTCCCGGCCCTATGTCCTGTTCCCAAGGAGGGGTCCCGGCTCTGTGTTCCATATGAGTCCCGGCCCTATGTCCTGTCCCCAAGGAGGGGTCCCGGCTCTGTGTTCCATATGAGCCCCAGCCCTATGTCCTGTCCCCAAAGAGGGGTCCCGACTCTGTGTTCCATATGAGTCCCGGCCCTGCATCCTGTCCCCAAGGAGGGGTCCCGGCTCTGTGTTCCATATGAGTCCCGGCCCTATGTCCTGTTCCCAAGGAGGGGTCCCGGCTCTGTGTTCCATATGAGCTCCGGCCCTACATCCTGTCCCCAAGGAGGGGTCCCGGCTCTGTGTTCCATATGAGCCCCGGCCCTACATCCTGTCCCCAAGGAGGGGTCCCGGCTCTGTGTTCCATATGAGCCCCGGCCCTATGTCCTGTCCCCAAGGAGGGGTCCCGGCTCTGTGTTCTATATGAGTCCCGGCCCTATGTCCTGTCCCCAAGGAGGGGTCCCGGCTCTGTGTTCCATATGAGTCCCGGCCCTATGTCCTGTCCCCAAGGAGGGGTCCCGGCTCTGTGTTCTATATGAGTCCCGGCCCTATGTCCTGTCCCCAAGGAGGGGTCCCGGCTCTGTGTTCCATATGAGTCCCGGCCCTATGTCCTGTTCCCAAGGAGGGGTCCCGGCTCTGTGTTCCATATGAGTCCCGGCCCTATGTCCTGTCCCCAAGGAGGGGTCCCGGCTCTGTGTTCCATATGAGTCCCGGCCCTATGTCCTGTTCCCAAGGAGGGTTCCCGGCTCTGTGTTCCATATGAGCCCCGGCCCTACTTCCTGTCCCCAAGGAGGGGTCCCGGCTCTGTGTTCCATATGAGTCCTGGCCCTATGTCCTGTCCCCAAGGAGGGGTCCCGGCTCTCTGTTCCATATGAGCCCCGGCCCTACATCCTGTCCCCAAGGAGGGGTCCCGGCTCTGTGTTCCATATGAGCCCCGGCCCTACATCCTGTCCCCAAGGAGGGGTCCCGGCTCTGTGTTCCATATGAGCCCCGGCCCTACATCCTGTCCCCAAGGAGGGGTCCCGGCTCTGTGTTCCATATGAGCCCCGGCCCTACATCCTGTCCCCAAGGAGGGGTCCCGGCTCTGTGTTCCATATGAGCCCCGGCCCTACATTCTGTCCCCAAGGAGGGGTCCCGGCTCTGTGTTCCATATGAGTCCCGGCCCTATGTCCTGTCCCCAAGGAGGGGTCCCGGCTCTGTGTTCCATATGAGCCCCGGCCCTACATCCTGTCCCCAAGGAGGGTTCCCGGCTCTGTGTTCCATATGAGCCCCGGCCCTACATTCTGTCCCCAAGGAGGGGTCCCGGCTCTGTGTTCCATATGAGTCCCGGCCCTATGTCCTGTCCCCAAGGAGGGGTCCCGGCTCTGTGTTCCATATGAGTCCCGGCCCTATGTCCTGTCCCCAAGGAGGGGTCCCGGCTCTGTGTTCCATATGAGCCCAGGCCCTATATCCTGTCCCCAAGGAGGGGTCCCGGCTCTGTGTTCCATATGAGCCCCGGCCCTACATCCTGTTCCCAAGGAGGGGTCCCGGCTCTGTGTTCCATATGAGCCCCGGCCCTACATCCTGTCCCCAAGGAGGGGTCCCGGCTCTGTGTTCCATATGAGCCCCGGCCCTACATTCTGTCCCCAAGGAGGGGTCGCGGCTCTGTGTTCCATATGAGTCCCGGCCCTATGTCCTGTCCCCAAGGAGGGGTCCCGGCTCTGTGTTCCATATGAGCCCCGGCCCTACATCCTGTCCCCAAGGAGGGTTCCCGGCTCTGTGTTCCATATGAGCCCCGGCCCTACATCCTGTCCCCAAGGAGGGGTCCTGACTATGTGTAAAGCCCCAGCCCTACGTCCTGTCCCCAAAGAGGGGTCCCGGCTCTGTGTAAAGCCCCGGCCCTACGTCCTGTCCCCAAGGCGGGGTCCCGACTCTGTGTAAAGCCCTGGCCCTACGTCCCGTCCCCAAGGAGGGGATTGACTCTATGTAAATCCCCGGCCCTACGTCCTGTCCCCAAGCAGGGGTCCCGACTCTGTGTAAAGCCCCGGCCCTACGTCCTGTCCCCAAGCAGGGGTCCTGACTCTGTGTAAAGCCCCGGCCCTACATCCTGTCCCCAAAGAGGGGTCCCGACTCTGTAAAGCCCCGGCCCTACTTCCTGTCCCCAAGGAGGGGTCCCGACTCTATGTAAAGCCCCGGCCCTATGTCCTGTCCCCAAGGATAGGTCCTGACTCTGTGTAAAGCCCCGGCCCTACGTCCTGTCCCCAAGGAGGGGTCCCGACTTTGTGTAAAGCCCAAGCCCTAGGTCCTGTCCCCAAGGAGGGGTCCCGACTCTGTGTAAAGCCCCGGCACTACGTCCTGTCCCCAAGGAGGGGTCCTGACTGTGTAAATTCCCGGCCCTATGTCCTGTCCCCATGGAGGGCTCCTGACTCTGTGTAAAGCCCCGGCCCTACTTCCTGTCCCCAAGGAGGGGTCCCGACTCTATGTAAAGCCCCGGCCCTATGTCCTGTCCCCAAGGATAGGTCCTGACTCTGTGTAAAGCCCCGGCCCTACGTCCTGTCCCCAAGGAGGGGTCCCGACTTTGTGTAAAGCCCAAGCCCTAGGTCCTGTCCCCAAGGAGGAGTCCCGACTCTGTGTAAAGCCCCGGCACTACGTCCTGTCCCCAAGGAGGGGTCCTGACTGTGTAAATTCCCGGCCCTACGTCCTGTCCCCATGGAGGGCTCCTGACTCTGTGTAAAGCCCTGGCCCTACGTCCTGTCCCCATGGAGGGGTCCTGACTATGTGTAAAGCCCCAGCCCTACGTCCTGTCCCCAATGAGGGGTCCTGACTCTGTGTAAAGCCCCGGCCCTACGTCCTGTCCCCATGGAGGGGTCCTGACTATGTGTAAAGCCCCGGCCCTACGTCCTGTCCCCAAGCAGGGGTCCCGACTTTGTGTAAAGCCCCGGCCCTACATCCTGTCCCCAAGGAGGGGTCCTGACTCTTTGTAAAGCCCCAGCCCTACGTCCTGTCCCCAAGGAGGGGTCCTGCCTCTGTGTAAAGCCCTAGCCCTACGTCCTGTCTCCAAGCAGGGGTTCTGACTCTATGTAAAGCCCCGGCCCTACGTCCTGTCCCCAAGGAGCGGTCCTGACTCTGTAAAGCCCCGGCCCTACGTCCTGTCCCCAAGGAGGGGTCCTGACTCCGTGTAAAGCCCCAGCCCTACGTCCTGTCCCCAAGGAGGGGTCCTGACTCCGTGCTCCTGTGCTCCAGTCCAAGGCTGCATGGAGGTTCCAGTCTGTGTCCAAGTAGAAGTCGTAGCCCAGGCCCCGAGTCCTGGTCTCTTCCCGCGCTAGTGTCCGTGTCCAGCTACGCCTCTCCCCGCTTCTGTTTTGCTCTCCCTCAACCTAGGCTCTGCGTTCCTGCCCCCCCTCGACCTAGGCTCTGCGTTCCTGCCCTCCCTCGACCTAGGCTCTGCGTTCCTGCCCTCCCTCGACCTAGGCTCTGCGTTGCTGCCCTCCCTCGACCTAGGCTCTGCGTTCCTGCCCTCCCTCGACCAAGACCAAGTCTGAGCTTTGCATAGGTCACTAGATTCTAAAATGACAATGAGTATAAGAACATCTGTTCCCAATGCCCATGTTATGATGGAATGAACCAGCCATACATGGACCCAGCAACGCAGACGCTGTCACCTAACTCTCGTCATCCTGGGTTCCCTCCTGATTGAATACCCCCCCACCCTCCCAAGTCATCCTTAGTCCTGCAGAGCCTGTTAGGTCACCTGGAGGCTCCCATGGGGGGAGGGTGTACTGTCATGGTCCTCTCCATGATGTCCACGTTCCGGTTCATGGTCCAGTCCGTAGACTCCGGACTCCTGGTCTTCTGGCTGTCCGTTGTTTCAGTTGGGCTGAATCACAGGCACCTGATTCTCATTGAGGCTGGAATATAAGTGGCCCTGGGTTCGAGTGTGGTGGCTGGTTCATCCCGTTAGTATCCCTTCCTCGCCTCTGTGGGGTAAGTCAGGCTGTCATTGCCGTTACCCTGAGGCTGGACTGTTCCCTTTCTTCCCTCTGAAGCCTGGCCTGAAGCCCTACCAGCAACCTCACCTGTATCGCCGTCAAGTTCAGCTGTCGGAGTGAGAGCGGAGCCTTGCCACGCCAACAGAAGGAACCACCTGTCGTTGAGCTGGGAACTGTCTGTCTGTGTCCCTGTGTTTAGTGTCTGTGTATGATTCCCGGCCCTATGTCATGTTCCCAAGCAGGGGTCCTGACTCTGTGTAAAGCCCCGGCCCTACGTCCTGTCCCCAAGGAGGGGTCCTGACTCTGTGAAAAGCCCCAGCCCTACGTCCTGTCCCCAAGGAGGGGTCCTGACTCTATGTAAATCTCCAGCCCTACGTCCTGACCCCAAGGAGGGGTCCTGACTCTGTGTAAAATCCCGGCCCTACGTCCTGTCCCCAAGGAGGGGTCCTGACTCTGTGTAAAGTCTCGGCCCTACGTCCTGTTCCCAAGGAGGGGTCCTGACTCTCTGTAAAGCCCCGGCCCTACGTCCTGTCCCCAAGGAGGGGTCCTGACTCTGTGTAAAGTCTCGGCCCTACGTCCTGTTCCCAAGGAGGGGTCCTGACTCTCTGTAAAGCCCCGGCCCTACGTCCTGACCCCAAGGAGGGGTCCTGACTCTATGTAAATCCCCGGCCCTACGTCCTGTCCCCAAGCAGGGGTCCCGACTTTGTGTAAAGCCCCGGCCCTACGTCCTGTCCCCAAGGAGGGGTCCTGACTCTGTATAAAGCCCCGGCCCTACGTCCTGTCCCCAAGGAGGGCTCCTGACTCTGTGTAAAGCCCCGGCCCTACGTCCTGTCCCCAAGGAGGGGTCCCGACTCTATGTAAAGCCCCGGCCCTACGTCCAGTCCCCAAAGAGGGGTCCTGACTATGTGTAAAGTCCCGGCCCTACGTCCTGTCCCCAAGGAGGGGTCCTGACTCTGTGTATGTCCCGGCCCTACGTCATGCCCCCAAGGAGGGCTCCAGACTCTGTGTAAAGCCCAGGCCGTACATCCTGTCCCCAAGGAGGGGTCCTGACTGTGTAAATACCCGGCCCTACGTCCTGTCCCCAAGGAGGGGTCCTGACTCTGTGTAAAGCCCCAGCCCTACGTCCTGTCCCCAAAGAGGGGTCCTGACTCTATGTAAAGCCCCAGCCCTACGTACTGTCCCCAAGGAGGGGTCCAGACTCTGTGTAAAGCCCCGGCCCTACGTCCTGTCCCCAAGGAGGGGTCCTGACTGTGTAAATTCCCGGCCCTACATCCTGTCCCCAAGGAGGGGTCCTGATTCTGTGTAAAGCCCCGGCCCTACGTCCTGTCCCCAAGGAGGGCTCCTGACTCTGTGTAAAGCCCCGGCCCTACGTCCTGTCCCCAAGGAGGGGTCCTGACTCTATGTAAAACCCCGGCCCTACGTCCTGTCCCCAAGGAGGGGTCCTGACTATGTGTAAAGCCCCAGCCCTACGTCCTGTCCCCAAAGAGGGGTCCTGACTCTGTGTAAAGCCCCGGCCCTACGTCCTGTCCCCAAGGAGGGGTCTTGACTCTGTGTAAATCCCCGGCCCTACGTCCTGTCTCCAAGGAGGTGTCCTGACTCTATGTAAATCCCCGGCCTTACGTCCTGTCCCCAAGCAGGGGTCCCGACTTCGTGTAAAGCCCCGGCCCTACGTCCTGTCCTCAAGCAGGGGTCCCGACTTCGTGTAAAGCCCCGGCCCTACGTCCTGTCCCCAAGGAGGGGCCCTGACTCTATGTAAAACCCCGGCCCTACGTCCTGTCCCCAAGGAGGGGTCCTGACTATGTGTAAAGCCCCAGCCCTATGTCCTGTGCCAAAAGAGGGGTCCTGACTCTGTGTAAAGCCCCGGCCCTACGTCCTGTCCCCAAGGAGGGTTCCTGACTCTGTGTAAATCCCCGGCCCTACGTCCTGTCCCCAAGGAGGTGTCCTGACTCTATGTAAATCCCCGGCCCTACGTCCTGTCCCCAAGCAGGGGTCCCGACTTTGTGTAAAGCCCCGGCCCTACGTCCTGTCCCCAAGGAGGGGTCCTGACTCTGTGTTCCATATGAGTCCCGGCCCTATGTCCTGTTCCCAAGGAGGGGTCCCGGCTCTGTGTTCCATATGAGTCCCGGCCCTATGTCCTGTCCCCAAGGAGGGGTCCCGGCTCTGTGTTCCATATGAGCCCCAGCCCTATGTCCTGTCCCCAAAGAGGGGTCCCGACTCTGTGTTCCATATGAGTCCCGGCCCTGCATCCTGTCCCCAAGGAGGGGTCCCGGCTCTGTGTTCCATATGAGTCCCGGCCCTATGTCCTGTTCCCAAGGAGGGGTCCCGGCTCTGTGTTCCATATGAGCTCCGGCCCTACATCCTGTCCCCAAGGAGGGGTCCCGGCTCTGTGTTCCATATGAGCCCCGGCCCTACATCCTGTCCCCAAGGAGGGGTCCCGGCTCTGTGTTCCATATGAGCCCCGGCCCTATGTCCTGTCCCCAAGGAGGGGTCCCGGCTCTGTGTTCTATATGAGTCCCGGCCCTATGTCCTGTCCCCAAGGAGGGGTCCCGGCTCTGTGTTCCATATGAGTCCCGGCCCTATGTCCTGTCCCCAAGGAGGGGTCCCGGCTCTGTGTTCTATATGAGTCCCGGCCCTATGTCCTGTCCCCAAGGAGGGGTCCCGGCTCTGTGTTCCATATGAGTCCCGGCCCTATGTCCTGTTCCCAAGGAGGGGTCCCGGCTCTGTGTTCCATATGAGTCCCGGCCCTATGTCCTGTCCCCAAGGAGGGGTCCCGGCTCTGTGTTCCATATGAGTCCCGGCCCTATGTCCTGTTCCCAAGGAGGGTTCCCGGCTCTGTGTTCCATATGAGCCCCGGCCCTACTTCCTGTCCCCAAGGAGGGGTCCCGGCTCTGTGTTCCATATGAGTCCTGGCCCTATGTCCTGTCCCCAAGGAGGGGTCCCGGCTCTCTGTTCCATATGAGCCCCGGCCCTACATCCTGTCCCCAAGGAGGGGTCCCGGCTCTGTGTTCCATATGAGCCCCGGCCCTACATCCTGTCCCCAAGGAGGGGTCCCGGCTCTGTGTTCCATATGAGCCCCGGCCCTACATCCTGTCCCCAAGGAGGGGTCCCGGCTCTGTGTTCCATATGAGCCCCGGCCCTACATCCTGTCCCCAAGGAGGGGTCCCGGCTCTGTGTTCCATATGAGCCCCGGCCCTACATTCTGTCCCCAAGGAGGGGTCCCGGCTCTGTGTTCCATATGAGTCCCGGCCCTATGTCCTGTCCCCAAGGAGGGGTCCCGGCTCTGTGTTCCATATGAGCCCCGGCCCTACATCCTGTCCCCAAGGAGGGTTCCCGGCTCTGTGTTCCATATGAGCCCCGGCCCTACATTCTGTCCCCAAGGAGGGGTCCCGGCTCTGTGTTCCATATGAGTCCCGGCCCTATGTCCTGTCCCCAAGGAGGGGTCCCGGCTCTGTGTTCCATATGAGTCCCGGCCCTATGTCCTGTCCCCAAGGAGGGGTCCCGGCTCTGTGTTCCATATGAGCCCAGGCCCTATATCCTGTCCCCAAGGAGGGGTCCCGGCTCTGTGTTCCATATGAGCCCCGGCCCTACATCCTGTCCCCAAGGAGGGGTCCCGGCTCTGTGTTCCATATGAGCCCCGGCCCTACATCCTGTCCCCAAGGAGGGGTCCCGGCTCTGTGTTCCATATGAGCCCCGGCCCTACATTCTGTCCCCAAGGAGGGGTCGCGGCTCTGTGTTCCATATGAGTCCCGGCCCTATGTCCTGTCCCCAAGGAGGGGTCCCGGCTCTGTGTTCCATATGAGCCCCGGCCCTACATCCTGTCCCCAAGGAGGGTTCCCGGCTCTGTGTTCCATATGAGCCCCGGCCCTACATCCTGTCCCCAAGGAGGGGTCCTGACTATGTGTAAAGCCCCAGCCCTACGTCCTGTCCCCAAAGAGGGGTCCCGGCTCTGTGTAAAGCCCCGGCCCTACGTCCTGTCCCCAAGGCGGGGTCCCGACTCTGTGTAAAGCCCTGGCCCTACGTCCCGTCCCCAAGGAGGGGATTGACTCTATGTAAATCCCCGGCCCTACGTCCTGTCCCCAAGCAGGGGTCCCGACTCTGTGTAAAGCCCCGGCCCTACGTCCTGTCCCCAAGCAGGGGTCCTGACTCTGTGTAAAGCCCCGGCCCTACATCCTGTCCCCAAAGAGGGGTCCCGACTCTGTAAAGCCCCGGCCCTACTTCCTGTCCCCAAGGAGGGGTCCCGACTCTATGTAAAGCCCCGGCCCTATGTCCTGTCCCCAAGGATAGGTCCTGACTCTGTGTAAAGCCCCGGCCCTACGTCCTGTCCCCAAGGAGGGGTCCCGACTTTGTGTAAAGCCCAAGCCCTAGGTCCTGTCCCCAAGGAGGGGTCCCGACTCTGTGTAAAGCCCCGGCACTACGTCCTGTCCCCAAGGAGGGGTCCTGACTGTGTAAATTCCCGGCCCTATGTCCTGTCCCCATGGAGGGCTCCTGACTCTGTGTAAAGCCCCGGCCCTACTTCCTGTCCCCAAGGAGGGGTCCCGACTCTATGTAAAGCCCCGGCCCTATGTCCTGTCCCCAAGGATAGGTCCTGACTCTGTGTAAAGCCCCGGCCCTACGTCCTGTCCCCAAGGAGGGGTCCCGACTTTGTGTAAAGCCCAAGCCCTAGGTCCTGTCCCCAAGGAGGAGTCCCGACTCTGTGTAAAGCCCCGGCACTACGTCCTGTCCCCAAGGAGGGGTCCTGACTGTGTAAATTCCCGGCCCTACGTCCTGTCCCCATGGAGGGCTCCTGACTCTGTGTAAAGCCCTGGCCCTACGTCCTGTCCCCATGGAGGGGTCCTGACTATGTGTAAAGCCCCAGCCCTACGTCCTGTCCCCAATGAGGGGTCCTGACTCTGTGTAAAGCCCCGGCCCTACGTCCTGTCCCCATGGAGGGGTCCTGACTATGTGTAAAGCCCCGGCCCTACGTCCTGTCCCCAAGCAGGGGTCCCGACTTTGTGTAAAGCCCCGGCCCTACATCCTGTCCCCAAGGAGGGGTCCTGACTCTTTGTAAAGCCCCAGCCCTACGTCCTGTCCCCAAGGAGGGGTCCTGCCTCTGTGTAAAGCCCTAGCCCTACGTCCTGTCTCCAAGCAGGGGTTCTGACTCTATGTAAAGCCCCGGCCCTACGTCCTGTCCCCAAGGAGCGGTCCTGACTCTGTAAAGCCCCGGCCCTACGTCCTGTCCCCAAGGAGGGGTCCTGACTCCGTGTAAAGCCCCAGCCCTACGTCCTGTCCCCAAGGAGGGGTCCTGACTCCGTGCTCCTGTGCTCCAGTCCAAGGCTGCATGGAGGTTCCAGTCTGTGTCCAAGTAGAAGTCGTAGCCCAGGCCCCGAGTCCTGGTCTCTTCCCGCGCTAGTGTCCGTGTCCAGCTACGCCTCTCCCCGCTTCTGTTTTGCTCTCCCTCAACCTAGGCTCTGCGTTCCTGCCCCCCCTCGACCTAGGCTCTGCGTTCCTGCCCTCCCTCGACCTAGGCTCTGCGTTCCTGCCCTCCCTCGACCTAGGCTCTGCGTTGCTGCCCTCCCTCGACCTAGGCTCTGCGTTCCTGCCCTCCCTCGACCAAGACCAAGTCTGAGCTTTGCATAGGTCACTAGATTCTAAAATGACAATGAGTATAAGAACATCTGTTCCCAATGCCCATGTTATGATGGAATGAACCAGCCATACATGGACCCAGCAACGCAGACGCTGTCACCTAACTCTCGTCATCCTGGGTTCCCTCCTGATTGAATACCCCCCCACCCTCCCAAGTCATCCTTAGTCCTGCAGAGCCTGTTAGGTCACCTGGAGGCTCCCATGGGGGGAGGGTGTACTGTCATGGTCCTCTCCATGATGTCCACGTTCCGGTTCATGGTCCAGTCCGTAGACTCCGGACTCCTGGTCTTCTGGCTGTCCGTTGTTTCAGTTGGGCTGAATCACAGGCACCTGATTCTCATTGAGGCTGGAATATAAGTGGCCCTGGGTTCGAGTGTGGTGGCTGGTTCATCCCGTTAGTATCCCTTCCTCGCCTCTGTGGGGTAAGTCAGGCTGTCATTGCCGTTACCCTGAGGCTGGACTGTTCCCTTTCTTCCCTCTGAAGCCTGGCCTGAAGCCCTACCAGCAACCTCACCTGTATCGCCGTCAAGTTCAGCTGTCGGAGTGAGAGCGGAGCCTTGCCACGCCAACAGAAGGAACCACCTGTCGTTGAGCTGGGAACTGTCTGTCTGTGTCCCTGTGTTTAGTGTCTGTGTATGATTCCCGGCCCTATGTCATGTTCCCAAGCAGGGGTCCTGACTCTGTGTAAAGCCCCGGCCCTACGTCCTGTCCCCAAGGAGGGGTCCTGACTCTGTGAAAAGCCCCAGCCCTACGTCCTGTCCCCAAGGAGGGGTCCTGACTCTATGTAAATCTCCAGCCCTACGTCCTGACCCCAAGGAGGGGTCCTGACTCTGTGTAAAATCCCGGCCCTACGTCCTGTCCCCAAGGAGGGGTCCTGACTCTGTGTAAAGTCTCGGCCCTACGTCCTGTTCCCAAGGAGGGGTCCTGACTCTCTGTAAAGCCCCGGCCCTACGTCCTGTCCCCAAGGAGGGGTCCTGACTCTGTGTAAAGTCTCGGCCCTACGTCCTGTTCCCAAGGAGGGGTCCTGACTCTCTGTAAAGCCCCGGCCCTACGTCCTGACCCCAAGGAGGGGTCCTGACTCTGTGTAAAGCCCCAGCCCTACGTCCTGTCCCCAAGGAACGGTCCTGACTCTATGTACAGCCCCGGCCCGACGTCCTGTACCCAAGGAGGGGTCCTGACTCTATATAAAGCCCCGGCCCTATGTCCTGTCCCCAAAGAGGGGTCCTGACTAGGTGTAAAGCCCTGGCCCTACGTCCTGTCCTCAAGGAGGGGTCCTGACTCTGTGAAAAGCCCCGGCCCTACGTCCTGTCCCCAAGGAGGGGTCCCAACTCTATGTAAAGCCCCGGCCCTAAGTCCAGTCCCCAAAGAGGGGTCCTGACTATGTGTAAAGTCCCGGCCCTACGTCCTGTCCCCAAGCAGGGGTCCTGACTCTGTGTAAAGCCCCGGCCGTACGTCCTGTCCCCAGGGAGGAGTCCTGACTCTATGTAAAGCCCCGGCCCTACATCCTGTCCCCAAGGAGGGGTTCCGACTCTGTGTAAAGCCCCAGCGCTACGTCCTGTCCCCAAAGAGGGGTCCTGACTCTGTGTAAAGCCCCGGCCTTACGTCCTGTCCCCAAGGAGGGGTCCTGACTCTAGGTAAAGCCCCGGCCCTACGTCCTGTCCCCAAGGAGGGCTCCTGACTCTGTGTAAAGTCCCGGCCCTACGTCCTGTCCCCAAGGAGGGGTCCTGACTCTATGTAAATCCCCGTCCCTACGTCCTGTCCCCAAGGAGGGGTCCCAATTCTGTGTAAAGCCCCGGCCCTACGTCCTGTCCACAAGGAGGGGTCCCAACTCTGTGTAAATCCCCGGCCCTATGTTCTGTCCCCAAGGAGGGGTCCTGACTCTATGTAAAGCCCTGGCCCTACGTCCTGTCCCCAAGGAGGGGTCCTGACTCTGTGTAAATCCCCGGCCCTATGTCTTGTCCCCAAGGAGGGGTCCGGACTCTATGTAAAGCTCCGGCCCTACGTCCTGTCACCAAGGAGGGGTCCCGACTCTATGTAAATCCCCGGCCCTACGTCTTGTCCCCAAGGAGGGGTCCCGACTCTATGTAAACCCTGGCCCTACGTCTTATCCCCAAGGAGGGGTCCCGACTCTATGTAAATCCCCGGCCCTACGTCCTGTCCCCAGGCAGGGGTCCCGACTCTGTGTAAATCCCCGGCCCTACGTCCTGTCCCCTAGGAGGGGTCCAGACTCTATGTAAATCCCCGGCCCTACGTCCTGTCCCCAGGCAGGGGTCCCGACTCTGTGTAAAGCCCCGGCCCTACGTCCTGTCCCCAAGGTGGGGTCCAGACTGTGTAAATTCCTGGCCCTACGTCCTGTCCCCAAGGAGGGCTCCTGACTGTGTAAAGCCCCGGCCCTACGTCCTGTCCCCAAGGAGGGCTCCTGACTGTGTAAAGCACTGGCCCTACGTCCTGTCCCCAAGGAGGGGTCCGGACTCTATGTAAACCCCGGCACTACGTCCTGTCCCCAAGGAGGGGTCCTGACTATGTGTATGCCCCAGCGCTACGTCCTGTCCCCAAAGAGGGGTCCTGACTCTGTGTAAAGCCCCGGCCTTACGTCCTGTCCCCAAGGAGGGGTCCTGACTCTATGTAAAGCCCCGGCCCTACATCCTGTCCCCAAGGAGGGCTCCTGACTCTGTGTAAAGTCCCGGCCCTACGTCCTGTCCCCAAGGAGGGGTCCTGACTCTATGTAAATCCCCGGCCCTACGTCCTGTCCCCAAGGAGGGGTCCCAATTCTGTGTAAAGCCCCGGCCCTACGTCCTGTCCACAAGGAGGGGTCCCAACTCTGTGTAAATCTCCAGCCCTATGTTCTGTCCCCAAGGAGGGGTCCTGACTCTATGTAAAGCCCTGGCCCTACGTCCTGTCCCCAAGGAGGGGTCCCGACTCTGTGTACAGCCCCAGCCCTACGTCCTGTCCCCAAGGGGGGGTCCCGACTCTGTATAAAGCCGCGGCTCTACGTCCTGTCCCCAAGGAGGGGTCCTGACTCTATGTAAAGCCCCGGCCCTACGTCCTGTCCCCAAGCAGGGGTCCTGACTCTGTGTAAAGCCCCGGCCGTACGTCCTGTCCCCAGGGAGGAGTCCTGACTCTATGTAAAGCCCCGGCCCTACATCCTGTTCCCAAGGAGGGGTTCCGACTCTGTGTAAAGCCCCAGCGCTACGTCCTGTCCCCAAAGAGGGGTCCTGACTCTGTGTAAAGCCCCGGCCTTACGTCCTGTCCCCAAGGAGGGGTCCTGACTCTATGTAAAGCCCCGGCCCTACGTCCTGTCCCCAAGGAGGGCTCCTGACTCTGTGTAAAGTCCCGGCCCTACGTCCTGTCCCCAAGGAGGGGTCCTGACTCTATGTAAATCCCCGTCCCTACGTCCTGTCCCCAAGGAGGGGTCCCAATTCTGTGTAAAGCCCCGGCCCTACGTCCTGTCCACAAGGAGGGGTCCCAACTCTGTGTAAATCCCCGGCCCTATGTTCTGTCCCCAAGGAGGGGTCCTGACTCTATGTAAAGCCCTGGCCCTACGTCCTGTCCACAAGGAGGGGTCCCGACTCTGTGTACAGCCCCAGCCCTACGTCCTGTCCCCAAGGGGGGGTCCCGACTCTGTATAAAGCCGCGGCTCTACGTCCTGTCCCCAAGGAGGGGTCCTGACTCTATGTAAAGCCCCGGCTCTACGTCCTGTCCCCAAGCAGGGGTCCTGACTCTGTGTAAAGCCCCGGCCGTACGTCCTGTCCCCAGGGAGGTGTCCTGACTCTATGTAAAGCACCGGCCCTACATCCTGTCCCCAAGGAGGGGTTCCGACTCTGTGTACAGCCCCGGCCCTACGTCCTGTCCCCAAGGAGGGGTCCTGACTCTTTGTAAAGCCCCGGCCCTACGTCCTGTCCCCAAGGAGGGCTCCTGACTCTGTGTAAAGCCCCGGCCCTACGTCCTGTCCCCAAGGAGGGGTCCTGACTCAGTGCTCCTGTGCTCCAGTCCAAGGCTACGAGGACGTTCCAGTCTGTGTCCAAGTAGAAGTCGTAGCCCAGGCCCTGAGTCCTGGTCTCTTCCAGCGCTAGTGTCCGTGTCCAGCTACGCCTCTCCCCGCTTCTGTTTTGCTCTCCCTCTACCTCGTCTCTGCATTCCTGCCCTCCCTCGACCTAGGCTCTGCGTTCCTGCCCTCCCTCGACCTAGTCTCTGCATTCCTGCCCCCCCTCGACCTAGGCTCTGCGTTCCTGCCCTCCCTCGACCTAGGCTCTGCGTTCCTGCCCTCCCTCGACCTAGGCTCTGCGTTCCTGCCCTCCCTCGACCTAGGCTCTGCGTTCCTGCCCTCCCTCGACCTAGGCTCTGCGTTCCTGCCCTCCCTCTACCTAGTCTCTGCATTCCTGCCCTCCCTCGACCTAGGCTCTGCGTTCCTGCCCTCCCTCGACCTAGGCTCTGCGTTCCTGCCCTCCCTCTACCTAGTCTCTGCTTTCCTGCCCTCCCTCGACCTAGGCTCTGCGTTCCTGCCCCCCCTCGAGCTAGGCTCTGCGTTCCTGCCCTCCCTCGACCTAGGCTCTGCGTTCCTGCCCTCCCTCGACCTAGGCTCTGCGTTCCTGCCCTCCCTCGACCTAGGCTCTGCGTTCCTGCCCTCCCTCGACCAAGACCAAGTCTGAGCTTTGCATAGGTCACTAGATTCTAAAATGACAATGAGTATAAGAACATCTGTTCCCAATACCCATGTTATGATGGAATGAACCAGCCATACGTGGACCCAGCAACGCAGACGCTGTCACCTAACTCTCGTCATCCTGGGTTCCCTCCTGATTGAATACCCCCCCACCCTCCCAAGTCACCCTTAGTCCTGGAGAGCCTGTTATATCACCTGGAGGCTCCCATGGGGGGAGGGTGTACTGTCATGGTCCGCTCCATGATGTCCACGTTCCGGTTCATGGTCCAGTCCGTAGACTCCGGACTCCTGATCTTCTGGCTGTCCGTTGTTTCAGTTGGGCTGAATCACAGGCACCTGATTCTCATTGAGGCTGGAATATAAGTGGCCCTGGGTTCGAGTGTGGTGGCTGGTTCATCCCGTTAGTATCCCTTCCTCGCCTCTGTGGGGTAAGTCAGGCTGTCATTGCCGTTACCCTGAGGCTGGACTGTTCCCTTTCTTCCCTCTGAAGCCTGGCCTGAAGCCCTACCAGCAACCTCACCTGTATCGCCGTCAAGTTCAGCTGTGCAGTGAGACCGGAGCCTTGCCACGCCAACAGAAGGAACTATCTATCGTTGAGCTTGGGACTGTCTCTCTGTGTCCCTGTGTTTAGTGTCCGTGTATGATTTCCGGCCCTAAGTCCTGCTCCCAAGGAGGGGTCCTGACTCTATGTAAAGCCCCAGCCTTACATCCTGTCCCCAAGGAGGGGTCCTGACTCTATGTAAAGCCCCAGCCCTACGTCCTGTCCCCAAGGAGGGGTCCTGGCTCTGTGTAAAGCCCCGGCCCTATGTCCTGTCCCCAAGGAGGGGTCCTGACTCTATGTAAAGCCCCAGCCCTATGTCCTGTCCCCAAGGAGGGGTCCTGACTCTATGTAAAGCCCCAGCCCTATGTCCTGTCCCCAAGGAGGGGTCCTGGCTCTGTGTTCCATATGAGTCCCGGCCCTATGTCCTGTCCCCAAGGAGGGGTCCCGACTCTGTGTTCTATATGAGTCCCGGCCCTACGTCCTGTTCCCAAGGAGGGGTCCCGGCTCTGTGTTCCATATGAGCCCCGGCCCTACATCCTGTCCCCAAGGAGGGTTCCCGGCTCTGTGTTCCATATGAGCCCCGGCCCTACATCCTGTCCCCAAGGAGGGTTCCCGGCTCTGTGTTCCATATGAGCCCCGGACCTATGTCCTGTCCCCAAGGAGGGGTCCCGGCTTTGTGTTCCATATGAGTCCCGGCCCTACGTCCTGTCCCCAAGGAGGGGTCCCAGCTTTGTGTTCCATATGAGCCCCGGCCCTACGTCCTGTCCCCAAGGAGGGGTCCCGGCTCTGTGTTCCATATGAGCCCCGGCCCTACGTCCTGTCCCCAAGGAGGGGTCCCGGCTCTGTGTTCCATATGAGCCCCGGCCCTACGTCCTGTCCCCAAGGAGGGGTCCCGGCTTTGTGTTCCATATGAGTCCCGGCCCTACGTCCTGTCCCCAAAGAGGGGTCCTGACTCTGTGTAAAACCCCGGCCCTACGTCCTGTCCCCAAGGAGGGGTCCTGACTCTGTGTAAAGCCCCGGCCCTACGTCCTGTCCCCAAGGAGGGCTCCTGACTCTGTGTAAAGCCCCAGAGCTACGTCCTGTCCCCAAGGAGGGGTCCTGACTCAGTGCTCCTGTGCTCCAGTCCAAGGCTACGAGGAGGTTCCAGTCTGTGTCCAAGTACAAGTCGTAGCCCAGGCCCTGAGTCCTGGTCTCTTCCAGCGCTAGTGTCCGTGTCCAGCTTCGCCTCTCCCCGCTTCTGTTTTGCTCTCCCTCTACCTCGTCTCTGCATTCCTGCCCCCCCTCGACCTAGGCTCTGCGTTCCTGCCCTCCCTCGACCTAGGCTCTGCGTTCCTGCCCTCCCTCGACCTAGGCTCTGCGTTCCTGCCCTCCCTCGACCTAGGCTCTGCGTTCCTGCCCTCCCTCGACCTAGGCTCTGCGTTCCTGCCCTCCCTCAACCTAGGCTCTGCGTTCCTGCCCTCCCTCGACCTAGGCTCTGCGTTCCTGCCCTCCCTCGAACTAGGCTCTGCGTTCCTGCCCTCCCTCGACCTAGGCTCTGCGTTCCTGCCCCCCCTCGACCTAGGCTCTGCGTTCCTGCCCTCCCTCTACCTAGGCTCTGTGTTCCTGCCCTCCCTCGACCTAGGCTCTGCGTTCCTGCCCTCCCTCGAGCTAGTCTCTGCGTTCCTGCCCTCCCTCGACCTAGGCTCTGCGTTCCTGCCCTCCCTCGACCTAGGCTCTGCGTTCCTGCCCTCCCTCGACCTAGGCTCTGCGTTCCTGCCCTCCCTCGACCTAGGCTCTGCGTTCCTGCCCTCCCTCTACCTAGTCTCTGCGTTCCTGCCCTCCCTCGACCTAGGCTCTGCGTTCCTGCCCTCCCTCGACCTAGGCTCTGCGTTCCTGCCCTCCCTCGACCTAGGCTCTGCGTTCCTGCCCTCCCTCGACCAAGACCAAGTCTGAGCTTTGCATAGGTCACTAGATTCTAAAATGACAATGAGTATAAGAACATCTGTTCCCAATGCCCATGTTATGATGGAATGAACCAGCCATACATGGACCCAGCAACGCAGACGCAGTCACCTAACTCTCGTCATCCTGGGTTCCCTCCTGATTGAATACCCCCCCACCCTCCCAAGTCATCCTTAGTCCTGGAGAGCCTGTTATGTCACCTGGAGGCTCCCATGGGGGGAGGGTGTACTGTCATGGTCCGCTCCATGATGTCCACGTTCCGGTTCATGGTCCAGTCCGTAGACTCCGGACTCCTGGTCTTCTGGCTGTCCGTTGTTTCAGTTGGGCTGAATCACAGGCACCTGATTCTCATTGAGGCTGGAATATAAGTGGCCCTGGGTTCGAGTGTGGTGGCTGGTTCATTCCGTTAGTATCCCTTCCTCGCCTCTGTGGGGTAAGTCAGGCTGTCATTGCCGTTACCCTGAGGCTGGACTGTTCCCTTTCTTCCCTCTGAAGCCTGGCCTGAAGCCCTACCAGCAACCTCACCTGTATCGCCGTCTAGTTCAGCTGTGCAGTGAGACTGGAGCCTTGCCACGCCAACAGAAGGAACTATCTATCGTTGAGCTTGGGACTGTCTCTCTGTGTCCCTGTGTTTAGTGTCTGTGTATGATTCCCGGCCCTATGTCATGTTCCCAAGGAGGGGTCCTGACTCTATGTAAAGCCCCAGCCTTACATCCTGTCCCCAAGGAGGGGTCCTGACTCTATGTAAAGCCCCAGCCCTACGTCCTGTCCCCAAGGAGGGGTCCTGACTCTATGTAAAGCCCCAGCCCTATGTCCTGTCCCCAAGGAGAGGTCCTGACTCTATGTAAAGCCCCAGCCCTACATTCTGTCCCCAAGGAGGGGTCCTGACTCTGTGTAAAGCCCCGGCCCTACGTCCTGTCCCCAAGGAGGGGTCCCGGCTCTGTGTTCCATATGAGCCCCGGCCCTACATCCTGTCCCCAAGGAGGGGTCCCGGCTCTGTGTTCCATATGAGTCCCGGCCCTACATCCTGTCCCCAAGGAGGGGTCCCGGCTCTGTGTTCTATATGAGCCCCGGCCCTATGTCCTGTCTCCAAGGAGGGGTCCCGGCTCTGTGTTCCATATGAGTCCCGGCCCTATGTCCTGTCCCCAAGGAGGGGTCCCGGCTCTGTGTTCCATATGAGCCCCGGCCCTACATCCTGTCCCCAAGGAGGGGTCCTGACTCTATGTAAAGCCCCAGCCCTACGTCCTGTCCCCAAGGAGGGGTCCCGGCTCTGTGTTCCATATGAGTCCCGGACCTATGTCCTGTCCCCAAGGAGGGGTCCCGGCTCTGTGTTCCATATGAGCCCCGGCCCTACATCCTGTCCCCAAGGAGGGGTCCCGGCTCTGTGTTCCATATGAGCCCCGGCCCTACATCCTGTCCCCAAGGAGGGTTCCCGGCTCTGTGTTCCATATGAGCCCCGGACCTATGTCCTGTCCCCAAGGAGGGGTCCCGGCTTTGTGTTCCATATGAGTCCCGGCCCTACGTCCTGTCCCCAAGGAGGGGTCCCGACTCTGTGTTCCATATGAGCCCCGGCCCTACGTCCTGTCCCCAAGGAGGGGTCCCGGCTGTGTGTTCCATCTGAGCCCCGGCCCTACGTCCTGTCCCCAAGGAGGGGTCCCGGCTTTGTGTTCCATATGAGCCCCGGCCCTACGTCCTGTCCCCAAGGAGGGGTCCCGGGTCTGTGTTCCATATGAGCCCCGGCCCTACGTCCTGTCCCCAAGGAGGGCTCCTGACTCTGTGTAAAGTCCCGGCCTTACGTCCTGTCCCCAAGGAGGGGTCCTGACTCTATGTAAAGCCCTGACCCTACGTCCTGTCCCCAAGGACGGGTCCCGACTCTGTGTACAGCCCCAGCCCTACGTCCTGTCCCCAAGGGGGTGTCCCGACTCTGTATAAAGCCGCGGCTCTACGTCCTGTCCCCAAGGAGGGGTCCTGACTCTATGTAAAGCCCCGGCCCTACGTCCTGTCCCCAAGCAGGGGTCCTGACTCTGTGTAAAGCCCCGGCCGTACGTCCTGTCCCCAGGGAGGGGTCCTGACTCTATGTAAAGCCCCGGCCCTACATCCTGTCCCCAAGGAGGGGTTCCGACTCTGTGTACAGCCCCGGCCCTACGTCCTGTCCCCAAGGAGGGGTCCTGACTCTTTGTAAAGCCCCAGCCCTACGTCCTGTCCCCAAGGAGGGGTCCTGACTCTGTGCTCCTGTGCTCCAGTCCAAGGCTACGAGGAGCTTCCAGTCTGTGTCCAAGTAGAAGTCGTAGCCCAGGCCCTGAGTCCTGGTCTCTTCCAGCGCTAGTGTCCGTGTCCAGCTACGCCTCTCCCCGCTTCTGTTTTGCTCTCCCTCTACCTCGTCTCTGCATTCCTGCCCTCCCTCGACCTAGGCTCTGCTTTCCTGCCCTCCCTCGACCTAGGCTCTGCGTTCCTGCCCTCCCTCGACCTAGTCTCTGCGTTCCTGCCCTCCCTCGACCTAGGCTCTGCGTTCCTGCCCTCCCTCGACCTAGGCTCTGCATTCCTGCCCTCCCTCGACCTAGGCTCTGCGTTCCTGCCCTCCCTGGACCTAGGCTCTGCGTTCCTGCCCTCCCTCGACCTAGGCTCTGCGTTCCTGCCCTCCCTCGACCTAGGCTCTGCGTTCCTGCCCTCCCTCGACCTAGGCTCTGCGTTCCTGCCCTCCCTCGACCTAGTCTCTGCGTTCCTGCCCTCCCTCGACCTAGGCTCTGCGTTCCTGCCCTCCCTCGACCTAGGCTCTGCGTTCCTGCCCTCCCTCGACCTAGGCTCTGCGTTCCTGCCCTCCCTCGACCTAGGCTCTGCGTTCCTGCCCTCCCTCTACCTAGACTCTGCGTTCCTGCCCTCCCTCTACCTAGTCTCTGCGTTCCTGCCCTCCCTGGACCTAGTCTCTGCGTTCCTGCCCTCCCTCGACCTAGGCTCTGCATTCCTGCCCTCCCTCGACCTAGGCTCTGCGTTCCTGCCCTCCCTCGACCTAGGCTCTGCGTTCCTGCCCTCCCTCGACCTAGGCTCTGCGTTACTGCCCTCCCTCGACCTAGGCTCTGCGTTCCTGCCCTCCCTCGACCTAGGCTCTGCGTTCCTGCCCTCCCTCTACCTAGACTCTGCGTTCCTGCCCTCCCTCTACCTAGTCTCTGCGTTCCTGCCCTCCCTGGACCTAGTCTCTGCGTTCCTGCCCTCCCTCTACCTAGACTCTGCGTTCCTGCCCTCCCTCTACCTAATCTCTGCGTTCCTGCCCTCCCTGGACCTAGTCTCTGCGTTCCTGCCCTCCCTCGACCTAGGCTCTGCATTCCTGCCCTCCCTCGACCTAGGCTCTGCGTTCCTGCCCTCCCTCGACCTAGGCTCTGCGTTCCTGCCCTCCCTCGACCTAGGCTCTGCGTTCCTGCCCTCCCTCGACCTAGGCTCTGCGTTACTGCCCTCCCTCGACCTAGGCTCTGCGTTCCTGCCCTCCCTCGACCTAGGCTCTGCGTTCCTGCCCTCCCTCTACCTAGACTCTGCGTTCCTGCCCTCCCTCTACCTAGTCTCTGCGTTCCTGCCCTCCCTGGACCTAGTCTCTGCGTTCCTGCCCTCCCTCGACCTAGTCTCTGCGTTCCTGCCCTCCCTCGACCTAGGCTCTGCGTTCCTGCCCTCCCTCGACCTAGGCTCTGCATTCCTGCCCTCCCTCGACCTAGGCTCTGCGTTCCTGCCCTCCCTGGACCTAGGCTCTGCGTTCCTGCCCTCCCTCGACCTAGGCTCTGCGTTCCTGCCCTCCCTCGACCTAGGCTCTGCGTTCCTGCCCTCCCTCGACCTAGGCTCTGCGTTCCTGCCCTCCCTCGACCTAGTCTCTGCGTTCCTGCCCTCCCTCGACCTAGGCTCTGCGTTCCTGCCCTCCCTCGACCTAGGCTCTGCGTTCCTGCCCTCCCTCGACCTAGGCTCTGCGTTCCTGCCCTCCCTCGACCTAGGCTCTGCGTTCCTGCCCTCCCTCTACCTAGACTCTGCGTTCCTGCCCTCCCTCTACCTAGTCTCTGCGTTCCTGCCCTCCCTGGACCTAGTCTCTGCGTTCCTGCCCTCCCTCGACCTAGGCTCTGCATTCCTGCCCTCCCTCGACCTAGGCTCTGCGTTCCTGCCCTCCCTCGACCTAGGCTCTGCGTTCCTGCCCTCCCTCGACCTAGGCTCTGCGTTACTGCCCTCCCTCGACCTAGGCTCTGCGTTCCTGCCCTCCCTCGACCTAGGCTCTGCGTTCCTGCCCTCCCTCTACCTAGACTCTGCGTTCCTGCCCTCCCTCTACCTAGTCTCTGCGTTCCTGCCCTCCCTGGACCTAGTCTCTGCGTTCCTGCCCTCCCTCTACCTAGACTCTGCGTTCCTGCCCTCCCTCTACCTAATCTCTGCGTTCCTGCCCTCCCTGGACCTAGTCTCTGCGTTCCTGCCCTCCCTCGACCTAGGCTCTGCATTCCTGCCCTCCCTCGACCTAGGCTCTGCGTTCCTGCCCTCCCTCGACCTAGGCTCTGCGTTCCTGCCCTCCCTCGACCTAGGCTCTGCGTTCCTGCCCTCCCTCGACCTAGGCTCTGCGTTACTGCCCTCCCTCGACCTAGGCTCTGCGTTCCTGCCCTCCCTCGACCTAGGCTCTGCGTTCCTGCCCTCCCTCTACCTAGACTCTGCGTTCCTGCCCTCCCTCTACCTAGTCTCTGCGTTCCTGCCCTCCCTGGACCTAGTCTCTGCGTTCCTGCCCTCCCTCTACCTAGACTCTGCGTTCCTGCCCTCCCTCTACCTAGTCTCTGCGTTCCTGCCCTCCCTGGACCTAGGCTCTGCGTTCCTGCCCTCCCTCTACCTAGTCTCTGCATTCCTGCCCTCCCTCGACCTAGGCTCTGCGTTCCTGCCCTCCCTCTACCTAGTCTCTGCATTCCTGCCCTCCCTCGACCTAGGCTCTGCGTTCCTGCCCTCCCTCTACCTAGTCTCTGCATTCCTGCCCTCCCTCGACCTAGGCTCTGCGTCCCTGCCCTCCCTCGACCTAGGCTCTGCGTTCCTGCCCTCTCTCTACCTAGTCTCTGCATTCCTGCCCTCCCTCGACCTAGGCTCTGCGTTCCTGCCCTCCCTCGACCTAGGCTCTGCGTTCCTGCCCTCCCTCTACCTAGTCTCTGCGTTCCTGCCCTCCCTCTACCTAGGCTCTGCGTTCCTGCCCCCCCTCGAGCTATGCTCTGCGTTCCTGCCCTCCCTCGACCTAGGCTCTGCGTTCCTGACCCCCCTCGAGCTAGTCTCTGCGTTCCTGCCCTCCCTCGAGCTAGGTTCTGCGTTCCTGCCCTCCCTCTACCTAGTCTCTGCGTTCCTGCCCTCCCTCTACCTAGGCTCTGCGTTCCTGCCCCCCCTCGAGCTATGCTCTGCGTTCCTGCCCTCCCTCGACCTAGGCTCTGCGTTCCTGACCCCCCTCGAGCTAGTCTCTGCGTTCCTGCCCTCCCTCGACCTAGGTTCTGCGTTCCTGCCCTCCCTCGACCAAGACCAAGTCTGAGCTTTGCATAGGTCACTAGATTCTAAAATGACAATGAGTATAAGAACATCTGTTCCCAATGCCCATGTTATGATGGAATGAACCAGCCATACATGGACCCAGCAACGCAGACGCTGTCACCTAACTCTCGTCATCCTGGGTTCCCTCCTGATTGAATACCCCCCCACCCTCCCAAGTCATCCTTAGTCCTGGAGAGCCTGTTATGTCACCTGGAGGCTCCCATGGGGGGAGGGTGTACTGTCATGGTCCGCTCCATGATGTCCACGTTCCGGTTCATGGTCCAGTCCGTAGACTCCGGACTCCTGGTCTTCTGGCTGTCCGTTGTTTCAGTTGGGCTGAATCACAGGCACCTGATTCTCATTGAGGCTGGAATATAAGTGGCCCTGGGTTCGAGTGTGGTGGCTGGTTCATTCCGTTAGTATCCCTTCCTCGCCTCTGTGGGGTAAGTCAGGCTGTCATTGCCGTTACCCTGAGGCTGGACTGTTCCCTTTCTTCCCTCTGAAGCCTGGCCTGAAGCCCTACCAGCAACCTCACCTGTATCGCCGTCTAGTTCAGCTGTGCAGTGAGACTGGAGCCTTGCCACGCCAACAGAAGGAACTATCTATCGTTGAGCTTGGGACTGTCTCTCTGTGTCCCTGTGTTTAGTGTCTGTGTATGATTCCCGGCCCTATGTCATGTTCCCAAGGAGGGGTCCTGACTCTATGTAAAGCCCCAGCCTTACATCCTGTCCCCAAGGAGGGGTCCTGACTCTATGTAAAGCCCCAGCCCTACGTCCTGTCCCCAAGGAGGGGTCCTGACTCTATGTAAAGCCCCAGCCCTATGTCCTGTCCCCAAGGAGAGGTCCTGACTCTATGTAAAGCCCCAGCCCTACATTCTGTCCCCAAGGAGGGGTCCTGACTCTGTGTAAAGCCCCGGCCCTACGTCCTGTCCCCAAGGAGGGGTCCCGGCTCTGTGTTCCATATGAGCCCCGGCCCTACATCCTGTCCCCAAGGAGGGGTCCCGGCTCTGTGTTCCATATGAGTCCCGGCCCTACATCCTGTCCCCAAGGAGGGGTCCCGGCTCTGTGTTCTATATGAGCCCCGGCCCTATGTCCTGTCTCCAAGGAGGGGTCCCGGCTCTGTGTTCCATATGAGTCCCGGCCCTATGTCCTGTCCCCAAGGAGGGGTCCCGGCTCTGTGTTCCATATGAGCCCCGGCCCTACATCCTGTCCCCAAGGAGGGGTCCTGACTCTATGTAAAGCCCCAGCCCTACGTCCTGTCCCCAAGGAGGGGTCCCGGCTCTGTGTTCCATATGAGTCCCGGACCTATGTCCTGTCCCCAAGGAGGGGTCCCGGCTCTGTGTTCCATATGAGCCCCGGCCCTACATCCTGTCCCCAAGGAGGGGTCCCGGCTCTGTGTTCCATATGAGCCCCGGCCCTACATCCTGTCCCCAAGGAGGGTTCCCGGCTCTGTGTTCCATATGAGCCCCGGACCTATGTCCTGTCCCCAAGGAGGGGTCCCGGCTTTGTGTTCCATATGAGTCCCGGCCCTACGTCCTGTCCCCAAGGAGGGGTCCCGACTCTGTGTTCCATATGAGCCCCGGCCCTACGTCCTGTCCCCAAGGAGGGGTCCCGGCTGTGTGTTCCATCTGAGCCCCGGCCCTACGTCCTGTCCCCAAGGAGGGGTCCCGGCTTTGTGTTCCATATGAGCCCCGGCCCTACGTCCTGTCCCCAAGGAGGGGTCCCGGGTCTGTGTTCCATATGAGCCCCGGCCCTACGTCCTGTCCCCAAGGAGGGCTCCTGACTCTGTGTAAAGTCCCGGCCTTACGTCCTGTCCCCAAGGAGGGGTCCTGACTCTATGTAAAGCCCTGACCCTACGTCCTGTCCCCAAGGACGGGTCCCGACTCTGTGTACAGCCCCAGCCCTACGTCCTGTCCCCAAGGGGGGGTCCCGACTCTGTATAAAGCCGCGGCTCTACGTCCTGTCCCCAAGGAGGGGTCCTGACTCTATGTAAAGCCCCGGCCCTACGTCCTGTCCCCAAGCAGGGGTCCTGACTCTGTGTAAAGCCCCGGCCGTACGTCCTGTCCCCAGGGAGGGGTCCTGACTCTATGTAAAGCCCCGGCCCTACATCCTGTCCCCAAGGAGGGGTTCCGACTCTGTGTACAGCCCCGGCCCTACGTCCTGTCCCCAAGGAGGGGTCCTGACTCTTTGTAAAGCCCCAGCCCTACGTCCTGTCCCCAAGGAGGGGTCCTGACTCTGTGCTCCTGTGCTCCAGTCCAAGGCTACGAGGAGCTTCCAGTCTGTGTCCAAGTAGAAGTCGTAGCCCAGGCCCTGAGTCCTGGTCTCTTCCAGCGCTAGTGTCCGTGTCCAGCTACGCCTCTCCCCGCTTCTGTTTTGCTCTCCCTCTACCTCGTCTCTGCATTCCTGCCCTCCCTCGACCTAGGCTCTGCTTTCCTGCCCTCCCTCGACCTAGGCTCTGCGTTCCTGCCCTCCCTCGACCTAGTCTCTGCGTTCCTGCCCTCCCTCGACCTAGGCTCTGCGTTCCTGCCCTCCCTCGACCTAGGCTCTGCATTCCTGCCCTCCCTCGACCTAGGCTCTGCGTTCCTGCCCTCCCTGGACCTAGGCTCTGCGTTCCTGCCCTCCCTCGACCTAGGCTCTGCGTTCCTGCCCTCCCTCGACCTAGGCTCTGCGTTCCTGCCCTCCCTCGACCTAGGCTCTGCGTTCCTGCCCTCCCTCGACCTAGTCTCTGCGTTCCTGCCCTCCCTCGACCTAGGCTCTGCGTTCCTGCCCTCCCTCGACCTAGGCTCTGCGTTCCTGCCCTCCCTCGACCTAGGCTCTGCGTTCCTGCCCTCCCTCGACCTAGGCTCTGCGTTCCTGCCCTCCCTCTACCTAGACTCTGCGTTCCTGCCCTCCCTCTACCTAGTCTCTGCGTTCCTGCCCTCCCTGGACCTAGTCTCTGCGTTCCTGCCCTCCCTCGACCTAGGCTCTGCATTCCTGCCCTCCCTCGACCTAGGCTCTGCGTTCCTGCCCTCCCTCGACCTAGGCTCTGCGTTCCTGCCCTCCCTCGACCTAGGCTCTGCGTTACTGCCCTCCCTCGACCTAGGCTCTGCGTTCCTGCCCTCCCTCGACCTAGGCTCTGCGTTCCTGCCCTCCCTCTACCTAGACTCTGCGTTCCTGCCCTCCCTCTACCTAGTCTCTGCGTTCCTGCCCTCCCTGGACCTAGTCTCTGCGTTCCTGCCCTCCCTCTACCTAGACTCTGCGTTCCTGCCCTCCCTCTACCTAATCTCTGCGTTCCTGCCCTCCCTGGACCTAGTCTCTGCGTTCCTGCCCTCCCTCGACCTAGGCTCTGCATTCCTGCCCTCCCTCGACCTAGGCTCTGCGTTCCTGCCCTCCCTCGACCTAGGCTCTGCGTTCCTGCCCTCCCTCGACCTAGGCTCTGCGTTCCTGCCCTCCCTCGACCTAGGCTCTGCGTTACTGCCCTCCCTCGACCTAGGCTCTGCGTTCCTGCCCTCCCTCGACCTAGGCTCTGCGTTCCTGCCCTCCCTCTACCTAGACTCTGCGTTCCTGCCCTCCCTCTACCTAGTCTCTGCGTTCCTGCCCTCCCTGGACCTAGTCTCTGCGTTCCTGCCCTCCCTCTACCTAGACTCTGCGTTCCTGCCCTCCCTCTACCTAGTCTCTGCGTTCCTGCCCTCCCTGGACCTAGGCTCTGCGTTCCTGCCCTCCCTCTACCTAGTCTCTGCATTCCTGCCCTCCCTCGACCTAGGCTCTGCGTTCCTGCCCTCCCTCTACCTAGTCTCTGCATTCCTGCCCTCCCTCGACCTAGGCTCTGCGTTCCTGCCCTCCCTCTACCTAGTCTCTGCATTCCTGCCCTCCCTCGACCTAGGCTCTGCGTCCCTGCCCTCCCTCGACCTAGGCTCTGCGTTCCTGCCCTCTCTCTACCTAGTCTCTGCATTCCTGCCCTCCCTCGACCTAGGCTCTGCGTTCCTGCCCTCCCTCGACCTAGGCTCTGCGTTCCTGCCCTCCCTCTACCTAGTCTCTGCGTTCCTGCCCTCCCTCTACCTAGGCTCTGCGTTCCTGCCCCCCCTCGAGCTATGCTCTGCGTTCCTGCCCTCCCTCGACCTAGGCTCTGCGTTCCTGACCCCCCTCGAGCTAGTCTCTGCGTTCCTGCCCTCCCTCGAGCTAGGTTCTGCGTTCCTGCCCTCCCTCTACCTAGTCTCTGCGTTCCTGCCCTCCCTCTACCTAGGCTCTGCGTTCCTGCCCCCCCTCGAGCTATGCTCTGCGTTCCTGCCCTCCCTCGACCTAGGCTCTGCGTTCCTGACCCCCCTCGAGCTAGTCTCTGCGTTCCTGCCCTCCCTCGACCTAGGTTCTGCGTTCCTGCCCTCCCTCGACCAAGACCAAGTCTGAGCTTTGCATAGGTCACTAGATTCTAAAATGACAATGAGTATAAGAACATCTGTTCCCAATGCCCATGTTATGATGGAATGAACCAGCCATACATGGACCCAGCAACGCAGACGCTGTCACCTAACTCTCGTCATCCTGGGTTCCCTCCTGATTGAATACCCCCCCACCCTCCCAAGTCATCCTTAGTCCTGGAGAGCCTGTTATGTCACCTGGAGGCTCCCATGGGGGGAGGGTGTACTGTCATGGTCCGCTCCATGATGTCCACGTTCCGGTTCATGGTCCAGTCCGTAGACTCCGGACTCCTGGTCTTCTGGCTGTCCGTTGTTTCAGTTGGGCTGAATCACAGGCACCTGATTCTCATTGAGGCTGGAATATAAGTGGCCCTGGGTTCGAGTGTGGTGGCTGGTTCATCCCGTTAGTATCCCTTCCTCGCCTCTGTGGGGTAAGTCAGGCTGTCATTGCCGTTACCCTGAGGCTGGACTGTTCCCTTTCTTCCCTCTGAAGCCTGGCCTGAAGCCCTACCAGCAACCTCACCTGTATCGCCGTCAAGTTCAGCTGTCGGAGTGAGACCGGAGCCTTGCCACGCCAACAGAAGGAACTATCTATCGTTGAGCTTGGGACTGTCTCTCTGTGTACCTGTGTTTAGTGTCCGTGTATGATTTCCGGCCCTAAGTCCTGCTCCCAAGGAGGGGTCCTGACTCTATGTAAAGCCCCAGCCTTACATCCTGTCCCCAAGGAGGGGTCCTGACTCTATGTAAAGCCCCAGCCCTACGTCCTGTCCCCAAGGAGGGGTCCTGGCTCTGTGTAAAGCCCCGGCCCTATGTCCTGTCCCCAAGGAGGGGTCCTGACTCTATGTAAAGCCCCAGCCCTATGTCCTGTCCCCAAGGAGGGGTCCTGGCTCTGTGTTCCATATGAGTCCCGGCCCTATGTCCTGTCCCCAAGGAGGGGTCCCGACTCTGTGTTCTATATGAGTCCCGGCCCTACGTCCTGTTCCCAAGGAGGGGTCCCGGCTCTGTGTTCCATATGAGCCCCGGCCCTACATCCTGTCCCCAAGGAGGGTTCCCGGCTCTGTGTTCCATATGAGCCCCGGCCCTACATCCTGTCCCCAAGGAGGGTTCCCGGCTCTGTGTTCCATATGAGCCCCGGACCTATGTCCTGTCCCCAAGGAGGGGTCCCGGCTTTGTGTTCCATATGAGTCCCGGCCCTACGTCCTGTCCCCAAGGAGGGGTCCCAGCTTTGTGTTCCATATGAGCCCCGGCCCTACGTCCTGTCCCCAAGGAGGGGTCCCGGCTCTGTGTTCCATATGAGCCCCGGCCCTACGTCCTGTCCCCAAGGAGGGGTCCCGGCTCTGTGTTCCATATGAGCCCCGGCCCTACGTCCTGTCCCCAAGGAGGGGTCCCGGCTTTGTGTTCCATATGAGTCCCGGCCCTACGTCCTGTCCCCAAAGAGGGGTCCTGACTCTGTGTAAAACCCCGGCCCTACGTCCTGTCCCCAAGGAGGGGTCCTGACTCTGTGTAAAGCCCCGGCCCTACGTCCTGTCCCCAAGGAGGGCTCCTGACTCTGTGTAAAGCCCCAGAGCTACGTCCTGTCCCCAAGGAGGGGTCCTGACTCAGTGCTCCTGTGCTCCAGTCCAAGGCTACGAGGAGGTTCCAGTCTGTGTCCAAGTACAAGTCGTAGCCCAGGCCCTGAGTCCTGGTCTCTTCCAGCGCTAGTGTCCGTGTCCAGCTACGCCTCTCCCCGCTTCTGTTTTGCTCTCCCTCTACCTCGTCTCTGCATTCCTGCCCCCCCTCGACCTAGGCTCTGCGTTCCTGCCCTCCCTCGACCTAGGCTCTGCGTTCCTGCCCTCCCTCGACCTAGGCTCTGCGTTCCTGCCCTCCCTCGACCTAGGCTCTGCGTTCCTGCCCTCCCTCGACCTAGGCTCTGCGTTCCTGCCCTCCCTCGAACTAGGCTCTGCGTTCCTGCCCTCCCTCGACCTAGGCTCTGCGTTCCTGCCCCCCCTCGACCTAGGCTCTGCGTTCCTGCCCTCCCTCTACCTAGGCTCTGCGTTCCTGCCCTCCCTCGACCTAGGCTCTGCGTTCCTGCCCCCCCTCGAGCTAGTCTCTGCGTTCCTGCCCTCCCTTGACCTAGGCTCTGCGTTCCTGCCCTCCCTCGACCTAGGCTCTGCGTTCCTGACCTCCCTCGACCTAGGCTCTGCGTTCCTGCCCTTCCGGCTCTGCATTCCTGCCCTCCCTCGACCTAGGCTCTGCGTTCCTGCCCTCCCTCTACCTAGTCTCTGCATTCCTGCCCTCCCTCGACCTAGGCTCTGCGTTCCTGCCCTCCCTCGACCTAGGCTCTGCGTTCCTGCCCTCCCTCGACCTAGGCTCTGCGTTCCTGCCCTCCCTCGACCTAGGCTCTGCGTTCCTGCCCTTCCTCGACCTAGGCTCTGCGTTCCTGCCCACCCTCGACCTAGGCTCTGCGTTCCTGCCCTCCCTCTACCTAGTCTCTGCGTTCCTGCCCTCCCTCGACCTAGGCTCTGCGTTCCTGCCCTCCCTCGACCTAGGCTCTGCGTTCCTGCCCTCTCTCGACCTAGGCTCTGCGTTCCTGCCCTCCCTCGACCAAGACCAAGTCTGAGCTTTGCATAGGTCACTAGATTCTAAAATGACAATGAGTATAAGAACATCTGTTCCCAATGCCCATGTTATGATGGAATGAACCAGCCATACGTGGACCCAGCAACGCAGACGCAGTCACCTAACTCTCGTCATCCTGGGTTCCCTCCTGATTGAATACCCCCCCACCCTGCCAAGTCATCCTTAGTCCTGGAGAGCCTGTTATGTCACCTGGAGGCTTCCATGGGGGGAGGGGGTACTGTCATGGTCCTCTCCATGATGTCCACGTTCCGGTTCATGGTCCAGTCCGTAGACTCCGGACTCCTGATCTTCTGGCTGTCCGTTGTTTCAGTTGGGCTGAATCACAGGCACCTGATTCTCATTGAGGCTGGAATATAAGTGGCCCTGGGTTCGAGTGTGGTGGCTGGTTCATTCCGTTAGTATCCCTTCCTCGCCTCTGTGGGGTAAGTCAGGCTGTCATTGCCGTTACCCTGAGGCTGGACTGTTCCCTTTCTTCCCTCTGAAGCCTGGCCTGAAGCCCTACCAGCAACCTCACCTGTATCGCCGTCAAGTTCAGCTGTCGGAGTGAGAGCGGAGCCTTGCCACGCCAACAGAAGGAACTATCTATCGTTGAGCTTGGGACTGTCTCTCTGTGTCCCTGTGTTTAGTGTCCGTGTATGATTTCCGGCCCTAAGTCCTGCTCCCAAGGAGGGGTCCTGACTCTATGTAAAGCCCCAGCCTTACATCCTGTCCCCAAGGAGGGGTCCTGACTCTATGTAAAGCCCCAGCCCTACGTCCTGTCCCCAAGGAGGGGTCCTGACTCTATGTAAAGCCCCAGCCCTATGTCCTGTCCCCAAGGAGAGGTCCTGACTCTATGTAAAGCCCCAGCCCTACATCCTGTCCCCAAGGAGGGGTCCTGACTCTGTGTAAAGCCCCGGCCCTACGTCCTGTCCCCAAGGAGGGGTCCCGGCTCTGTGTTCCATATGAGCCCCGGCCCTACATCCTGTCCCCAAGGAGGGGTCCCGGCTCTGTGTTCCATATGAGTCCCGGCCCTACATCCTGTCCCCAAGGAGGGGTCCCGGCTCTGTGTTCTATATGAGCCCCGGCCCTATGTCCTGTCTCCAAGGAGGGGTCCCGGCTCTGTGTTCCATATGAGCCCCGGCCCTACATCCTGTCCCCAAGGAGGGGTCCCGGCTCTGTGTTCCATATGAGCCCCGGCCCTACATCCTGTCCCCAAGGAGGGGTCCTGACTCTATGTAAAGCCCCAGCCCTACGTCCTGTCCCCAAGGAGGGGTCCTGACTCTAGTAAAACCCCAGCCCTACGTCCTATCCCCAAGGAGGGGTCCTGACTCTGTGTAAAGCCCCGGCCTTACGTCCTGTCCCCAAGGAGGGGTCCTGACTCTGTGTAAATTCCCGGCCCTACCTCCTGTCCCCATGGAGGGGTCCCGACTCTATGTAAATCCCCGGCCCTAAGTCCTGTCCCCAAGCAGGGGTCCAGACTCTGTGTAAATTCCCGGCCCTATGTCCTGTCCCCAAGCAGTGGTCCCGACTCTGTGTAAAGCCCCGGCCCCACATCCTGTCTCCAAGGAGGGGTCCTGATTCTGTGTAAAGCCCCGGCCCTACGTCCTGTCCCCAAGGAGGGCTCTTGACTCTGTGTAAAGCCCCGGCCCTACGTCCTGTCCACAAAGAGCGGTCCTGACTCTGTGTAAAGCCCCGGCTCTACGTCCTGTCCCCTAGGAGGGGTCCTGACTCTGTTGAAAGCCCCAGCCCTACGTCCTGTCCCCAAGGAGGGGTCCCGACTTTGTGTAAAGACCCAGCCCTACGTCCTGTCCCCAAGGAGGGGTCCCGACTCTGTTTAAAGCCCCGGCCCTACGTCCTGTCCTCAAGGAGGGGTCCTGACTGTGTAAACTCCCGGCCCTACGTCCTGTCCCCAAGGAGGGGTCCTGATTCTGTGTAAAGCCCCGGCCCTACGTCCTGTCCCCAAGGAGGGCTCCTGACTCTGTGTAAAGCCCCGGCCCTATGTCCTGTCCCCAAGGAGGGGTCCTGACTCTATGTAAAACCCCAGCCCTACGTCCTGTCCCCAAGGAGGGGTCCTGACTATGTGTAAAGCCCCAGCCCTACGTCCTGTCCCCAAAGAGGGGTCCCGACTCTGTGTAAAGCCCCGGCCCTACGTCCTGTCCCCAAAGAGCGGTCCTGATTCTGTGTAAAGCCCCGGCCCTACGTCCTGTCCCCAAGGAGGGCTCCTGACTATGTGTAAAGCCCCGGCCCTACGTCCTGTCCCCAAGGAGGGGTCCTGACTCTTTGTAAAGCCCCAGCCCTACGTCCTGTCCCCAAGGAGGGCTCCTGTCTCTGTGTAAAGCCCTAGCCCTACGTCCTGTCCCCAAGCAGGGGTCCAGACTCTGTGTAAATTCCCGGCCCTATGTCCTGTCCCCAAGCAGTGGTCCCGACTCTGTGTAAAGCCCCGGCCCCACATCCTGTCTCCAAGGAGGGGTCCTGATTCTGTGTAAAGCCCCGGCCCTACGTCCTGTCCCCAAGGAGGGCTCTTGACTCTGTGTAAAGCCCCGGCCCTACGTCCTGTCCACAAAGAGCGGTCCTGACTCTGTGTAAAGCCCCGGCTCTACGTCCTGTCCCCTAGGAGGGGTCCTGACTCTGTTGAAAGCCCCAGCCCTACGTCATGTCCCCAAGGAGGGGTCCCGACTTTGTGTAAAGACCCAGCCCTACGTCCTGTCCCCAAGGAGGGGTCCCGACTCTGTTTAAAGCCCCGGCCCTACGTCCTGTCCTCAAGGAGGGGTCCTGACTGTGTAAACTCCCGGCCCTACGTCCTGTCCCCAAGGAGGGGTCCTGATTCTGTGTAAAGCCCCGGCCCTACGTCCTGTCCCCAAGGAGGGCTCCTGACTCTGTGTAAAGCCCCGGCCCTATGTCCTGTCCCCAAGGAGGGGTCCTGACTCTATGTAAAGCCCCAGCCCTACGTCCTGTCCCCAAGGAGGGCTCCTGTCTCTGTGTAAAGCCCTAGCCCTACGTCCTGTCTCCAAGCAGGGGTTCTGACTCTATGTAAAGCCCCGGCCCTACGTCCTGTCCCCATGGAGGGGTCCCGACTCTATGTAAATCCCCGGCCCTACGTCCTGTCCCCAAGGAGGGTTCCTGACTCTATGTAAATTCCCGGCCCTACGTCCTGTCCCCAAGGGGGGGTCCTGACTCTGTGTAAAGCCCCAGCCCTATGTCCTGTCCCCAAGGAGGGGTCCCGGCTCTGTGTTGTATATGAGCCCCGGCCCTATGTCCTGTCCCCAAGGAGGGGTCCTGGCTCTGTGTAAAGCCCCGGCCCTATGTCCTGTCCCCAAGGAGGAGTCCCGGCTCTGTGTTGTATATGAGCCCCGGCCCTATGTCCTGTCCCCAAGGAGGGGTCCCGGCTCTGTGTTCCATAAGAGTCCCGGCCCTACGTCCTGTCCCCAAGGAGGGGTCCCAACTTTGTGTAAAGCCCCAGCCCTACGTCCTGTCCCCAAGGAGGGGTCCCGACTCTGTGTAAAGCCCCGGCCCTACATCCTGTCCCCAAGGAGGGGTCCTGACTGGGTAAATTCCCGGCCCTACGTTCTGTCCCCAAGGAGGGGTCCTGATTCTGTGTAAAGCCCCGGCCCTATGTCCTGTCCCCAAGGAGGGGTCCTGGCTCTGTGTTCCATATGAGTCCCGGCCCTACGTCCTGTTCCCAAGGAGGGGTCCCGGCTCTGTGTTCCATATGAGCCCAGGCCCTATGTCCTGTCCCCAAGGAGGGTTCCCGGCTCTGTGTTCCATATGAGCCCCGGCCCTATGTCCTGTTCCCAAGGAGGGGTCCCGGCTCTGTGTAAAGCCCCGGCCCTATGTCCTGTCCCCAAGGAGGGGTCCCTACTCTGTGTAAATCCCCGGCCCTAGGTCCTGTCCCCAAGGAGGGGTCCCTACTCTGTGTAAATCCCCGGCCCTAGGTCCTGTCCCCAAGGAGGGGTCCGGACTCTATGTAAATCCCCGGCCCTACGTCCTGTCCCCAGGCAGGGGTCCCGATTCTGTGTAAAGCCCCGGCCCTACGTCCTGTCCCCAAGGAGGGGTCCAGACTGTGTAAATTCCCGGCCCTACGTCCTGTCCCCAAGGAGGGGTCCTGACTATGTGTAAATCCCCGGCCCTACCTCCTGTCCCCATGGAGGGGTCCCAACTCTATGTAAATCCCCGGCCCTACGTCCTGTCCCCAGGGAGGGGTCCTGACTCTATGTAAAACCCCGGCCCTATCTCCTGTCCCCAAGGAGCGGTCCTGACTATGTGTAAAGCCCCAGCCCTACGTCCTGTCCCCAGAGGGGACCTGACTCTGTGTAATTCCCCGGTCCTACGTCCTGTCCCCAAGCATTGGTCCCAACTCTGTGTAAAGCCCCGGCCCTACGTCCTGTCCCCAAAGAGCGGTCCTGACTCTGTGTAAAGCCCCGGCTCTACGTCCTGTCCCCTAGGAGGGGTTCTGACTCTATGTAATGCCCCGGCCCTACGTCCTGTCCCCAAGGAGGGGTCCGGACTCTATGTAAACCCCGGCCCTACGTCCTGTCCCCAAGGAGGGGTCCTGACTATGTGTAAAGCCCCAGCCCTACGTCCTGTCCCCAAAGAGGGGTCCTGACTCTGTGTAAATCCCCGGCCCTACCTCCTGTCCCCATGGAGGGGTCCCAACTCTATGTAAATCCCCGGCCCTACGTCCTGTCCCCAGGGAGGGGTCCTGACTCTATGTAAAACCCCGGCCCTACGTCCTGTCCCCAAGGAGGGGTCCTGACTATGTGTAAAGCCCCAGCCCTACGTCCTGTCCCCAATGAGGGGTCCTGACTATGTGTAAAGCCCCAGCCCTACGTCCTGTCCCCAAGGAGGGGTCCTGACTATGTGTAAAACCCCGGCCCTACGTCCTGTCCCCAAGGAGGGGTCCTGACTATGTGTAAAGCCCCAGCCCTACGTCCTGTCCCCAGAGGGGACCTGACTATGTGTAAAGCCCCAGCCCTACGTCCTGTCCCCAAGGAGGGGTCCCGACTCTGTGTAAAGCCCCGGCCCTACGTCCTGTCCCCAAGCAGTGGTCCCGACTCTGTGTAAAGCCCCGGCCCTATGTCCTGTCCCCAAAGAGCGGTCCTGATTCTGTGTAAAGCCCCGGCCCTACGTCCTGTCCCCAAGGAGGGCTCCTGACTCTGTGTAAAGCCCCGGCCCTACGTCCTGTCCCCAAGGAGGGGTACTGACTCTCTGTAAAGCCCCGGCCCTACGTCCTGTCCCCAAAGAGCGGTCCTGACTCTGTGTAAAGCCCCGGCTCTACGTCCTGTCCCCTAGGAGGGGTCCTGACTCTATGTAATGCCCCGGCCCTACGTCCTGTCCCCAAGGTGGGGTCCTGACTCTATGTAAAGCCCCGGCCCTACGTCCTGTCCCCAAGGAGTGGTCCCGACTCTGTGGAAAGCCCCGGCACGATGTCCTGTCCCCAAGGATGGGTCCTGACTCTGTGTAAAGCCCCGGCCCTACGTCCTGTCCCCAAGGAGGGGTCCCGACTTTGTGTAAAGCCCCAGCCCTACGCCCTGTCCCCAAGGAGGGGTCCTGACTCTATGTAAAGCCCCGGCCCTACGACCTCTCCCCAAGGAGGTGTCCTGACTCTCTGTAAAGCCCTGGCCCTACGTCCTGTCCCCAAGGAGGGGTCCTGACTCTGTGTAAAGCCCCGGCCCTACGTCCTGTCCCCAAGGAGGGGTCCTGACTCTGTGTAAATCCCCGGCCCTACGTCCTGTCCCCAAGGAGGTGTCCTGACCCTATGTAAATCCCCGGCCCTATGTCCTGTCCCCAAGCAGGGGTCCCGACTTTGTGTAAAGCCCCGGCCCTACGTCCTGTCCCCAGGAAGGGTCCTGACTCTTTGTAAAGCCGCAGCCCTACGTCCTGTCCCCAAGGAGGGCTCCTGCCTCTGTGTAAAGCCCCAGCCCTACGTCCTGTCCCCAAGGAGGGCTCCTGCCTCTCTGTAAAGCCCCGGCTCTACGTCCTGTCTCCAAGCAGGGGTTCTGACTCTATGTAAAGCCCTGGCCCTATGTCCTGTCCCCAAGGAGCGATCCTGACTCTGTAAAGCCCCGGCCCTACGTCCTGTCCCCAAGGAGGGGTCCTGACTCTGTGTAAAGCCCCAGCCCTACGTCCTGTCCCCAAGGAGGGGTCCTGACTCTGTGTAAAGCCCCGGCCCTACGTCCTGTCCCCAAGGAGGTGTCCTGACTCCGTGCTCCTGTGCTCCAGTCCAAGGCTACGAGGACGTTCCAGTCTGTGTCCAAGTAGAAGTCGTAGCCCAGGCCCTGAGTCCTGGTCTCTTCCAGCGCTAGTGTCCGTGTCCAGCTACGCCTCTCCCCGCTTCTGTTTTGCTCTCCCTCTACCTAGTCTCTGCATTCCTGCCCTCCCTCTACCTAGTCTCTGCATTCCTGCCCTCCCTCGACCTAGTCTCTGCATTCCTGCCCTCCCTCGACCTAGGCTCTGCGTTCCTGCCCTCCCTCGACCTAGGCTCTGCGTTCCTGCCCTCCCTCGACCTAGGCTCTGCATTCCTGCCCTCCCTCGACCTAGGCTCTGCGTTCCTGCCCTCCCTCGACCTAGGCTCTGCGTTCCTGCCCTCCCTCGACCTAGGCTCTGCGTTCCTGCCCTCCCTCGACCTAGGCTCTGCGTTCCTGCTCTCCCTCGACCTAGGCTCTGCGTTCCTGCCCTCCCTCGACCTAGGCTCTGCTTTCCTGCCCTCCTTCGACCTAGGCTCTGCGTTCCTGCCCTCCCTCGACCAAGACCAAGTCTGAGCTTTGCATAGGTCACTAGATTCTAAAATGACAATGAGTATAAGAACATCTGTTCCCAATGCCCATGTTATGATGGAATGAACCAGCCATACATGGACCCAGCAACGCAGACGCAGTCACCTAACTCTCGTCATCCTGGGTTCCCTCCTGATTGAATACCCCCCCACCCTCCCAAGTCATCCTTAGTCCTGGAGAGCCTGTTATATCACCTGGAGGCTCCCATGGGGGGAGGGTGTACTGTCATGGTCCGCTGCATGATGTCCACGTTCCGGTTCATGGTCCAGTCCGTAGACTCCGGACTCCTGGTCTTCTGGCTGTCCGTTGTTTCAGTTGGGCTGAATCACAGGCACCTGATTCTCATTGAGGCTGGAATATAAGTGGCCCTGGGTTCGAGTGTGGTGGCTGGTTCATCCCGTTAGTATCCCTTCCTCGCCTCTGTGGGGTAAGTCAGGCTGTCATTGCCGTTACCCTGAGGCTGGACTGCTCCCTTTCTTCCCTCTGAAGCCTGGCCTGAAGCCCTACCAGCAACCTCACCTGTATCGCCGTCAAGTTCAGCTGTCGGAGTGAGACCGGAGCCTTGCCACGCCAACAGAAGGAACCACCTATCGTTGAGCTGGGACTGTCTCTCTGTGTCCCTGTGTTTAGTGTCTGTGTATGATTTCCGGCCCTAACTCCTGCTCCCAAGGAGGGGTCCTGACTCTATGTAAAGCCCCAGCGCTACGTCCTGTCCCGAAGGAGGGGTCCTGACTCTATGTAAAGCCCCAGCCCTACATCCTGTCCCCAAGGAGGGGTCCCGGCTCTGTGTTCCATATGAGTCCCGGCCCTATGTCCTGTCCCCAAGGAGGGGTCCCGGCTCTGTGTTCCATATGAGTCCCGGCCCTACATCCTGTCCCCAAGGAGGGGTCCCGGCTCTGTGTTCCATATGAGTCCCGGCCCTACATCCTGTCCCCAAGGAGGGGTCCCGGCTCTGTGTTCCATATGAGTCCCGGCCCTACGTCCTGTCCCCAAGGAGGGGTCCTGACTCTATGTAAAACCCCGGCCCTACGTCCTGTCCCCAAGGAGGGGTCCTGACTATGTGTAAAGCCCCAGCGCTACGTCCTGTCCCCAAAGAGGGGTCCTGACTCTGTGTAAAGCCCCGGCCCTACGTCCTGTCCCCAAGGAGGGGTCCTGACTGTGTGTAAATCCCCGGCCCTACCTCCTGTCCCCATGGAGGGGTCCCGACTCTATGTAAATCCCCGGCCCTATGTCCTGTCCCCAAGCAGGGGTCCCGACTCTGTGTAAAGCCCCGGCCCCACATCCTGTCCCCAAGGAGGGGTCCTGACTCTATGTAAAGCCCCAGCCCTATGTCCTGTCCCCAAGGAGGGGTCCTGACTCAGTGCTCCTGTGCTCCAGTCCAAGGCTACGGGGAGGTTCCAGTCTGTGTCCAAGTAGAAGTTGTAGCCCAGGCCCTGAGTCCTGGTCTCTTCCAGCGCTAGTGTCCGTGTCCAGCTACGCCTCTCCCCGCTTCTGTTTTGCTCTCCCTCTACCTCGTCTCTGCATTCCTGCCCTCCCTCGACCTAGGCTCTGCGTTCCTGCCCTCCCTCGACCTAGTCTCTGCGTTCCTGCCCTCCCTCGACCTAGGCTCTGCGTTCCTGCCCTCCCTCGACCTAGGCTCTGCGTTCCTGCCCTCCCTCGACCTAGGCTCTGCGTTCCTGCCCTCCCTCGACCTAGTCTCTGCGTTCCTACCCTCCCTCGACCTAGGCTCTGCGTTCCTGCCCCCCCTCGACCTAGGCTCTGAGTTCCTGCCCTCCCTCGACCTAGGCTCTGCGTTCCTGCCCTCCCTCGACCTAGGCTCTGCGTTCCTGCCCTCCCTCGACCTAGGCTCTGCGTTCCTGCCCTCCCTCGACCTAGGCTCTGCGTTCCTGCCCTCCCTCGAGCTAGAATCTGCGTTCCTGCCCTCCCTCGACCTAGGCTCTGCGTTCCTGCCCTCCCTCGACCAAGACCAAGTCTGAGCTTTGCATAGGTCACTAGATTCTAAAATGACAATGAGTATAAGAACATCTGTTCCCAATGCCCATGTTATGATGGAATGAACCAGCCATACATGGACCCAGCAACGCAGACGCTGTCACCTAACTCTCGTCATCCTGGGTTCCCTCCTGATTGAATACCGCCCCACCCTCCCAAGTCATCCTTAGTCCTGGAGAGCCTGTTATGTCACCTGGAGGCTCCCATGGGGGGAGGGTGTACTGTCATGGTCCGCTCCATGATGTCCACGTTCCGGTTCATGGTCCAGTCCGTAGACTCCGGACTCCTGATCTTCTGGCTGTCCGTTGTTTCAGTTGGGCTGAATCACAGGCACCTGATTCTCATTGAGGCTGGAATATAAGTGGCCCTGGGTTCGAGTGTGGTGGCTGGTTCATTCCGTTAGTATCCCTTCCTCGCCTCTGTGGGGTAAGTCAGGCTGTCATTGCCGTTACCCTGAGGCTGGACTGTTCCCTTTCTTCCCTCTGAAGCCTGGCCTGAAGCCCTACCAGCAACCTCACCTGTATCGCCGTCAAGTTCAGCTGTCGGAGTGAGAGCGGAGCCTTGCCACGCCAACAGAAGGAACCACCTGTCGTTGAGATTGGGACTGTCTCTCTGTGTCCCTGTGTTTAGTGTCTGTGTATGATTCCCGGCCCTATGTCATGTTCCCAAGGAGGGGTGCTGACTCTATGTAAAGCCCCAGCCTTACATCCTGTCCCCAAGGAGGGGTCCTGACTCTATGTAAAGCCCCAGCCCTACGTCCTGTCCCCAAGGAGGGGTCCTGACTCTATGTAAAGCCCCAGCCCTATGTCCTGTCCCCAAGGAGGGGTCCTGACTCTAGGTAAAGCCCCAGCCCTACATCCTGTCCCCAAGGAGGGGTCCCGGCTCTGTGTTCCATATGTGTCCCGGCCCTATGTCCTGTTCCCAAGGAGGGGTCCTGACTCTATGTAAAGCCCCAGCCTTACATCCTGTCCCCAAGGAGGGGTCCTGACTCTATGTAAAGCCCCAGCCCTACGTCCTGTCCCCAAGGAGGGGTCCTGACTCTATGTAAAGCCCCAGCCCTATGTCCTGTCCCCAAGGAGGGGTCCTGACTCTATGTAAAGCCCCAGCCCTACATCCTGTCCCCAAGGAGGGGTCCTGACTCTGTGTAAAGCCCCGGCCCTACGTCCTGTCCCCAAGGAGGGGTCCCGGCTCTGTGTTCCATATGAGTCCCGGCCCTATGTCCTGTCCCCAAGGAGGGGTCCCGGCTCTGTGTTCCATATGAGTCCCATCCCTATGTCCTGTCCCCAAGGAGAGGTCCCGGCTCTGTGTTCCATATGAGCCCCGGCCCTACATCCTGTCCCCAAGGAGGGGTCCCGGCTCTGTGTTCCATATGAGTCCCATCCCTATGTCCTGTCCCCAAGGAGAGGTCCCGGCTCTGTGTTCCATATGAGCCCCGGCCCTACGTCCTGTCCCCAAGGAGAGGTCCCGACTCTGTGTTCCATATGAGCCCCGGCCCTACGTCCTGTCCCCAAGGAGGGGTCCCGGCTCTGTGTTCCATATGAGCCCCGGCCCTACATCCTGTCCCCAAGGAGGGGTCCTGACTGTGTAAATTCCCGGCCCTACGTCCTGTCCCCAAGGAGGGGTCCTGATTCTGTGTAAAGCCCCAGCCCTACGTCCTGTCCCAAAAGAGGTGTCCTGACTCTATGTAAAGCCCCGGCCCTACGTCCTGTCCCCAAGCAGGGGTCCCGACTTTGTGTAAAGCCCCGGCCCTACGTCCTGTCCCCAAGGAGGGGTCCTGACTCTGTGTTCCATATGAGTCCCGGCCCTATGTCCTGTTCCCAAGGAGGGGTCCCGGCTCTGTGTTCCATATGAGTCCCGGCCCTATGTCCTGTCCCCAAGGAGGGGTCCCGGCTCTGTGTTCCATATGAGTCCCGGCCCTATGTCCTGTTCCCAAGGAGGGGTCCCGGCTCTGTGTTCTATATGAGCCCCGGCCCTATGTCCTGTCCCCAAGGAGGGGTCCCAGCTCTGTGTTCCATATGAGTCCCGGCCCTATGTCCTGTTCCCAAGGAGGGGTCCTGACTCTATGTAAAGCCCCAGCCTTACATCCTGTCCCCAAGGAGGGGTCCTGACTCTATGTAAAGCCCCAGCCCTACGTCCTGTCCCCAAGGAGGGGTCCTGACTCTATGTAAAGCCCCAGCCCTATGTCCTGTCCCCAAGGAGGGGTCCTGACTCTATGTAAAGCCCCAGCCCTACATCCTGTCCCCAAGGAGGGGTCCTGACTCTGTGTAAAGCCCCGGCCCTACGTCCTGTCCCCAAGGAGGGGTCCCGGCTCTGTGTTCCATATGAGTCCCGGCCCTATGTCCTGTCCCCAAGGAGGGGTCCCGGCTCTGTGTTTCATATGAGCCCCGGCCCTACATCCTGTCCCCAAGGAGGGGTCCTGGCTCTGTGTTCCATATGATCCCCGGCCCTACATCCTGTCCCCAAGGAGGGGTCCCGGCTCTTTGTTCCATATGAGTCCCGGCCATATGTCCTGACCCCAAGGAGGGGTCCCGGCTCTGTGTTCCATATGAACCCCGGCCCTACATCCTGTCCCCAAGGAGGGGTCCCGGCTCTGTGTTCCATATGAGTCCCGGCCCTATGTCCTGTCCCCAAGGAGGGGTCCCGGCTCTGTGTTCCATATGAGCCCCGGCCGTACATCCTGTCCCCAAGGAGGGGTCCCGGCTCTGTGTTCCATATGAGTCCCA